>NC_052532.1:165454259-165758982 GCF_016699485.2 Gallus gallus | reverse complement strand
AGCAGATGAACAAGGAAATAGCTCTGCGGACGCTGAGAGCTAAGCTGTACCAGCAGATCATTGAAAAACAACTGAGTCAAGAGCAGAGCGCCAGGAAACTGCAGGTGAGAAAACGTGATTGATGAACTTGGAAAGGGTGCTTTGCTGTAGGCGTGTTTCTCTGAGTGGCAGTGACAGAGCCTGCGAGTGTCTGTGTCTAATAAAGTGTGCTTACAGAGGGGAATCCTGGGTGTCAAGATGCTAACTCTGCTTTGAAACTGCACGTCTGTTGTTTGCTTATCCCATTTCAGCCCTAGCGTAGAATTTTCAGGTAATGAAAGAGCCACAGGCTGTTGGTGGAAAGAAGAGAATCATAAGAATGTAGCTGAAATTACCCAAAAGGCAGTACTCAGCACCCGATGTTGTGTTACACAGTTAGAGCAGCAGCCAAAATTCAGATCAGAAGTCCTTGAGGTTGTATTTTAGGCCCTTTCTAAACACAGTGTTTGACAAGGTGGTGTAGCTACTGGGACAAACAAGTACACAAAGGAGCCTGCCATTTCACAGCTCTGTGCTGCTGTGTTTGCTGTGGGTGAGGTAACCTCTGAAGGCAGAAACTTCCAATGCCTCAAGTTATGCTGCAGGCTGTACTTTCCTCTTAAGTGTGCCAACATTCTTTTCCCATTCTTTGAGTGTTTTGCTGTTTGCAGTGCAAACTTCAGTGGCGATCAACAAGCATAAAAAATACTTTGCAGTAACAGAATTCTTCAGCGTTCCGCCGTTTCCAGCTTAGCTATTTAATTGCTCACTTCAGGCTGTGTGTCAGTGTATTGTTCCTGCTGATTATTAACTCGGTCGCTGTAATCGGTGAGCCATTTATCTGCTGTTAATAACTTCAGCTCGAGAGTTCTCAAGGCTGCATAAAGGACTTCAGATTTACATTTATGTTAATGCTATAGAAAATCAGGCTAAAGTAAATTACCTTTTATAGTGACTCAGAATATATAAAATCCCTTCTTTTGAAATACAAATGTGAGTGCAGGTGGAATTTAAAAGAAAAAAAGCAGCTCGTACAAGTAGACTCTCATTTCTCTAAGTAGTTTTCAGCATGTAATTCTCCTTTCTAGTGCGGCGTTTAACCATGCAACAAAGCTACATTTGGGGTTGAGTATGAACGCTTTTCGAACTGATTGCACTACTCCACTTTACCACCAGAGGGCTCCTCTGTGTCCGCTCGATTTGCTCTGCGCTCGTTTCTGACGGCCAGATGTTGGCGAACTGCTTTGCCACCCTTCTGTGAAGCAGACATCGATTGGGCTGCTTCTGTTATGAATAGTTCCCACTCACTGCCTTTTGTGGGAATGCCTTCTGCCTTGCATGGCTTTTGAGACTGACGTAATTCTTGTTCTATTTCTTTGGTGCTTTGCTACAGTTGGGAACAAGGGCCCAGTCAGAGAGAATTCGTACTTACAACTTCACCCAGGACAGAGTCACTGACCACAGGATCTCATATGATGCACGCAATATCAAGGTGATGGTTGCTTATGAGGGTTTTAAGGCTTGGATACTTATCTGTGCCACGTAAAGCAAAATGTGACCTTGTGAAAATAGCTTAAAATATATGGGGAAATCAAACGGCTATTTACACCCTAATAGAACACAACTGATTCAAGAAGCCTACGCTTCTCTGCCTCTCTTCAGGAAATAACGAGCTGACCCAGGGCTCTGTGTATTTTTCTCCAGCTCTGTGAATGAGTGATGCTCAATATGTAGTCCTCCTTAGTGAGCTCTGTGAGAATTCTTGAGTAGTCACCACTGCAGAACGGTACTGAGGTATGCTCTGTAACGCTTTGGTCTGCTGTTGTTTCCTTGTAGGAAATTCTGAGTGGGAAAGAAGAACTGGATAAGCTAATAAACAGGCTGCTGGAGTTTGCGGAGATGGAGGCTCTCACAGAGTATCTGGAAAACCTGCAATCTGTAGGAGGAGAAGGCTGCTGAAGACCTTGTGTGGAGCTAAGGCAGAACTAGGTTTGTAACTAAATAAAATGGACACACTTGTTGGATGACAGATTGATTAAAATCTATGCCTCTGTTTTTCAATGTGTGCTATTGCTCTTTTCATGCTTTGGCACAAATGAACTTTATGGGTTGAATTTTCTACGTCTCCCCTAGCAGAAAAGAAGAGGCATTGATTATTATGTGCACATACCTTCTGCCTTGGCAGCAGGGCTTTTTGAAGCCAGTTCTTCTCTTGTCCATATTGCAGCTGGGCAGATGTAGAATCACAGTGATGGAGAAGAGGAAATACCACATACTGCACATTTTGCTCTGGAGGTAGGAGATCCCAGGCTGGATGTGGCTCTGGGCAGCCTGGTCTGGTGGTTGGCAACCCTGCACATAGCAGGGGGGTTGAAACTGGATGATCATTGTGGTCCTTTTCAACCCAGCAGTTCATGATTCTATGATTCTATGCGTCTGTCCAGGTGAAAGAAGCCAAGCTTCCCTTACGTAGCTTAGAATCTGACCTTGTCAATAGCACTTATTTGTATCATTTTTATCCACCGATTGAGTGAACTTCCTAAATGGAGTCCTTTCAAAAATCACTCCATGTTATGATGCTTTGTTTTGTTACAGGACACGTACAAAGTCAAAGCTACTTTGACAAGGGGCAGCTGTGCCCATCAGTGCTCTTGCAGGCATTCTTGGGTCAGCTGGATGTGGGTGTGGACCATGTGCTGTGCTGGGTGCAAAAGCGCTTGCTGTAGAGTCAAATGAAGATGACAACACTCTGGAAGGAGTTTGGTGATGATAATGGGCAGCTTCCTGCTTCTTGACAGAAAGTGAGTTCACATTGTAGATGTATTTTAGTAAATAAGGTGCGTCTGGAATTCAGCTTCTGCCTTGATGTCTTTGGGAATGTGTGCCTGGCTCTGAGGGCAAACCAGGCATCTGTAGAGAGCTCAGCTTTAGCAGGGCCTGCATTCATGTTTTCCCCTAAGCACGCATTGTGCAATGTGCTCACATGCGCTGGTGCGTAGGCAGGCTGCAGGCAGAAGCAGACATGCTCACTTCTTTAACATCACCCAAAATTACACAAGTGTGGCACTGAACCAGGCTGGCTGCTGGATCAGTGCATCCCTTTTTTATCCTGCTCTTCCCAAAGTGTGCTTTTCAATGGCTCTGCACTGTCTTTTCGATGTGAAGCATCCATTCACTGTTATGACTTAAAGTGCACTTCAGTCAACCACAATATCTGCACATCCATTTTGTAATCAAGAATGATACAAGATTGAGAAAATACCAATTATTTTAAGAGAAAAACAGTATTTCAATACTGAATCTTCCAAATTTTCTAGTTTTTAATACTGTATATGTAGTAACAGTTTTAACTTTAGATACATTAAGACAGACAGTATTTGTACCTCTAAGAAAACAGGAAAACCACCCAGTTTCTCAATTACAGAATTATTTTTCAATTTGTGTGTTTTTGCACAATCTTAACAAGTTTTGGCTGCAATTTTTTGACGTGCTTCCAACACTTTTAATTACAAAATCTTTTTTTCGTTTGTAGCTCTATAAATCGGCGGTAAATAATTATCATATGGCTTAAGAGTTGTTTGCATGTTCGCACATTGACTGCCTGCAGGTACGTACACACCTCCGCTCTCAGTTCTGCAGTGCTGTCAAACCAGCAATAACAAATGTAATGAGCCTGCTGGGAGCTGCAAACTCTGTGTACGTGCCTGCATCGCACCTTTTTTTGGCCTCGGTCCACTCCTCACTTCCAAGGAAGTGTGAGTAGGCGCTGTCCCACAGGAGCACTCCTCTCCAGAGATGATCCTCCTGTCTGCAGCCAAGGCAGTAGTTTTGCTGTAGTTTTGTTGCTTTTCCAGGTAAGATTCTTAAGGCAAGGACTTAACTTTTATGCCTTTTTTGTCTTGGATGCTAGCTAGATGTGTAAGTAAATTACTTCTTGGGAGATAGATAAATCCCATTCACACAAATAGGCTGGAGAACTGTTCTCTTTTACTTCTTGAGGTAGAGGATTTGGCATTTCTAATACAAGTTCCACTTGGACACCTATAGAACTTCCTTACCTTTAACGCAGTGGTTGTCAGAATGTCAAGGAGAAAAAAGTTTTCAAATGAGAAAGATAGCAGTTGCCACCTACCCTACCCCTGGAATTCTCTCTCTGCTGTTGTTATCCAAGACCTAGCTGCAATGTACGTACCTGAGACCTCTAGCACTGGCTATGTAAATAGCATTATCTTTTTGCTCTGGTCACAAAACCCAGCTTGTTTTACATGATAGAAGATAGATCAGAACTCACATACAGTTTGTCCACTGCCAGGGTTGGGATACCCAATGGGTCAGCCAGAAACGCTTCTTGTGATGAGAGGTTGTCCTCGTGGGCTGTGGCTTGGTAAAACCTCCACTTCATCACTCAGATTCTCCCTCTTCCTGGTACCTGTGCTATCTGTCTAGGGTTTTCCACTCGGTGTTGGAATGAAGATGCTTCCTTTTGTAGCCAAGAGTTGTCTCTAATTCAGCTGAAAGGCAGGGCTATTGGAATGTGATGCTGTCTACGTAGGTACAAACGTACTTACAGCGTTCTGCTGAATTATACATACATTTTATCTACATCAGTACTATTCATCGTAATTGTTGAATAAACAAAGCATTATAAACTGTAATGAAATATTCATAGAATCACAAAACAGCTTGGATTTAAAGGGACCTCAAAGCCCAGCCAGCTCCACCCTGTGCTGTGGGCAGTGCCACCCACCAGATCCAGCTGCCCAGGGCCCCATCCAACCTGGCCTTGAATGCCTCCAGGAATGGAGAAAAAGTAATGTGTAAGGCATTGTGATAGTGGAAAGATGGATTCTTACCTTCTACACGTAAATAGACCAGCACTGCTATCTTATCTTGATTACTTTCAGTGAATCATCAGTGGAATGCAGAAGGGAATGTCGCAAAGACCCTGACCACAAACTGAAAAATATTTCTTTTAATGCTCACCTCCCTATTTACACCTTTGGTTTGTACTCCCATTTTTAACAGAACATGCACCCATAAATCATAGAGTCATAGAATCACCAAAGTTGGAAGAGACCTCCAAAACCATTGAGTCCAACCATCCACCCACCACCAATGTTTCCCCACCAAACTACGTCCCTTAGTACAATATCTAGGGACAGGGGCTCCACCACCTCCCTGGGCAGCCCATTCCAGCACCTGACCGCTCTTTTATTAGCTATTTATTAGGCTATTTATTAGGCAGTAAATTTTTCTTAATGTCCAACATGAATCTCCCCTGGTGCAACTTGAGCCCATCCCTCCAGTCCTATTGCTAGTTATATGGGAGAAGAGGCTGACCCCCACCTCTCTACATCCGGCTTTCAGGGAGATGTAGAGAGCGATAAGGTCTCCCCTGAGCCTCCTCTTCCCTAGACTGAACAATCCCAGTTCCCTCAGCTGTTCCTTATAAGATCTGTGCTCCAGACCCTTTACAGCTTTGTTGCCCTTCTCTGGACGCACTCCAGAGTCTCAGTGTCTTTCTTGCAGTGAGGGGCCCTAGGCTGAACACAGCATCCAAAGTGTGGCCTCATCAGAACTGAGTACACAGGGATGATAATTTCCCTGCTCCTTCTGGCAACACTATTTCTGATACAAGCCAGGATGCCATTGGCCTTCTTGGCCACCTGGGCACACTGCTGGCTCATGTTCAGCCAAGCACTGACCAACACCCCCAGGTCCATTTCTTCCACACAGTCTTCCAGCCACTGCCTCAAGTCTGTAGCGTTGCCTGGGGTTGTTGTGGCCAAAGTGCAGGACCCGGCATTTGGTCTTGTTGAACTTCATCCCATTGGCCTCAACCCAGCAACCCAGCCTGTCCAGATCTCTCTGTAGAGCCTTCCTGCCCCCAAGCAGATGGACGCTTCCTCTGCAAACTCACTGAGGATGAATTCAGTGCCTTCGTTCCAGGTCATCAGTCAGATACAGGGCAGGCCCCAGTACTGACCAATGTTAGGCTGTCTTAAAACACCTTGAATACGTGAACAACAGCAATACAGATCATTTCAATAAAAGCTTTATTTGGTAATTCTGTATAAACTCCACTTCAAGGACTTGTGGCATTTTGTCATTGCAACAGAGAATTCTATACAGAGAACAGCTGCTCAGCTTTGCAGATGACACAAAAGAAAACGAGGGCTTTGAACAACTCCATGTTCCACACTGCACCTTCTGTAAAACAAATGATGAAAATCCCAAACCAAATCCCAAAGCTCAGTTGGTTGGTCACAGCGATGACTCCCGTGGCTCATAGGACAAACAGCAGGTAGAAGGTGAGACGACTCGAGAGGTGGCTACAACAGAGATGGCGCAGAGGTGCCTGACAGACCATGAGCAAAGGGCTGCAGCAGCAACCGAAGGGACACAGACAGCTCGGAACCAAAAAGCAGAAGGATGGAAGGGCTGCGAGCTCCGTATGAGGAGTGGAATGCATTCTGTCTCAGGAAAACAAATTCTTGAGAAAATCAAAGAGCACGGAGCCGGCCCAAGGCCTCAGTAGGGCTGGGGACAGGAGGAGGCGTTCACTGGCAATGCGGCACAGCGGTGACACAGAGATTTGCATATCCTGGAATACTGGAGGAAGACAGTTTGAGGAAGGCACCAATACTTTAGAAAAGTACTAAAAAAAAGGGTGGCACAACTTGAAAAACAACAAATCGAGGACACCAAGCGGCTTAAAATCATTTTTTACTCCTTTTCTGAGATGCCAAAATATCCACCGGAATAACATCATTTTCAGGGGGGAAAAGGAGTGAGCCATTTATAAGTGCACAGGCAGTGAATTTAACTCAGACCCACACCGTGACCAACCCTCCCATCTTCTCAATCTGAGCACTGCGTTCGAATGGTGCTGCGGCACAGATTTTGTCTGCGGGGGTCAAACAACAACAAACATTTACCAAATTGGGAAAATCCGGATTTCTATCTCCACATTCCTGGCTGAAGGATTAAAAAGTGGCTTCTAGGCACAAGGATAATTCCATAGCATGGGTCGGACTGAGCAGGTGGTCTCTGCACAGCTCCTGTCATGCTGACTTCCATGCCAAACACAACCACCTTTTTTTAGTAGATGCAACATGCTTGCTTCTAAAAGCACTGTCAGCTCCGGGCAAGCCCTGCTGTAAACACACACAGCAGAGATGGGCTGCAGAGCTCCTCTTCCACGCAAGACAAGTGATGCAAGAAAGAGAGAAATACAGCACAGTGCAGTGATTTGCCCACGTTCAGACATCAGATTGCAGTGAATCCCCTTTATCCCTTTCTCTCTGTCTACCTTCCCCCAGTGCTGGTGGTGCCCAAGGCAGCTGCAAAGCCAAGGTGCAGCCCCAGCTGAAGGGGCTTGCAGTAGAAGCAGGCAGGCAGGCAGACAAACGTGCTGCGTGATAGGAAAGGGATCAGTCAGAAAACAAAACGCTCTTCTTCTGAAACAGCAAAAGCAGCATTCCTTTGTCAGAAGCCAGTGCAGCCCAGGGGAGGATTAGCAGATGAGGAGTGTAACTAAGATAATACCTATAGGATTCCTATGGCAAATTCCGAAGGCAGAGGATTTTGCAGGGAGATAGCATGGAAGGGAGAGATATCTCTGCAGAACAGATGACTTGCAACACCAGTGTCTGCCATGACACTCAATACAGTGAAAGCATTTGGTTTAGAGATGCAGTGAGGTT
Organism: Gallus gallus; assembly: GCF_016699485.2. NCBI lineage: Eukaryota > Metazoa > Chordata > Aves > Galliformes > Phasianidae > Gallus > Gallus gallus. Next base: position 165,751,258 of record NC_052532.1, on the reverse strand, counting down.
ATCAACTGCAGAGTGCAAAGCCAAACAGGGGCTCTAAGCATCACCTCTGTATCAGCTGGTTGTCAGTACACTCGGGGGCCAACCACAGCCTCTCTTCAAACTGAATTTCAAAGGTCGCGAGGAAGGAAGTGCTGCCATTGTGAAATCCCAGCATCAGAAGTCACATCAGCAAAGAGAGGGAAATGTGTCTGACCCAACTCGATGAATGACAAAGAAGACACTGAATCCTTTTTCCTAATGCAAACACTCGCTTTGGCTTATTGATGAAATGCAGTCCTTTATGAAGACCTTTGGTTTGTATTACTGCAAGCAGCGGCCCAAGGAAGCAAGTTTTGAACGCTTGTATTTTCAGATGTTTTTCAACATCTGCTTAAGGAATTTAACTACGGGTACCACAAATCACTGCCTATGACCACTTCAACACAATAAAGCATTTCTGAGAACAGATGATAATATTTTGGGAACCTCACTAAAGAAAGGAGAGAAATCTTCTTCGGAGGACTGAAGCCTACAGAAGAGCACTAATAAGAAAATCATTTAATATACTTCAGGCTTGGAGTAACACAAGTACTGCAGGGCGAAGGAAAGAGCACAGAATGAGTACAGCAGGAAAAGATCTCATAAGAAAAGAAATGTTCTCGAAGGCAAAGCCTGATCAGCTGCTACCTCAGCAGTCAGCAGCGGCAGACGAGCAGAAAGAGCCACTTGTAGTGGTCAGTCACAGGGCACCTGCAGCACACAGCACGATGCGATCATGTGGAAGGCAAATGTGGTTGAGGGATGTATCAGGAATTACTCACAATATGCTACAGAAGTACTGGTGGCATCACATGTGGCCTTGACCTGCCAGCAGCCTGCAGCCGAGGCAGGGGAAAAGGAGAAAGGAGATTTCTGCTCTAGCCTTTCATGTGGAGAAGTACATATTCCTGCATCTACGACAGTGAGAGCAGCCAGCAGTCATCCTGCATCTCTGAGTGAAAAAGCAGAGCTGGACATGAGAGAAAATAATTGGATTTCTCAAAATAAACATCAGAAGAAATACAACCTTGACAAGGAAGCCGAAGAAACCCACAGGATTAAACTCAATACTTAATTCTCTTCCACACACACACAAAACATCACAAAGTAGAAAAAAAAATTAAAAGAAAGGACCTCAGCTTCCTTTGCAATATATGGTAGATCAGATTCCCACTCTTGTGTCAGCTGATCTGACAGATGAGGTCATCTTCTCAAGGCAATCAAGTTCAGCAGTTTCCAACTGTATTTACTGTAGCTGGACAGTGCCAACTGCCTTAACTTTGCTTCCTGACTGAGGCTCCCCTGAGCCAAGTGCTGTGAGCTTTAGAAATGGAGACACCTATTTGAATGGTTGCATGATTGGAACCATTGCGGCTCACTGTTTGGTACCCAGGGAAGCAGGACGTAGTGCTGTCTCCTTGTGCAGCCAATGAATCTCGATAATGCTAATGAAGACCTATTCCACCAGGTTAAGAAATCAAACTTGGAATACTTAAGATAGTCAACTGCTAAAAACCTGAGCAGCCAGCCAGGACATTTCAGCCATCAGCCCTATGTATTGATCTTTTGTTTTCCTCTCTTATAGCACTCAGAGTAATGAAGCTTCCAGATGCTCAGCCCCTCTCATCTTAGCTAACGCTGTCTGCTACTGCTCAGCGCATTCCTCTTGCAAAAGAGGAAAACCATCAGCCTCAAAAAGGTTGCTGTACGCTGCAGAAGGGATAAATCTTTTGACTATTTTTTTTCATGACAATATCAAGCAATTTTTAATAGAGAAAGAGACAAAAAGGAAACGAGGCCAAAAAGAAAGAAAATCTGATGTGTAAAAAGAAAATTCAAGTAGAGACAACAAAGCAAAATACACCAGGATGAAAGCATAGAGAAATTTACTGCAACAGAGGTGGTTCCAGAGATGCTATTAAAAGATTCATCAGATTTTTAACTTCTGCAGAGCTCTAATAAATGCATCATGCATGTACAGAGATGCTTTGGTTTAGAATGCTGTTTGGAATGGGTGGCACCGATGTGACTGACTCCCCTACGAACAGCTTTCAGTCGATCTGCTTGAAATGTTGGAACTCACCGCCTACTCTTCAGCAAGTGATTAGCCAAAGGTTAGTAAGCACAGTATTTTTATTCATCAGCTGGGAAACTGCTCCACATAAATAACGCTGAGGGATGATTTTACTCTCTAGACCACGCCACTGATCCAGTTCCTGTGTAAAAATAAAAGGTCTGCATTATTTTCCCCAGATTAAGCATTACTACATTGTCCTGTACTTAGAAAAGGAGTAAAAGACCTGACACAGTGTATCTAAAACAGCAGACGTGGAGCAAACTGAGCGTAGATGGCATGGTTAAAATAAAAAATACGTCTATTTACAATGTTGCATAATTAATATAACACAAACTTCCATTCCAAAAGCAGTCACATCCAAATAAAAAAATATTACAACTCACGTCTGTTTTAATACCTATAAATCCTTAATTTCTATCCAACGTTTTCTTTATAAAAGCCTGTTTAAAATATTAAACTTCTGATTCTCTCCAGCTTCAGCAGAATCTAAAATGTTTAAGCGTTACTGATCGTCCAATCTCTGTCTTAAGTTTCTGGATTTTCCATTTTCAAATTTCCTCTTTTTAAATGTTGGCACCCCTTCTGTCAGGTCTCCGAGGGAGGTCACTGTCTTCTCCTTAAATATCACTGTGGCATCTTCTGGAACATCCAGCACTGGAGGCAGAGCACTGTCACCCTCTGTACTAGGAAGCTCCAGGTCCACTTTTTCACTGCGAGGAGAGAGGGAAACATAAGAAGGTTAATCTATGTGGAGAAGAGAACGTGGTGTGCTACAGACAGTAACATCTATATTTAATTATCAAAGCAGCTTTGAGCTAGAGGCAAAGTCTTCTAGCCAAGATGATCATCATTACAGGGATCGAGAAAAATGTTCTTTCTTCTCTGTGAGCTGGCACACAAAAAAAGACCTCAGTTTTGCAGTGCTTATAGCATGCCCCCAGTACTCACCACGCAAACATTCCTGTAAAAGACAGCAGGCCTGCATGTGTGTAAAGTGAAGAATGTTGTAAGACAGTGGTCAGTGAGTAATTAGCAACGGTTCAATGCCAAAATGCTAAAGCTGGGAGAAGAAGCTTCAGAGGACAGGATCACAGCTGAAAATCAAAGACATCATCTAAGAATTACCCAGTTTTAGGGGGTCAATGGCAAACGCTGAGTTCTGGAGGGATAACCCAAGGCACAGACATAAAATGGAGAACAGCTGAACGGTTGGCAAACAATGACTCAGATCACAGGTCTATCACAATGACAGCAGCACAGCACTGTTGCAGAGAAGCACTCTTACAGGACACGTTGTGCTCCTGGCCAATCCATACAACAAATCTTTCAGCACTGTTGAGTGTTAGTCTGGTGTCAGCTCCTATACTACCCAGTTTTGGGTTCCGTGCTCAAGATCAGCTCAAGCACACGAAGCAGAGCCGTGGGAATGAATTCAAGTCATGAAAAGTGTGACTGCTGCAGTATCCCTAAAATGTAAATCTCCTGAAAGTGATCAGCACTGTATCTAGGCTCAACTGAAAGTAAATAATGGACAACTGCGTTTATCTCAGTTACAGACGTGTTTATATCAAGCCTGCGTGTTAATGTACTGACTGATACATCTAAAGTTCAGTAGCTGAAAGAAATTCTAATTGGACAGTTCATTCTAAAGAAGTGAAAGAGTTCACAAGATCTGCACTCAAGGAGTGGTCAGCTGATCCAATACAGGACATGTTAAGCAAGATGAGCATCTCCTAGGAATCGTATTTGTGCTTAATTTATTCAGTGACAAAACTGTATCTGCTGAATAATTTAGAGCTAAAATGCTGTAGAGTGGGGTGAGTATGAAGGAGAAGACTGATTTCCTTCTCCCAAAACTAATTTTTCCAAACTGCTGGAGGGCACCGTAACAGGAAACTGATGAGAAAAGACAGTGTGCTTAAGAAGAAACTGAGCAACCTCATCCATCATGAATACAACAACAGAGCAAAAAACCACAAACAAGGAAAAATCCCTTATCAGATGCATGTCATAAAAACATCTGCTGTGGATCAGCTGGGCATGAGAAAAAGATATCATCCAGATTTAATACATTGGCTTTACCAGACTACGTTTTGTCCTTCATCTCCTGAATTAAATTATGACAGAAAGTGTTTGAGAATATTGAGCACTTATCCATAATGACAGCAGAAGAGAGTTTCAGTGGATTCTGCCTTTCTTTCTTTCCTTCTCTCTTTCTTTCTTTCTTTCTTTCTTTCTTTCTTTCTTTCTTTCTTTCTTTCTTTCTTTCTTTCTGCTTAACTTTATTGGGAAATCAGGGAGCAAGAAAGATAACAGCTTACACAGAAATCTTCTAATACAGTGCTGGGTGAAAGTAAAATAAAAAAATTGCTGTTATAAAGGGTTGTTTTCTTCAAGTGAACAATTAGAGTCAGCAGAGTACCCAGAATTAAGAAATAATTTGCTGCCTGTATAAGCAACTCAGCCAACATCCTGGCACTAATGTAGGCAACTAGTGATTCCACAGGGAAGGAATTCAAAGCAATACTAACAAAGGATGATCAAGATCAGGTTGCTGCTGGTCCTAGAAGACTGAGATAGCTCTTGAACTCCAGGCAGAGTTAGCCTGACTAACTCATCACTCATCAGTAAGAAACAGAATCTAGCATGGAAGCCTCTAGGAGCCGCTGAGAAAACTGCCTATGTGTGCTTCCAAGGCTGGAAGCAGTTGAAAAAAAACAGTTGCAAGAGCTGAACCAGATTGGTGGAAGGAAACGATGTTAAGGAACATAAGCTCAGTGTAACTACATTTAGATTGTTGTTACTTATCCTCTGAGAAAAATGATGGATGACAATAATCCTCTAAATCACTTCACTTTACTTTGCACTTGTAGAGGACTTCTACACCGAAAATGAAATGCTACTGCTGTCCTCCATGGAGAGCTATTACTTAAAGTAATCACCAAGCATTGGATTGACACTGGTATGACCTGCCCAGAGAGGTGGTGGAGTCACCATCCCTGGCAGTGTTCAAGAGGCATCTGGATGAGGAGCTATGAGATATGGTTTAGTGGCTTGTGGTAGGAAGGGCAATGGGAGGATGGTTGCACTAGATGAACTTGTAGGTCCTTTCCAACCTTGTGATTCTATGATTCTAAGGAAAGAATTGTACTTGGGTTACGTTCCCAATCACTGCTGTGCTAATTCTGCCAGAGGTCAGAAGAAAAATCTTCAACTCTTGAAAAGACTCTGGAAACAAAACCTTATGAAAATTACTATGGCAAAAAGCTACTTACTCTGGTTCTTCTTCTTCTTCATTTTTAATTGCTTTCCATTTTCCATAAGTGTCGGTCTTAGATTCATCACTGGAGGCTTCTTTGGAAGCCAATGCAATCTTCTCTTTATCGACGGCTTCTTCCTGCCATTTAACTTCCTGCCATTTAACTTCCCGCCACTTCCCATAAGGGCTTAACTTTTTAGCTTTGGGAGACTTCTCTTTCTCTGATTCTTCATCATTTTCTCCTTTCCTCTAAAGAGGAAAAAACCCACCTTAAGCAAAAAAGCCTAAATAAAAACATAACGTAGCTTTATTTTATCTTCTCTTTATTATCTGCTATTCATAATTTTCAACCAAGAGTAATTACTAACAATGATTTCTTTACATTTTTCTGCTTGAGCTTTCATCTCATACATAGTCTCACACATGAAAAAAACCTTGGATATTACAAAAAAGCTGCAAAATCCTGTCTATCATGGCTGAAATTATCAAGGGCTGAACAACACCAACTCACTTTAAAACAAAATTTGGTGTGTTAAAATCAAGTGGCAAGAAAATCACATGAAATTTTCAGTGTGTGCACATACACACTTTATAGCTAAAGCGTGGTACTGGGTTATAATGATGTACAGTGATACGTAAACAAGTATTTTAGAATTAACACATAGTAGTTAATGTGTTAACAACTAGTAATACATTTGATAGTTAAATCATGTTTATTTGTTTTGAACTACCCGTTTCAGTAAACCATCTGACCCAACCAGAGCCATAATCACACTCTTTATCAGGAGTTTTCAATCTGAAGAGAAAAATATAACTGATTAAAAATATATACCTGTCAAAATATATATATATATTTTTCTGAATTAATACAGAAATTATAACCAGCTCCTTTTGAGGCATTCTCTCAACGCCCTCATAGTCATCTTTACCAATGGAGGTTGGAAGTCAGCCCGACACTGAAATCCATATCATTTTTTGGACTGTTTCGGAGAAGTGACAGCTTCCTTTCTCAGAGCACACCACACTTTGTGCAAAATTCTACCTGAGATTGGCTGGAGGATGTCAACCTCATGCTTTGTATTCTGGAACAGTGCCACTAACGTTCCAAATAACTGAACAAATGCTCATCTCACTATTCAAAAAAAGCATGAACTTCTACTTTCAGCCATGATGTTTAACTTCATCACAATGAGTATAGCATATCACAACAATAAAGTCATCTTATGCTAGAAAATGAATATTATACGTAAAATAAATCTGAAGAGAGAATGAAGAGAGTATTTACCTTTAAATTTGTTCCTGGACTTTGTCCTTCACTTTCACTGTCTTCCTGTTCAGAGTCTGATTCAGATGCTCTGGAATCTGCTTCTTCAGAATGCTTGCCACGTTGACTGTTGTCATTTGAAGATGAAACAAAACCATCAGGTTTTTCCCATGTGGACACTGTCCAAGATATTTGAATAATCACATTATGTACATATCTAATTCTGTCTATTTTTGCTTTGACAGCATCACCTTTCAGAAGCAACGTTACCTTATGCAAAATACACAGCAAATAATTTGGCACAAGGCTTCTGCCTTTGTTCAGTTCATTGCTCCCAGCAAAGACACTGTCCCAACAGCTGAATTCACTGACAATAAACATCACTGTAATCAGTGCTTAAGAAAAATATCACACGTAGCAGACTGCTGCCTACAAGACTCAGATCCTAAGACAGGACAGACCACCTTGAAAGGTGCCTATTTGATTTGAGTTATCCATTGATGACAAAGAAAAGATAAGGGAAGGAACACTAACTGTGAGTCTCCTAGCTTTCAAGATGGATAAATCCTTCCCCTCTGCATCGTCTCAGTAAGATTACGTCTTTAATAAAACTGCTGTCAAGCAAACAAATAAAAACATGATTCTGAAAAGACAGAAAAGAATTTGTAGAATATGACCTCAGTTTATTCCTTGATTAGAAGTATTCCAGCAATTAATTAAATAAACGTGGACTCAGTGGTCTTAAAGCTGTTTTTAGTAACAGTAAGGTAAAAGTAATGATGATTTTCTGTATATAATTTTATATAAGCTCTCAAATGCAACAGAACTGCTAGTTTTCCAATTAATTTATCTATTTCCAAAGAAATCACCAGTTGAAAACAGCACTTAACAGGCATGTTCCTAGGCATGTCCTGAGAAGGAAAGGTGTAAGAAACTGACAACAAGTATATTTTGACTAACAAAAAAGTCTCCTGAGGGTATTACTGTCATCTTGCTTTACACCAATAACTGAGAAAGTTCACTTTCTTAGATGTCACCTAAAGCCAACGGATCGAGGTGCAGCCTCCTGTAGCATATCTCAGGAGCTCAGCCTAGAGATGCTGGACTGCTAAGTTATGTGCCTGAGATGAGACATTACAGATATTCTCCTTGGTTAAAAATCTGTCTTTTCTTCAGAGGACGGGATTAGTGCTAACAGAACTGACAAGCAATTTTCAAGTCAAAATTTTACCAAATACAATGATATTCTTCAGAAATTTGATGCGTGCCTGAAGAGCTTACAACCAAAATTACCTGAACTTAGAAGGCAATGTTTAAAAATAACCAGCAAGTCGCCTTCCTTTCAGAAAAGCAAACCACAAACCATTTGAAAAGGGAGGTGGCGTGCTGAAAAACTCTGGGGTTTTTCCCCTGTTCTTTGCATCATTAGGAATTCTGCTTCATACCCAAAATCAGAAGGACAACTCATAGCTGGCATAAAACCTCTCGCTCTCCAGAGAGGCACCACTGACCTTCTATGATTCAAACAGATTTAGAAAACAGATGTCTGTTCTGGGGCAGTTACCACAAAGTCCCCTATGCAGGGAAGAAGAAAAATGGGGAGAAGTAGGGGCTCTGATTCTGGTCTCTCATATCAGTCCTATGTCAATGACAGGAAAGGATCATAGAATCACAGAATGGTCTGGGTTGAAAAGGACCACAGTGATCATTGAGTTTCAACCCCCTGCTATGTGCAGGGTCTCCAACCACCAGACCAGACTGCCCAGAGCCACATCCAGCCTGGCCTTGAATGCCTCCAGGGATGGGGCATCCACAGCCTCCTTGGGCAACCTGTTCCAGTGCATCACCACCCTCTGGGTGAAAAACTTCCTCCTAAGTAAGAAGGATCACGAGATTCTAATTCTGTCCTACATACCTGTCAAAATAAAATCCTACCCCTTCTGGTTTTCCAAGCTAAAACTTCAATACACGTGTGTAGAAATGAGGTGGCCATATTTTAGAGCTGTAAGTTGAAGGTCAAAAAAAAACCAACTGCAAAGCACAAATACACACAAAGTGACAATACAGGTATAAAGCCAACACAAAGTTAAGCAACAAATATATTTCAACCAAGTGACAGCTTAAAAAATGTGAAACATAATAATGGTCTTAAAACACAGCTATTTGCAAAGCAAAACACTGCTCTGAAAACTCTCTCTTCTGAGACAGATTAACTGGAAACCAGGCTGGCCTTACCTCCCGTCTGTGTGTTGTAATAATAGGTATGACCATCTTCACTGACACCTTCTACCCACACTGCTCCCTGGGAAAAAAATAAAGGAGTCGATTTAAAAAAGAAAAAAAGGAAAAAAGAAAAAAAGCCTTTTAAGGATCAACAAAAGCACTGATTTTCCCCACTGATCACTAAATGCACGTGAAATGTGACAGAAGTTGCTGCTGGTACGTCTTTGTGGCTAAGTAATGCAAATGAAGATGCTTTGCAGAACAGAGAATCATGCATGACATGTGGCTTAACATCTTCCATAAGAACTTGATCTCATGAACAGCAGTAAGAGATACAACTTTCACTGCTCCTTAAATACTAACGTTACTCATTTCCTTTCACTGGGTAGGGTTTCTATGCAGCTTCACCATACATTATTTTTGTTATTTAGATCCTGAGCATCTTAGAGTTTGTTTCTTTGAGGTTTTCAGCATGTATTTGACACTGGGCACACTAAGCATCCTACTGCATACATGCTGTCAAGCACGACGTCACTCTAACTGGTAGCCCTCGATGCACCTTTCCTCTGCTCAGTTCTCTGCACCTCTTGTGAAGCCTGAGGGGCAAGCTGACCTGCTGCAAAACGAGGAACTGTGAATCTCACTTGCACAGCATACTGCAAGCATGCCCTTTAATTTGTGGGAAATGTGAGCCCTTGTTAGAGATCTGGAACGTTCCCAATTTCTTTAGCTCAGACTAAATAAAGGAGCAATTAAATGCTTGCTTTTAGCTGTAGCTGAGCTAACTAAATACGCCACAAAGTCACAGGTCGGGGTGAGGGAGGAATGGCAAAACACAGCCGTGTGGCTTAGGACAGATATCAGAGGGTGAGGGTGTGTATTCATGATAGAGCTGAGATGAGCTAGCTTCAAGTTATTGCCAAGAAGCTCCTTCTCTCCTCCATCTGGGCTTCCTGAAGCAGCATTTCTCTGACTGCCCAGAAGGCTGATTCACGGAAACAAGCCTATGAAGCACTGAGTGAAACTCTGATGTCCTCGCTCCCCAGATGAGTTCACTGTCAGGACAAATACACACCAGGGACTGCACAAGATCAGTCACAGGACCTCTCTCAGTGGAAGGCTACAGTAAGACTGGCTTAAAAACATTGCAAAGCTATGACTTGACAGAAAAGATAAAGAACTGCTTAACAAGTTGTGCAAAACTGGGGGAAGGGAATCAGAAAGTCAGAGTAGCACGCGTTGGGAATGGGAAGTATGCAGCCTTCTGGGAATAAACACTGGCTGAAAAAAGTCTGCATTTCTGAAATTAAACTCTCTTTTAACAAGAGATGGAATAAAGACAAGGGAATTCATGGAGATCTTGTAAATTGATGCAATCTTCTAAAAACATAAACAATTATAAATATTTTCTACTCTTTAAGTACTCCAGTACCCAGCAAAGGCTACTTTCTGAGGTTCAAGACACGGTAACAGAAAGTTAAGCACTCTGACAAGGCCAGGTTTTTTTGCTCTCCAACAGAATATCCAATGTTATTAGCAAACAATATTGGCAATTCTATGATTTAAATCATACTGTACGTATGACATCTATATTGAAAACGTGGAAAACTTCACATAGCTCTGTAGGAGTGTTGTAAAAATAGTGTTTTTGATGTTGTGAAGCACTGAACTCCTGCAGTGATAAACCACAGAATCACAGAATGGCCTGGGTTGAAAAGGACCACAATGATCATCCAGTTTCAACCCCCTGCTATGTGCAGGGTGCCAACCACCAGACCAGGCTGCCCAGAGCCACATCCAGCCTGGCCTTGAATGCCTCCAGGGATGGGGCATCCACAGCCTCCTTGGGCAACCTTTTCCAGTGCGTCACCACTCTCTGGGTGAAAAAGATCCTCCGTAATATCAGGAAAAGTCCACTGATTGACTTTCTGGTTTTGGACTATTCAGCAAGTGTGCCTGTCCCTTAAATAAGGAAGGCAGTAAAATGATAAAAGATTGCTTCTACATAGGTTCCATGGCTCTATGAAATATACAAAAAAGACCAATTATCACATAACTGTATCCTAAAGCAAGTACCAAAAAGGCATTTGTATTTCTTTAACTACCAGACATCACAATCTCAATGTTTTCTAAGCAGTGCTTTGGGGTCATTATGAACCAGAACACAAAAAGACAAATGTGCTCCTTCACACACATAAAAAGCAGCTATTTCTCACTGAGCAGTAGTCAGAAAGTTTCTTTTTTTTACTAAGTGTTAAAAGATTTCTACATCACTGCAGTGCAAAAGAAACTCATGAGCTGCGGTTCAGACCTGAAGTCTCTTTGATGCTTCTATTCCTTCTTGCTGTAAAAGGAGAGGTATGAGAAGCTGAAGAGAATTCATTCAGTTTACAAAAAGCTTTCAATCTGATGGGCTAAAGAATTAAAACACTGTATTCTGTAAAAACCACTACCACTTCTCCTCCCCTGATAAAACAATCAGCCAAATTATATGTTTGCAGAAGAAAATATCAGTTTTCATCACATGTTGTAAATGATCCAATATACTGAAATGATGTTTTCCGAAGTTTATGAAAAGTGAGCAATTGTTCAGCTCATTTCCGGTCAGTACTTGCAAAGACAAAGGACAATACGAATAACAGTGTTTGATTACCGTGTGCGAAGTTTTAGAGTTGCCTTGGAATCCTTTTGGTTTCTCCCACTGTGATTCTTAAAAAAGAGAAACATATTTATTTCAGTCATCGTTCAGTCCTGCTCACGATCCACAATGTTTAGAAAGAAAACAGATCTAAGAGTTACGACAGTGATATGTGCACACATACAAAGTGCGCTATAGATCATAGAATCATAGAATTGCTAAGGTTGGAAAAGACCCACAGGATCATCCAGTCCAACCATTCGCCCTTCACCAATGGTTCTCACTAAACCATGTCCCTCAACACAACGTCCAAACGTTCCTTGAACACCTCCAGGGTCGGTGACTCCACCACCTCCCTGGGCAGCCCATTCCAGTGCCTGACCACCCTTTCAGAGAAGTAGTATTTCCTAATGTCCAGCCTGAATCTTCCCTGGTGCAGCTTGAAGCCATTCCCTCTAGTCCTATCACTAGTCACACAAGAGGACAGGCCGACCCCCAGCTCACTACAACCTCCCTTCAGGTAGTTATAGAAAGCAATAAGGTCTCCCCTGAGCCTCCTCTTCCCTAGACTGAACAAATCCCAGCTCCTTCAGCCGCTCCTCATAAGGCCTGTGCTCCAGACCCCTCACCAGCTCTGTTGCCCTCCTCTGGACACACTCCAGGGCCTCGATGTCTTTCTTACAGTGAGGGGCCCAAAACTGGACACAGTACTCGAGGTGCGGCCTCACCAGTGCTGAGTACAGGGGGACAATTACTTCCCTGTTCCGGCTGGCAACACTGTTTCTGATGCAAGCCAGGATGCCATTGGCCTTCTTGGCCACCTGGGCACACTGCTGGCTCATGTTCAGTCTAGCATCAATCAACACCCCCAGGTCCATTTCCTCTATTAAACAAACAAAAAAAAGCTAGTATAGGCCACAAGAAATTAAACACAAGAGTTTTTACCTTTTGGAAGTTACCTCATAGAAAGAAAGAGTAAGGTAAACAACGAAGTCATTTCTAAATCTCTAAGAAACAGTTTGTGATGTTCTCATTAATCACACACACAAAAGGGATTGCTTTTATACTCTGAAGTAGATCAGAACACATTGCTCCTCAACTGATGTTGGTCAGTGAGGCAAATGTGAAAAGAAATAATCAGGCAGCAATTCGTAACTGCCCTTATTTACTAAGGCAAAACTGATGTTGAGGTAATTGCCCAATTAATCTCCAGGTAAGAAAGTATATTTAGAAAGATCATACTTATGTCTGGCATATTTTAGCTTTTGAGAGTCTAAAAATTTCCAGAAACAGTGGGATTACTGCATTATCTCATCATAACCTATTAACGAAATGCAAATACAGTCTGATGTTCTCGATGCCTCAGTCTTGAATATTAAATACCAAAACTACATCTAATTGTTCAGATTTTAATAATCAGCTTAGTACTGAGGTGGCAGAAGGGTAAAAAATGCAGGTGGTCTTCACTCATCTGCATGCAATAAGTTTATCTGCCTTTGCTCCTGGCTGTTTTTTACCTCCTGTTTTTGTATTGTAGTAGTAAGTGTAGCCTTCAGGAGAAAGTCCTTGCACCCACTCCTTTGGTTCAGTTTTCGGTGACTCTGAGGTGCCCTCACGTGTCTTCTTTTTCTTTTCCTTCTTTTCCTTCTTTTCTTTCTTTTCTTTCTTCTCTTTACCTTCCGCTGTGATACTCTGTGTTTTATTCAGTGTCGAACTGGGACCTACATCATCTTAAAGGAGATGATATTTAGTTAAAAAAAAGTAATAATAATCTGAGCTTAAACATTTGTCACTCATTATCAGCAATTACAAATAGGAAACTTTGTGTTACCCATCAGCATTATACTCATTGTAGCTAAACTGAAAAGAATACATTCAAAGAATCTTTGATTTTAGCAACACTACACTGTTACAAGGCTCACATATCCAAAGACGAGTAGCAACATGAAGAGAAGTGCCATAAGGACCAATGAGCTCTGACTGCAGCAAAATAAACTGCAGGAGTTCTGAAGAGACTTCTTGTACAGAAGCCTTACAGTACAACTACCAAAGAATGGTTACATTCTCACATGGACTGAACAAAGGTACTCGCTGAACTGCAAGATGAGAAAGTGATTCTAATCCCTACCTGGGAGTCCAAGCTCTCCTATTTGATACAAACTTGTCTCCGACTGGCGCAACGAAACATGAAATTAACTAAGGGAAGCTGCACTGCTCACCCAGAGTACCAACTGCAGTACATATATATTTTGCTATTGCACCGTGTAAGTGTTCTCACCCCAAATCAGATTGTTCCATGCACCCAAGGACACCTTAGCTAAAAACATTCCGTACAGCAACTGCTACTACTGGCAATTTGCAGGCTTTTTCTTTTTTTAATAAGCAAACCCAGTTCTGGAGGCCTACTCTCATATTGCTAAATCCTAATTTAAGGAAAAAAAAGCATTCCTATTCAATATTCTTTCAATTCTGCCTTTAATCCTTTGGCAACTGTATGAGCTACCTGGCTTAATTCCAAGCCTTTTCAAATCCTCTTGATACGCTTTCATTGCAGCCTCCTCCATTGCTGCAAATTCCTTTGACATGTTTTCTTCTTCTTTTGCTTTTTCCATGCTTTTCTTCCTAATCTAAAAGAAAACACAATAAGAATAAATTTCAACAAGCCTGGTAATGAAAGTGATTAAATACATGTATCTGTGAAAATAAGATGTTTGAATTACCTCGCTAATTCTTTTGGCCACATTTTCCTTATGATTCTTTCCCCTCTCATGAAAGTCTATGCTCTTAAGAAAACAAGAAAAAACAAGGAAAAAAAGCCAGGAAAAAATTAATACATACTTTTTTTTTTTTTTTTTTTTGAAGTTACTTAAAATTTAGATAGACTGAACTTAGTTGAACAAGTCTAAATGCAACGTGCTTTGAAAACATTCACAGCAAAATCTACAGCTAGAAAACATTCGCCCATAATCAATCCAGGAACATTTTGAAGCATTCAACATAGAAGTTTTGAGATGCCAGTAAAGCTCCAAAATGTTACTTATGATCCAATTATAAACTTTCATATCCTGTATTTATGAGATTTGTAACTTAAAGTAATAACGTTCAGCACAGGTATTAGAGACAATCTGGATTCCCTCCCTGTGCTGTCCTTCTGAGTAGCATCCCTTGGTTTTTTCTACTCACCCAGTTGGCTTTCCTGCCAACCTTCCAAAACTGTGTGGCTTATTTAGTGTTAGAAATATTAGCTCTGGTCCTTAACTACAATATTCCAAATTGCACAAATATCCCCTGGTCTCCTGGTCCAGGAGAATTGAGAGCTAACAGAAAAGCCAAGACGGGAGAGCTGGGTAACTAAGGACAGCAGGACAGTCTGCAAGCCACAAAGCTGCCAGGAAAAAAAGCCATCAGAGACTGGAAGTTCAGAAGCTCTGCAGGTATGACAGCTGAAGCTCTCATGTGGTTTGAACACTTCAGTGTTGAAAAGTCAGGTGCCTAAATCTGACCTAGTAACCCCAGGAGTTCTCTGCACAAAAAGATGTGCGGAGGACGCACATCCAGATGATAATTAATCTCATCCAAAGACAGGTTTGTAGGTTACCCAAATCCCCCCCTTCATGCATGACTCTTGGCTGAAAGTATGATAGAAACCTAATCCAATCAGCTCACATCTGTGCGTCTGAATTACAGGTATGTAACTGTAAACCAGATGAAGTTCAGGAGCGCAGAACTTATTTTTGAAGTGAGAAACCAATGGGTCTCATAGTCTGCAAAAGGTGTCTGCAAGTCAGCAACACCTTTCTGTAACCCAGTAACGTTTCTGTGGGCTGTGTGAAATGAGAGAAACCTTCTTTAAGTGCTTTGAGCACTGGCTGTACCAGGCCTGACATATGTAAACAGCACATAAGCCAGGCTATGCCTTCTACTTGCACACTAAGGAATGGGCGTGGACAAAGCTTCAAGTCAGACTGGATGTTAAGTTACAGAACTTGAAGAAAAAGAAGGGTCAGATACGTCAGCTCTTATCCTGTAATGCCACGTCAAAGAGCACAACACACCATCTCGTGTTCATGTATGTGCTTCTCGCATATCATGATTTCATGATCACAATTAAGTATTAGAAAGGCATTTTCAAACAACACTTTTCATGCGCCAATAAATGAATATAAGAAGTGATTTCGATAGCCTGTAGTAGAAATCCCTGGTATTTCAGAGTCAGTGGTATAGTACAGCAGGTGATCGTACAGGTCTGTTGTCTGCTATCCAGCACTTGCAATAATCGCAGAACTTTTTTGGCTGAGACTTCCAGTAGTCGGCCCTGGGGAGGAGGAGAAGAAGAAGAAATGACATGCAATCTGAAAACATAACCAAAGGCACAGGTTATTGTGCATACAACCTCACAAACTGAACTCAGGCATCGTCTCTGGGTTTGGATGAATGTCAGTTTTGGATACAGCCAGCAGTGAGCTTAGTAACATAAATGCAGTGCTGGACGATGTGGAGGAATCCAAGAACAGATCCCAGACAAAACAGCACAGTGCTTTGGGTGCTTCAGTATAACTAAGTGAGTATTTCTTATCCACGTTGCACCTTCAGAAGTTGCCCAAGTGTGAGAAAACATGCAGAAAACTCTTCAGAGCTCCATAGCCACCACGTAAAAGTATTCAACAGCAAAACAAACAACTCCTCCAATGATTAGATAAAGGCTGCTTCTTCATTATTTAAAATTAGAAGCATGATGATGAATGCACTCTACGAATACTCATCAACCTGTAAGCAATGGTGCGTTTGCAAGATGCAGCTTTACAGGCAATTTTCTGAAAGGCTTGAAAGCAGCTGGGCTCCCTCCAGTTTAAACAGAAACCTGCTCATCCCTACATGGTAAACCTTAAACCCGGGAGATTACTTGGTTGCAGATTTAATTAGAAGGCCTTTGAGATTCGTGTTCCAAAACTCACTAAGGCCAAAGCCTGGGAAATCTAACACTGGTTGATATCCAGCTGGGTGGGGCTCAGAGCTCAGAAATATACCTCATGCCCCTTTTCCTTATTTGACCTATAGCTCCTAAACGCTTTGACATCATCTGTGATGAATTTCCAGCTAGAAGCCATGTCAACTTTCCTAAGGCATACGTCCAATTCTAACAGAAAGCCCACAAACAGCAAAATGGCCTCGGTACATGCTTCAGAGGTGAAAGAACATCTGTGGATTTCCATCTTTAAAACTAATGGGACTTGTGTTTTGTCTTCAGAAGAACCCAGCATAAGTAATACTAAGACTGTGCAGCTGCATTCACTGAAAGCCAAGATGTGAGAGTTTGCCAGGATGCATTCATCCAGGCTACATCCATCCAGGCTGGATGTGGCTCTGGGCAGCCTGGTCTGGTGGTTGGTGACCCTGCACATAGCAGGGGGGTTGAAACTGGATGATCACTGTGGTCCTTTTCAACCCAGGCTGTTCTATGATTCTGTGATTTTCATAGCTCATTTTTCCACTGTTTTCTTTCCTGAACATCGCTGGTCGTCCCACCTGTCATAAAACACTGTAGCTGCATATACAGTAATCACACTGGAAAATCTGAGGGCACACCTGAGGCTTCAATACAAAAATCAAGGCCTTGGCAACACCAGGTTTTTGTCTCCCATCTCCTGTTGGTTTTGCTAAAGATTGGAGCCAGCTCACTAATGGTAAAGACAAGACCGTGCAGCAGACCTGATATCCTGGGAGACTTAAATCCTGTTAATAGAGTTAATGGTGTAAATTACAGTTAATAGTGTAAATTACACGTCCAAAGGAGGGGTACAAAGATGGGAAAGGGTCTGGAGGGAGAGATGCATAAGCAGCAGTTGGAGTCTCTGGGTATGCTCAGCCCAGAGCAGAGGAGCCGAGGGGAGGCCTAAGGAGGGCCGGAGAGGTATCTGACCCAGCATCAAAATTGCAGCCAACTCTCTTCATTTCACTCAAGTGAAAGGACAGTCCAGAGTGCATTCAGTTGAATGCATGAAAAATCATGTTTTCAGGGCTGAGATGTTAGCAGACAAAGGGGAATGCAAGCAGCTAGGTTGCACTGCTCACAGGATGTGTGCAAGTGTCATTGGGATGCTCTCACTTCCCAGAGAGGTCTGACAGAGGAGGGCAGAAAGATGGAGTGAATATAACACTGTTTTCGAGTAACACCAATGAAATGATCCTGTCGCAAACAGCTGTAGAGTACAGATAGTGTCAATGCTAAAAATATTTACAAATTTCTGAAATCCAGTTAGGACTTCAAGGGCAGTGAGATCACAGGGAAGAAACACCAACTCTGCATTAACAGCACCTGTTGCATTCGCTGCCCGTAGCTCTGCAATTGGGATGTTCTCCTTGTTGTAATTAAGTTCCTGAGGCAGTAGAGTCACAGAGCCTATGTTGAGATGATGGACTCGTGCACTTCTACTGTGTTTGGGAGAACCCAAAGGGAAAAGGCTCTGCTGACAATGTACAGACAGCAGCCTGAGGAGGAACTCCAGCAGTGCCGGAGTGCAAAGCCCTGAGCTCTCAAGCCAGAGCTCCCTGGCAATACACGAGTCTTCTCCTAACAATGTTTTCACTAAAGCAGCAATTGGTCTTCTTTAGGAAGCTTTAAGAAACCCCAACAAATAAGCTACCTTCAGAAAGTTTTGCCAAACTTTGTTTTGAGGCTGTGCCGGAGGTTTTGGTTCCTGTAACAAGCAAGAGGGTGGGGAGACGTAAGAAATAACTGTTTCAGGTGGTTCTGAACACAAGCAAATTTGGCACTGCAAACTAAATCTGGAAGTATTTGTTATGAACGGCTTTGCTGTAAAACACCAGACTTGAAATCTGGCAGGGCGCAAGGAAGTTGTATGAGGGCTGTATCTGCCCAAATTATAAGCCTTTAGGGGGAAAAACATCACACACACACACACTCAGTGGTCATCTTTGGTTTTCACACCTATAAATGCTGAAGATTTCAAACATGGATAATATCTTCCAGCTTTCTACAGGCTGGAGCACAGAACACCCTACGAATGCATCACCTTAAACACAGGAGTGTGAAGGGAGCAATATGCAGATCCCATCTCTTGGCTATGCAAAGAAATGAATTCAGACTGGCTATTGCAGCTGTAAGCAATCACTCAGCAGAACATGGTATTCAGAAATACCAATACATTCTGTTGAGGACCACTTCTAAATATTGAGGAATACTTCTAAGGCAAAGTAATAGCCGTGTAATGGAAGAGAGTAGAAAACAAAGAAAAAATGACTACATATTTCACAGCAGGCATACCATGTGGGAAGCCATCCCAGAAGAACTAGGTCTAATTGAAATACCCCAGCCAATCTTTCTGTATTGGCTAGCTCTGAAAATGCAACATTAAAACTATCACAGAACCACACCAAAACAGCAAAGTGCCTTCTTACAATGTGAATTGGGCCCAGTGCAGCAGCCCTCACAACCTGTAGCCCTCAAGAACTCTCACAGCAATTCCATTCATTCCCGGGGCACTAATCCTACCCCCTAAAGCAATTCTTTGATACATCTCCTTAACTTCTATGAAAAATAGATGTTTTTTAAAAGCTATTGAAAAAATAAGGATTTCAGAAAATGCCATCTCTGATGCATTTCTCTTGGTGGCTTTCTGCTATGCCACAGAATACAGGGTAATGGGTGGGAATTTCATCTGCATGACACAGGGCAGCTCTGTGAAGGCTACAGCTCTTCTGGCCTTCAAGTCAATTGCCTTCTGGCAACCCCTCAGCAAACTGCCATTTACAACCTAACTGGCTGCCTCATTTTACTACTGTAATCGCTCCCACTAAACACACAGGTCATGAGCCTGCAAGGTAATCTAAGCAGGATCTGCATGAGCGGCTCAATCCAACTCTGTACTGGTGCTGAAGCTCATTGGCATGTATCTCCTTTGTCAGGTTGTTTTCTATGCTTACTTGAAAGGCAACACCATGAACAGCTGTAACAATATACAAGGACGCACGGGAGTATCAGAGCAGCAAGACCTCTGCATGCTCAGAGCATCCATGGAAATCACCTCATCTAACAGCAGCTGTCCAAAAAGTGAGGTAATGAGGTACCTAAGTTCTCTTATGCCAATGGAAGGAGATGAGCACCATCCAAAGGGACATCATTCCCAGTCCAAAATTGGCACCTGAGATGGAAACTGAATGGCATGGGTGTGTGTTTCTTCCTTGTCACACAGTCATTAAGGTTGGAAAAGACCACTAAGATTAATACAGTCCAACCATCAGCCCATCCCACCGTGCCCACTGCCCACGTCCCTCAGTGCCACATCCACACGGATCTTGAACACCTTGTAGGGACGGTGACTCCGCCACCTCCCTGTGCAGCCTGTGCCACTGCCTCACTGCTCTCTGTGAGAAGAAATGTTTCCTAATATCCACCCTAACCATACAGAGAGCCTAAAGCAAACAGCCTAAGTGAACCTTCAGGAGGTAAATACATGAGGTCAGAGATATCTACTGAGAGCAGAAGTCTACTGCTGTGGATGGAGATAGACAAGGGCTGCGTCAGGGAGAATATGATAAGAGAAAAGAAAAAAAAAAACACCATCAACATAAACTGGGTCAAGAAGCTGCTGAGGTATAATTTTAGCAACAACTAAACTGAAGAGAACTGCAGTGAGTCTGCAAGACAGGCTCACACAGTGAGCCTCACTACCCATCAAACGCTTCCCCACAACAAGATTTCAACTCCGTGATCTGCTTCACATGTTTTTAAGCAGGAAAGTCGGGCTAATATGAAGAGTAGCGGAGGGGAACAAACGTGATCCATGTGATGTTCTTACTTGATCAAGACTAGAGCATTCTGCTCCTGTCTCCCCAAAGCAGGCGGGCATTAATCACACACTCACAGAACGCTTTGGGTCGGAAGGGACCTTAAGGCCCCCTCAGCAGCTCAGGCTGCCCGTGTCCCATCCAGCCTGGCCTTGAGGGCCTTTGGGGCGGGCCAAACTCAGGTTTCCCAGTTATTTTAAAGAGCTGAAAGAAAACAGTGATGGCAGCAAAGCGAAGACGCAGCGGCTCTCTCGGTGTGCCCCTCACAGAGGCACCGGGGGAGGCCGTACCCCCCCGCCAGCATCAACACGCCGACCTGCCCGGCCGAGATAAGGCTATGGACGAGCAGCGCGGATCAACAACCGAGAGGGAGGGAGAGTCAGCGATTGAAACAACCCTCTGCTACGGCCGGGGATCTGCGGCCCGGCCCGCTGCTGCCTGCCCGTGCTCCCCCCCGACCTGAGGCCCCCGCTGCCCGGCTCTGCCTTCAGAGCCCCCAGCCCAGCTGCCGGCCCACGGCCCCCGCGCAGGGGCTGCGCGCCGCCCGCTACCCCCGGCCCCAGCACTCACATATCCGCCGCCTCAAAACACCGCCGCGCCGCTGCCCTCTGCTCGCCGCCGCTGGAGCGGGGCGGAGCGGGACGGAGCAGGGCGTGGGGAGAGCGCGGCGACGGCGGCCGGCAGGGCTCAGTCCGCGTTCTCCTCCCCCGCCCGTCCCCACCTCCTCCCTCCGCCCGCTCCTCCTTCCCCGCCCCGGGAGCAGCGAACGCTCAGCGGGGAGCCGCGCGCCGAGGGAGCCGCCGCCGGTGAGTGCCGCCGCGCCCCGCGCTCGAGGGGGACGGGAGCTGCCGCGGGTTCGAGCCGCGCCGCCGCCGGCAGCGCTCTGCGCCGGGCTGAGAGAGACGGGAGGTGCGAAGGGAGCGGGGCTGGGGAAGCGGCGCGGTGCCCGCTGGCTGCCCCTGCTAACTTCCCGCGGAGTTGAGGGGGTGAGGGCGGGCGAGGACGCGTGCCCGGAGAGCGGACGGGTTGCGCGCCGCCCGTCCCTCCCGCCGCCGCCGCCCCGCCGGCGTCGGGCAGCGCCGGCTCCGTGCTGCCGCCGGGGCGGAGGCGCGCGCGGGACGGTTGGAGGCCGCGGCGCGTGCGTGTCCGTGAGGGAAAGGGAGGCGGCCGGGGCCGCTCCGTGAGGGGCAGCGGCCGCGCACCGACGCCCTGTGGAGAGGGGCCGGGGTTCGAGTCCCGCTCGTGTCGCCTCGGTGCCTACTTGTTGGGCGTCGAGTTCCCTCTTCGGCTGTTTGACTTCAATAAAAGTTGTACCGGTGTTGTGTTCTGAACCCTGATAACCCAAAACTTATTTCCCAACGCTACCACAAGCTGAAAAAATACATATCTATCTATCTATCTTAATATACGTATCTTAATTCATGGGCTGCAGCTGGCAACCCCTTTGCAAACATCACACCGAGGGTGGGGAGAAGCCTGTGGAGTGAGTCACGGATTGAAGAGGCCCCGTGCTCGGTTGCTGTGAGAACAGGGGTGTGATTCTCCATGTGGGAAATAGAAGAAGCGCTTAAATTGGTGACAAGAAGAGAGATCCTGGAGGTACTGAGCCCCCCGGCCCAGGCTGCTGAGCTGTGTTACAAGGAGGGGGAAGCAGCCTGGCTGGTTCCCCAAGGGGAGGGCCTGCGGTTGGGCTGTCATAGCGCCCTGCGGGAGTTATGCGTTTGTCAGCATTTCCATTCTGAGTGTAGTTTTCATGTAGTTTACAGCTTGGTTATACAAATATGCGCTGGGTTGAAGCTTGGTCAACGTCCTCTTCTCCAGAAACGTTTCTGAGGCCAATTTTGAAATGATTCTGAGCGAGCGTCCATGGGACGTACACTGGCTTCGTGTGTTTGCTGAACTTCACAGCTTTGCTCCTCACGCACACAGATGCATTTACAGCTGTAATCCCCAACTTTATTGCTTTTTTTCTGATAAGTTCCTTAAATAAGGGAAGGATTTGAAGGCTTGCCCTCTGCAGCACTTTGGCTGCTGTTTATATATTATTACTGTGTTTTTGTTGTTGTTTCTTTTTTTTTTTTTTTGACTGTGTATTTGGTTGCTGCTTCTGAGATGGAGCACAAATGCAGTATTGAGGAGGTTTTGTTTGTATACCTCTGGATGTATGTATCTCGATCGTGTGAAACGTGCCTGCCACCCAGTGGATGCAGCTGATCCCTGTGTGTGCTCTGTGCTCTGTACATCACCACCACTCTCTCTCTCTCTCTCTGAATGTTTGCCAGCTGAGGTGTTGGAGCCGCAAAGTGCGAGGCTGCGCTGAGTCCGTGTGCCAGGAGGTGACCATCAGCTGTGAGGTGACCACCCCTGCTCCTCCTGCCCTGCTCAGTGGAACCAAGGGGTAATAGAGGCAGTGGGTATGGCCTCACAGCTGGGCAGAAGCGATGTGGTTTGAACCAGGCTGTATAAAGAGGGAGAGGCGTTTTTGTGCCTAAGATAGTTGGAGAATTGGATTCTGCAGCTCCTGTCCTTCCCATAAGATTTCCATGTTTTCACACACATTTGTTTTTCTGGTGCCTAACCTGAGCCTGGAGTCTGACTTGCAGTTGGGCTGAACTCACTCGTCCGGAACAGAAGTCAATAGCTGTTTGTTCTCAACATGCAGAAGATCTCTTGCAGGCCTAAGCATGTTAGCAATACAAGTCTTGTTCATCAGGATCGCTCACTTGGTGTCCACAGCTTTCTACGTTCATTTTTTTCATGTCTTAGTTTCCCGTCTTCAAGAGATCATGGATACCAGTGTCCTTTACTTCATGGTTTAGTACGGTGATGAGAACAGTAGAAGAACCTGAGAGGAAAGTAAATCATCCTCTGGTCTGATAGAACAGTAGTGCTCTAAAGAACAAGGGCAAAAAGAAAATTTGTCTGTTAATTGTATCAGAGCCTCTGTCAGGGAAAAAATATGACCAGGTCAGTCGCAACTGGAGACTGACCTCCATGCATATGAGCACTGGGAGATGGCTTTAATTACCACAGGTCACTTAGTACTAGTAAGTCCCAAATTCTGCCCTGTTAATCACACTTTTCATGCTGCTTTTTTGAGTGTCACTTCCTAGGTTTTCTTTCAGTTAGGAAAAGATAAGATAAACAGATAGGCATCCTGAGGCAATGTATGTGTGTTGCCTCCTTCCTCCGCTGGTGCAACGCATGGGACTGTTGTCTGAGGTCTCCACTGGGCACCAGCTATGCGGGCAGATCTTGGCTGCGATTAGGCCAGCAAGACATGGTCTGTTGTGCTCTCTCAGTTTGGCCCACAGCTGTTCGCAGGCAGGGAGGGAATGGCTCAGAAACCCTGGTCTGTGTCCTGGACTCTGCCATAGGGATCTTGGGTTTCCCCAGTCTGTCTGTGTCCTTCTGTGCCATTCCTCGTTTTGGTGCTGTTTCATTCTCTCGCTGTCTCCTTGCATCTGCTTTCCTTCTCTTCTCCTTTGCTTCTGTACTTCCCATCACCCTCTTTCTTGCACAAAGCATCTTTCTTGCGTGAAACATCTTCCTTGGTCTCCTCACATGGTGCTCTGCAGCAACGTGTTGCTGCGAAGACCTGTGGGATGGGGCAGTGAGGGGGCAGGAGAAGCAGGATGCCAGCTCTTGTCCCAAGTTCCTGGTGCCATGTTGGCCTCGGCTGACCACTATACAAAAAGCCTGGAGCCCATTGCCTGCTTTGGAGAAGATTTTCCCAGCTGCAGTCCTTTTCTAGACAGGAAACAGGAGAGAGGTTGTCTCTTGTTGTGGGGATGACCTATGCAGTTTGATCGACATAAGAAGTTGTGAAGAACTTAGCCCTGACCTAGTGAATATCCACTGAAAAAGTGCCATATGCAATTAATCTTAATTAG
Organism: Gallus gallus; assembly: GCF_016699485.2. Taxonomy (NCBI): domain Eukaryota; kingdom Metazoa; phylum Chordata; class Aves; order Galliformes; family Phasianidae; genus Gallus; species Gallus gallus. Next base: position 165,727,078 of record NC_052532.1, on the reverse strand, counting down.
CTGGACCAAATCTAGGTGGCTTTTTCATTGGGACAGCAAAAGGTGCATGTGCTACCCCAACCCTAACAGCTGCAGCCCTCGTGTCAGATTTCACATCTGTTATCCAAAGCTGAAAGGGCGTTATAACCTTCCAACAAGTTTGCCAGCGTTTTCTGTCAACATTGAAAGATAGAATTTTCCCTGGTCTTGTTCTGAAAACAGCTGAACTATTTTGGCTGAGATTTTCTAGCCTCAGTCTACCTCTTTCTGCATCCCTCCCTCAGAAGCAATCTCTACGCACATGGAATAAAATTTAACCCGAGGCAGACGTTCAGCTTGGAAAATTTCAACCCAAATAAAGTCTGGCCGAGCTACAAGTGGCTGAATAGAGCATCTCGCACTGGGAGTGTTCAGCATCAAACCTCATCGATACCAGTGTGTGTTTATGTACATTGAAACACACTGCTAGAATATAGTATTAATAGGTTCCCCAGCTGACTAATTGGCACCCAGTTGGTCCTGAAGTTTTTTTTAATGGAGAGTGAGCCTAAAACTTTTACAGTTAATGTTATGAATGCTTTTACTTACTGACATTATTAATTATTGTTTTCCTGGCTGAAAAAATTGCGAGCTTTAAAATGGAGGGTCTGAAATAAATAACAAGTTGTGGCTTACTCATTCTGGATCTTAACATTGTTAAAGACCAATTTACAGTAGAACCAGAACAAATTGCATCCCAGAGTTCTCAATTGTAAAAAACCACATCTCCCAAATTCCTGAGCTATTCATCAACCGTTCTACTGTAGCGGACTCACCCTTATATTGTGTCCCTGATATATCTATTAACTCTGCAGTGAAGTGTGAGTTTAAAACAATTGTGCCATGGAGTCACTGTGGATTAAATACTACAAACATTGGCAAAGCTTCTTCATAAATCTTCCTTAGTTTAGAGAGGCACTTAGGCGTGTCTTTCTTTCTGAGTGCAGCTGTTCCTTGTGGGGTCCCCCAGGGGCTGGATCTTGGTGTAGTGCTGTTTAATATCATTATATTCACTGTTTTGCAATGGTATCTCATCGTTACCAATGATTATATGCAGCGTTTTGTGTGCGCATATGCGGAACAAGTTGCTAGTGCCATATAGTTCAAATCACAAGGAGGAATAGTTTTAAACTGAGACAGGGGAGGTTTAGGTTGGATATTAGGAGGAAGTTTTTCTCACAGAGGGTGGTGACACACTGGAACAGGCTGCCCAAGGAGGCTGTGGATGTCCCATCCTTGGAGGCATTCAAGGCCAGGCTGGATGTGGCTCTGGGCAGCCTGGTCTGGTGGTTGGTGACCCTGCACATAGCAGGGGGGTTGAAATTTGATGATCACAGTGGTCCTTTTCAATCCAGGCCATTCTATGATTCTATGATCACATTTTTAAGTGGGTCTCATCCAGCAGAATCTGTTTTTCATGTAGCTGGATACAAAGGGACCAGGAATGCAGTTACACCAGCAGGATAGAAGGCTGTCTTCAAACTGGCAATTTGGAAGGAGGTTTAAGAACTTGTTTGGAGAATCATCTCAACAGGAGTTTTCATTGTAATGCTGTGAGCGAAGTGTGATCTTTGGCTATATAGCAATAAAAATAGTGCATAGAATTGGGAAAGTACATGGCATTAGTAAGATGACTGGAATGCTGAGCCTGTGTCCAGTGTTGCTATGCACATGAGGAAGGATGTGAAGTATTAGTAAAAGCATGGCGACAAAAAGTGATCCAGGGTTTAGAAAAGAAGCTTCATAACGTGGTTCATCAGATCAGAGGAAACTGGGAGGTGAAATGATGCCTGCATGTATCTTATATATATACTAAAGGAATATATACGATGCTTGCTTGACCCTACTGAGACATCTGAAGTCTGGGAGCTGAGGTTAGGAATGTTGTACTATGAAACAAGTAGTGATGCGGGCAATTAAACTGTTTAGTTTGATGAATGAGTTTAGGAATGAGTTTAGGATTTGCTGGAGTGTTCGGAATGAGGTACTATTTCCTTCTCCAAGATGTGCTTCCACCTGGTTTTGTGGAGAGCTTCTTTGGTGCATACAGAAGGGGAAAAGACCGTGCTTTGTTCACCTGCGTTCTTCACTATCTCTTTCCTCCCCAGCATTAACCACCTGTCTGCGGCTGGAGATAGGGGGTTGGGTACCACCTTCCTCCCTCATCGCTTTCTGTCAGCACAGAGAATCCTTTGTATTCACAGGTTGGTGTAACTCCTTAATTTGCTCAGGAGTTGGTACTGATAGCTATATTTAGGGACGGGGGAATTCCCTTTGCTGTGCAACAGGCACCATTTACAATTACCCTAAAGGCCACCCTCCCTTGAAGCACCACTCTGCCCTTGGCCAAGCCTCTCCTGCTGCTAGATCTCCAACTGCAAGCGGATGGGCACAATGGGGATGAGGATGTGGATGCAGGTGTGTGTATGGCTTGGCAGCGTTCAGGACCAGCAGTCGCTAAAACAGCAGCAGTTATGGTGGTGAATTCATTTCGTAACCTGAAAGGCACCATGGATGGCTCAAACCCAGTGAAGTGTTACCCACTGAGTTTCTCTTCAGATGGCTTCACTATTACAAAAAAAAAACAACATTCTGTGATAAAGCTGGAAGCTGAATTTGGCTTTGGAATTGCACTTAAGCCTTGATAGTTATGAGATGATGTTTTATGATCCCGTAGCTCATTCTTTTTAATAAACAGACACTTTTTCTCTGTCATCTGAACTAGAATAAATATACTTCAAGTACGAAAGTATTTCTTTCCTTAGAAAAGTTGTGTCTACTATAGGGTAAATGGTACATAAAAGCACGCAAGGTTCTGATGTTCAGTGTTTCACACAGTGGTCTTAATTTGGACTTTCTCATTCACACTTTAAAGTATTCTCTGAATATTTTAGGTAACAAATCGAACTTTCTGTACAGAATGTCATTACTGGACTGTTTCCTATTGACAAGAACTGAAACTTGAGAAACCTAAGTTCTTGTAAATCAGTATCTCTACTGAAAAACATGCGTGCAGGTATTTCCACTTACTTGGAAATACTTAAGTACTAAGGTAGTCATCTCAGATGTGATTTCTAAAAACACCATCTCCAGTTGCTGTATTTAGGTGTGTATTTGTGAAAAGAACTCAAATAAATTCACCTATGGTTTGGCCCATAGCTTATTGCTGTGTCCATTGAGGGTAATGATAGTGCCCTATTGACCTCCAGTAGGCACAGAATCTCACTCACTAAGAAAATAGAAACCAGGTGGGAAGTGTTCAGCGTTTAGGAGTTCTAATTCAGTCATTTAATACATTTCTTTTTGAAATAAAAAGGAAAAGCAAAGAATCAAAAGTAAATTTTGAATCCCACTTTAATGCACCAGTAGTTTGATATAAATTGTGTCATTATGACAGTGATAATCACAGAATCATAGAATCACTAAGGTTGGAAAAGACCCACAGGATCATCCGGTCCAACCATTCACCCATCACCAATGGTTCTCATAATGAGTCTCATCACATGATGTCTGTTCTCAAAGTGCAGTCATGGGCTGTAGCTCACCATCTCTTGATGTCTTATCGTGTCCTGTAATATTTAGTGGGTTTTATTCCCTTGGTAGTTGTAAAACAAAGCACTATTTTAGTCAGAGGCTGAGTTGTTTAGTGACTTAAATCTGTCTGAAGGACACATCAAAACTGAACATACATACAGGACTGAGTATGTAGCAAGGCTTTCTCCCTTTGCCAGTCCTCAATGTGACCATAATCAGGGTAGTGAAGAGTTGGGTGTTTCTATTAAACGTTACTATTCTGTGTCACGTATGTGAGGACTTCACCCTCAGTCTGTCATCTGGCACAGCTGTGGCAGTGAAGACATAATTCTGTCTGCTCCCTAGAATTAATTTCCTTTATTTATGTACATTTACAGCAGTTTTGGTTCTTCTTGTTTAACTGTTTTGGATTCACCTGTGTACTCTGGGCAGTGTGAGATCCCTGTCTCCTTTCTCCATTAATATAATAGTGATATTAAGCAGTCGGTGTCTCATGTACCTGGTCATACTGGCACTGATGAAATTTAATGAGGTGTTTCAATCTGCTTGACCTTGTTGTGTAACTCATTTATGCCTAATGTATTCAAATAGGAAAACTGAGCATGCTGAGTCCTGGTAGAAGGTTGCTCACACAGTAGCTGCTGCTGCAGCTTCTCTTTCGACATCTGTTGCTGCCTGAAGAGAAGCTGCCACTCTACCATTTTAAGGAGCTCATGCGTTAAGCTTCTATCAGATGCTTGTGGGGCATGCTTGGGATCTTTGTAGATGGACATAAGCTTGGTTTTCTGCCTTGAGAATTGGAACTGCTGGTGGGAAAGTGGTAGGATTCCACACCTTGCTGCAGACCTTCTGAGGTTGTTAAAACAGAGTTGAATAGCATCCTGGCATCTGTTGTTTTTCTTTCTTTTTTGTTTTCTTTTTCAATTTTTGTTAAAAGGTGCTGTGTAAGTGGGGAAGTTCAATGGGAAGTGACCAGGTCTCTCAGTGTTGGTTAAGAGAACGGCAACAGATACATCAGTTGCAGGAAACTGCAAGAGCCCACTTTGCCACCAGTCTGAATTATCGAAGAGTTGAGAAAATGTTATACTGCCCTGTTGCTGTTCTTTAAGATATATAACAGAGGAAGTGGTACTGTCTGTAAAAGGACAGCAAAAGTAGTCACAAAGCAGATGGAGACAGCACTCAGCATTTATATACCAGTGTAGGAGCACTGCTCTTACATAATGTGATAATAAAGTGTGGCATAAGGAGCAGGGCTCCCGTTTCTTTCCTGAAAAGAATGTAGCCCAGCGAGGTTTAAAACTCCTAATTTTTTAGAGATCAACCAATTTAAACATTAAACGTGCAAACTGAGTAACTGAATACAGACAGCTGAATACATTCAAGCATCTGTAGGTTATCTTTCTCCCTCAAGTCTAAGGAAGGCGGTTCCTTATCATTTGCGCTGAGTGAAATGGCAGTGAGAGACAGAGCTCCAGCATCTTCTCAGCCTGGATCCCAAGCCTGTGCTTAGGTGGCAAAGCTGGGGTGGGTTCTGGTAAATCCACTAAGAAGCTGATGATGGGTAGGGGGAGGAAATTAGTGGCGTATTAGTGTAAGTAGCAGAGATCAGATGTGTTCACCAGCCTACTCAACCATAGACCTTCCTCCAGCTTTAAATTCACAGACTTGTGCCATTTTTTGTTTTTACTTTCATGTTTCCTTCTGGGAGAAGGAAATTATAAGTATGTATGATTGTGTGCAAGTTACACAAAATAGAGACCCCCAGCACCTGCTTACCTACATGCAACTGTCTTTCTCAGAGGCCTTGAGCATCCATCCAAAACAAATCTTTATGAGCTGGTTTTGTAGTCAAGGAAATGAATCAATATGAACAGATTTAGTCATTAGGATTTATAAAAATTTGACTGAGGCTTTATCAAATTTGGTTTTCAGATGTTAATGTCACAGGGTAACAGGTACTTCCCTGCTGTTACAGGTGTAGTGCTCGAATAAATGAATGACTGAGCTGGATTCTCACCGTAAGTGTACCGTAGTCAAGACAGCGAGAGCCAGAAATTTAGTATTCTTTTCTTGGCAAATGGCCATTTGTGAGAATGATCCAGCAGACATCTGTTGATGTTAAACGTTTTTCATTTCCTTGTGATCAGATTTGCTTTTATCATTATTATGCTTTTTTTTTCAGAGAGGATGTGATTGCGTTGTTATGTACCATGTCCTAAGTGAGTTACTGTGAATGTGTTTCCAAAAGTCTCATCTGGCAGCTCATTTTGCCTTGAAAGAGGTTTTTGGGCATTCTAAAAACAAGAGCAAAAAGATGAATTGTCATGGCATGTTTTCAGGGAGTTGTTTGCTTAAACGGTCAACCTATTTCTTTCTGTGAGAAAGCATTAACTGTTGTAGGTGTTGTGTTTTGTATCTTGGAAGTGGAGGGTTGTAGTCTATTGCTTTTATCGTTACTGCATGACTAAGAGCTGGAAGGTCAAATCATACAAGTGGGCTGTTACTGTATTAACCCCTTCATTTTCAAGTTTGGTAGTGTGTATGCCAAATTGGGGTACGCTACACACATGCCATATATACAGCCATATACTGTATGTACATATACATTACATATATGGGTACAATCTATGCAATAATCTTATGAAAATACTTTATAGTCAGAGGTCAGTGTGTTAAGAATAGTTTGTAATGGTGTATTTACATCTACTGTAGGTATGCTCTGCTTGTTTCTCTATTTGCTTTGTAGTAGCATATCTGCATTCTCTTAAATGTGTTATTCTTCAGTACTGGTCTTGTTTTGGCTTTATTCTTTCAAATCTTTCTTGAGCTGATAGTTGAAAGCATCTACATAAAAACAAACCTTCTGATTCAACTCGGGAGAGAAGAGAAAGGATTTCATCTCTTGTATTTTGATTTTTTTTCCCCATAAAATATACAGGAATTCAGTAGTTTCTCTTTGGGAACATCTTGAATGCAACATCTGTGGTAGTCATGAGTGGAACCCTCTTATGTTCTCTTCCCACACACACTGAATAAAGCTCACCTAACATAAGCCTTCTCATGTACAAATTCGGGTAACCAAAAACCCATGGGGAGAACTGTCTTGGCAATATTTTCACACCACGCTACTTTGGATATAAGGGTAAGGAGAATGGCCTTGGATTAGTAAATGTCATTGCCTTATTTAATGCTTGTCTGGTTAATAAGCCAGCGTCATATGACGTTGAACAAGGTGGAAGGCTGATATGTGAAACAGCGAGAGCCTGGTTATAAGTTGCTTTAGTTAACTGGAACTAGCAAGGAGAAAACAGTACATTAACACACATATTCCCACATACACACACGTGTCTCTTGATGGTGCTGGTGGCTTTGCTGTTGGGCGTGCAGAGGGTGGTGGTGTATTTCCTGTTTGCAGCCTGGGCTGCTAGCTGACATGAAATGGTACAAGTGAATTTTCCAATGTGTTATATAAATTGTTTCATAACTCCTGTTCCTCCAGATGTGACTTCTGCCAAAATGTGCACATATGACATACACATGTAGCTTTAGAAACAGTCACTGGGTAATGACTATTTCTTGAATGGGATGGATGGAAATAATATTTTTGGAAAGCAGAGTCAAACCCTAGGATCAAACTCAGGTTATTTGGGATCTGCTAGGAAAGCATCAGTCTGCTGCAAGCAATTAAAGGTCAGTAATAGAGGAATTAAAGGACGTTTGTTTAAGGCAGTTTGTTTTCTCACAGAATAGAGACTAGCAGAGAGAAAGTGTGTGCAAAGCAGCAGATGCTCAACCGGCCTGAGGACATGCAATTAATTTAAAAAACAACAACACAAAGTCATTTTCTTTACCCTTTATCTTTCCTCAGTGAGTTCACTGACAGCTGCCTGAAGAAAAACTATCTATTTAGTCTGATGCTACCTCTCCACTAGAGGTAGAGAAGCCTACAAAAGGTAGAAAGCCTACAGAAATATGAAGAGAGATTTCAGAGGTTTAGGGTGTTTAGTTCAAGGAGTGGGAGTGCGGGTGATCTTTTTTGTTCTATACCTTCAGGGGCAGTGAGGGACACGGAGCGGGCATGGAAAGCACAAGCAATGAATAAATGGCTCAGAGGCTGGTGTCGAGCCAGAAACTTTGGGTTTTTTGATCATGGGGCAGTTTACTTGGCCTCTGGCCTGTTGTCTGTTCATGGAACCCACCTATCTCAAAGGGGGCAACAAATCCTAACACAGGAGCTAGTGGAACTTATCAAAAGAGCTTTAAACTAGCTACGATAGGGGAAGGAGACAAAGCAGGGCTCACAAGAGATGAGCCTAGGGGAACAATGCTTGAGCTGGGGATGAGGCAGATGACTTGTCTGAAGTGCATCTACACCAATGCATGCAGTATGGGCAATAAGCAGGAGGAGTTGGAAGCAATTGTGCGACATGCTAACTATGACCTAGTTGCTATTACCGAAACATGGTGGGACCACTCCCATGACTGGAGTGCTGTGGTGGATGGCTACAAGCTCTTCAGAAGGGATAGATGAGGAAGGGAGGGTGGTGGTGTGGCCCTTTATATTAAAGACTGTTTTGATGTTGAAGAGCTTGGGGTTGGGAATGATAAAGTTGAGTGTCTGTGGGGAAGGATCAGGGGGAAGGCCTGTAGGGGCGACATCTTGGGGGGCCTGTTATAGACTGCCTAATCACGATGAAGAGATGGACAAGGCATTCTATGAGCAGCTTGCAGAAGTCATGTGATCGCCCACACTCGTTCTCATGGGAGACTTCAACTTCCCTGATATATATTGGAAATATAATATAGTACAGAAGAAGCAGTCCAGGAGGTTTCTAAAAGTGCGTGGAAGATAGCTTCCTTACACAGCTGATACGAGAGTCTACCGGGGTGGTGCCCTGCTAGACCTGCTCTTCACTAACAGTGAAGGACTGGTGGGAGGTGTGAAAGCTGGGGACTGTCTTGGGCAGAGTAACCATGAAATAGTAGAATTCTCTATTCTTGGAGCTGACAGAAGGGTGACTAGCAAAACTGCTATCTTGAACTTCCAAAGGGTGGACTTTGACCTGTTCAGGACGTTTGTTGCAGGGGGTCCCTTGGGAGTCGCCTGGACACTCCTCAAGATGGAAATTTTAAAGGCACAAGAACAGGCTGTTCCATAAGGCAAGCTGTAGGGAAAGAAGACCGGTGTGGATGAACTGGGAACTACTGTTGAGACTCTGGAAGAAAAAGATAGTCTACGTCCTCTGGAAGAAGGGACAGGCGAATTGGGGAGATCACAAGTTGCTAAGATATGCAGGGAGGAAGTTAGGAAGGCAAAAGCCCGACTTGAACTCAGATTGGTCACTGCAGTAAAAGAGAATAAGAAATCCTTTTACAAATATATTAGGTAAGAGAAGAACCAAGGAGAATTTCCATCCTTTACTTGATGCAGCAGGGAATGTGACCACTGAGGACAAGGAGAAGGCTGAGGTCCTCAGTGCTTTCTTTACGTCTGCCTTTAATAGTCAGATTAGTTATCCTCAGGGCACTTTACGCCCTGATCTGGAAGTCTGGGATGCTACACAGAATACACTCCCTGGTGATTCAGGTGGAGACAGTTAAAGAGCTCCTCCTCCATCTGGACTGTCACAAGTCCATGGAACTGGACAGGCTCCACCCTCGGGTGCTGAGGGAGCTGGCAAGGGTGATTGCCTAGCTGCTCTCCTCCATCTATCAGCACTGCTGGTTATCTGGAGAGGTCCCAGAGGATTGGAGGCTTGCCGATGTGACTCCCATCTACAAGAAGGGCTGTAAGGAGGATCTGGGGAACTACGGGCCTGTCAGCCTGACCTCGGTACCAGGTTATGGAAAGTTATGGAGCAAATCATCTTGGGTGAGATCACACAGCATGTGTATGGCATCCAGGGGATCAGGCTCAGCCAACATGGGTTCATGAAAGGCAGATCATGGTTGACCAACCTCATCTCCTTCTACAACTGGGTGACCAGACTGGTAGACGAGGGAAAGGCTGTTGATGTAGTCTATCTAGATTTCAGCAAAGCCTTTGACAGGGTCTCTCACAGTATTCTCCTGGGGAAACTGGCTGCCTGTGGTCTGGACAGGTATACCCTTCTTTGGGTAAGGAACTGGCTAGAGGGCCATGCCCAACGGGTAGTGGTTAATGGAGTTAAGTCTAGCTGGTGACCCATTTCAAGTGGTGCCCCCCAAGGGTCAGTACTGGGGCCCATCCTGTTCAGTACCTTTATTGATGACCTAGATGAAGGGATTGAGTGTACCCTCAGTAAATTTGCAGGTAACACTAAGTTGGGAGGTAGTGTCGATCTGCCTGAGGGTAGGGAGGCCCTTCAGAGCGATCTAGATAAGCTGGATCGCTGGGCTGAGGTGAATGGGATGAGGTTCAACAAGGCCAAGTGCCGGGTCCTGCACTTTGACCACAATAACTCCATGCAGCACAATAGGCTTGGGGCTGAGTGGCTGCATGACTGTGAAGAGGAAAAGGACCTGGGGGTGTTGGTTGATGCTTGGCTGAACATGAGCCATCAGTGTGCCCAGGTGGCCAAGAGGGCCAATGGCATCCTGGCCTGCATTAGAAATAGCATGGCCAGCAGGAACAGAGAGGTAATCATCCCCCTCTACTCAGCACTGGTGAGGCCGCACCTCGAGTATTGTGTTCAGTTTTGGGCCCCTCACTACAAGGAAGACGTTGAGGCTCTGGAGCGTGTCCAGAGAAGGGCAACGAAACTGGTGAGGGATCTGGAGCACAAGTCTTCTGAGGAGCAGCTGAGGGAGCTGGGATTGTTTAGTCTGGAGAAGAGGAGGCTCAGGGGAGACCTCATTGCACTCTACAACTTCTTGAAGGGAGGCTGTGGTGAGGAGGGGTTTGGCCTCTTCTGCCAGGCAACAAACAGGACCTGACAAAATGGCCACAAGTTGTACCAGAAGAGATTTAGATTAGACATAAGGAAAAACTTTTTCTCTCAGAGAGTGGTCAGGCGCTGGAATGGTCTGCCCAGGGAGGTGGTGGATTCGCTGTCCCTGGCAGTGTTAAAGAGGCGTCTTGGATGAGGAGCTCCGAGACGTGGTTTAGTAGCTTGTGGTAGCAATGGTAATGGGAGGATGGTTGGACTAGATAATCTTTTAGGTCCTTTCCAACCTTGTGATTCTATGAAGTATAGGAAGATTTGTGACATAGCCACAAGTAGTGTGTTTTTATCTGATAGGCAAAACTGGAAAACATTTCTAATGTGTCTTGCTAAAAAGAGGGAACATCAAAAGTGAGAGTTCAAGAAATAAAGTTAGCTGCAAAGAAGGAGTGGGTAGAACTCTTGACATTTAGGCTTCCATCTGAGAATCTGAGTGCTCTGCCAGCTAATATAGGTCTCACCCGTCATTCCAGTATGGCTGGTGGGATGGTTTTACTACTTTAAAGTTGATGAACCCTCAGTAAATGAAGGACAAAATGGATTCTAAGGTTAAACGTATGTTCTGAGAAGCTAAATTCATAGCAGTGAGCTAAAGTAATAACCACTAATGTATATGTGGTGATTGTACAGTGCTCTGGATGGAGCACTGGGGATACTAAGTGTTTTATAAGACTTGGGGAAGTGCTGCGTTATTAAGGAAACTACTGAGCTCCCTCCATTAAGTAGATGACCTCTGTTTGTGGAAAACAGGAGAAAAATCACATATGTGAAATCATGCCTGATGTAATATCCTCTGATTCTCTTAGCCTCTGGTTCTTGATGTTGTTTTCATGGCTGAAACTACAGAGTAAAGACAGAGGATTCCTATGAGGTTTTTGGAAAACACTCAGTGGTAGCAGCAATTTTCTCTGAAATGGAGCCTGTCTGCATGTATGCAACACTATCTTCCAGGAGATGTCTGTACCCTGTACCTCATTTTTATGGGCAGATGACAATAACAGAGGTGAAGGTTTGGTGTGATCTGTAATTTCCTTTGGGACTGTTCACCAGGACAAAGATCAGCATCGATGCAAGGCTTCTGTTTGTGCAAGCAGCTCAAAATGTAGCTGAGAGATCACAATGTTGGCCTTCCAGCTGTCAGTTTCCCTTATCTGGAGCACCAAGCTCCCTGGCACCTTTCATTTTGCTTTCCTGTAATCTCTATTATTATTTTTTTTTTACCTCTTCTCTCTTCTCCATGATTTATGTATTACTCGATTGACTAATGTGGCATGTATCTGGATTAGGTAAGCCTCATACTGAAAGTATTGATTATTTCCTGAACAAGTAAGTAATCAGCTCATGTTTCTAACTGAATGTTCTTTAATAGCCGGTTCTCTATCTGAATGGGTTGCAATGGAAAATGTATTTATTTCAACGAGCTTACTTTTTTGCACAACTCATGCTTTTTTCTCCATCCTCTCCAAGTTAGCATTGGCTTTTTCCACTAATTAGAGCAGCTGGAAGAGTAGTAATAAACACACTTTCCTTTGTGTTCACATCCTGAGTGTTGCCAAAATATTCTGTATATATAACTCTCTGAACATATTTGTGAAGCTTGACATTTTTCTAAAGGGTAGTGCTTATGTAGATTTCTTTCAAATCATAGAATCATAGAATGGTTTGGGTTGGAAGGGACCTTTAAGATCATGTAGTTCCAACCCCCGCTATAGGCAGGGATGCCTCCCTCTAGACCAGGTTGCTCAAAGCCCCATCCAGCCTGGCCTTGAATGCTTCCAGGGAGGGGGCATCCACAGCCTCTCTGGGAAACGTGTCCAGTGTCTCAGCACCCTCACAGTCAAGAATTTCTTCCTAATATCTAGTCTAAGTCTACCCTCTTCCTGTTTAAAATCATTTCTAGTTGTCTTATTGCTACATGTTCTTATAAAAAGTCCCTCTCCAGCTTTCCAGTAGGCCCCCTTCAGGTACTGAATGTTGCTAGAAGATCCCCTTTTAATTCCATACATAAAGCCTGCGTTTGTGCAGGGAGTCAGCGAGGATGCCTTGCCTGTGGTTGCAGAACTGAAAGGACAACAGTAGTTGGAAGAAAAGCGAACAGTTCTGCATCATACTGGAGCTGTGGAAAATGTACCAGCCACTCCTATGTGTGCATATGCTGGATGCTATTTGTTATTGTCTGAAACACAAATGTGGATAAATAGTTCCATGGTACTTATTTGAGATATCAACAATAATTTCCTGTAGCACGGCTGACTTTCTGGGGCTGTGCAGTCTCCACAGCCTAACTCCCTAGCCTTAAGAAACAAGTAATGAAAAAGGCAGCTGCAAAAGCACAGCGCTGGGTCCAGAACTGTCTGGCTAAGGGCGGTGCCTGGCTGCTCTCCCTTAGGAGTGAGTTGGATGGGGAACATTATGAACCCTCCCCCTGTCCTCTCTCTCTGTATAGAGGCCAAACAATAATAGTAGTACTAACATTGTCACTGTAACTTCTGTGCCTGTGTGCTCGTCTTGGGCTACACCAAATACTTTGTCTGTGAATAACAACATTCCTCGCATAGAAACTTTTTTCAACTCTAGGCTTCGTTCTTGATTTGATTTTTATACTGATAAATATAGACATGAAAAAAATCCCAGTGTTCACACTGGGTTTTTTTTTTCCCTAGTATGTGTTTATTATTCATGAATGTGTTGCAACATCCAAAAGTGTAATAAGTGACTCACAGCATGAGAAAAGGAAAAATAGAGTTATAGTTTTTTAATGGGGATTCCTCAGTGGACTACAGAGTGTTCCAGTTAATAGGCTGCTGTGTGATGATACCAAACTCATCCAGTCCTTGCTGTCATGTTCCTTCTGCATACGTTTGCAATGCAGATTGGTATATGTTCACAGAACGTTATGATTAGAAATATTTCTGGTTATTTGGTTGTGAGGTTGGGTTTTGTTGGGTTGTTGGTTTGTTCTTTTTAGTTTTGTCTACAAAAGAAAAGAACAAAGGCTAAGTTTACTGTAGCCAGCATAGTTACATCTCTAATAGCTGTCGATCGTGTTTGTATTTGTACAGATTATCATTGCAAGGACTCCTGAGCAAACATAACTATCCCATTAAAGCAAGAGCTCTGAAGGAGTATAATCATGAGGGAGATGGGAAGCTCACCTTGTGGGATGCCTACTGATCCATTCAAGAATCATATTGACTTTTTCTGGAAAGATTGATTGGTATTCTTGGAAACTTGAACGTTTTCTTTCACTTGTATGATTTTGAACGTTAACCTTTCATTTCAGCTTGGTGTCCCCTCGCCTCTGCGTCCGTCTTGCACAATAGCAGTGATCTTGTATTTGCTTACAAGCAAGCTGAGTATGAACCCATAGGTAGATGACCTCATACTCGTCTTTCAAACTGGCTGTATACACAAGCGATCGTTTCCTTTGGAAAACCACGGATTTAGCATGATCTTACTGCAGTCAGGATTGCATGGCTTTGTATAATAGTAAAGGAAACTTTTAAAGGTTTTCCAGGGCTGTTATGCATACCAGCTGAGAATCAGCATAAAAGCACAGTACTTCTGTGCCCCTGTGGTCCTCTTGGGATTGCCAGTGATTGTTACCGTGCAAAAATGAGGTCATTTTGGCTTTGCTTGTTGCACGTGTTAAGTAATGAGGAGTTGTAGAGAGGTGTTCTGTGTATAAAAGAGCATTACTGTCACAATCTGTAACTACGTTTGAGTGTTGAATAGAACTACAGTGCCTTCCACCTTGTTTCTGCTTCAGACTGAAACTGTGGTTCCTCTCTGTCTTTTCAAGGGGTAAGCTCTTCTGGATTAAAAAAAAAAACAAGAAAATGACCCAGATAGAATTACCCATTTCTTTTCATAAAAGAATTTCTCTGTCCACTCATTTCTCAGTCTTTCCATTAGATGGCTTATTTGTTGTATGGCACATAATGAGACAGAGACTAGAGATGGTGTTTAAAGATAAAAGGGATATTTTTTAGCATCCCAGAAAGAAGGAGTGGGAAGTAGTGAACTGGAAGTGAATTGTGTTTAAAAATACAGCAGTCTTATTTGTCTGATTGGGGTTAGTGAGAAGAGTAGATGGGGCACAGTGATTTCTCCTGTCTGTCACTGAAGAAAGCCAAGTAATGTTGCTTACAATTTAAAAAACATTTCAGATTGTGGTTTAATTTTTTCTGTTTCATCATTTTCGAGGCATCAGAATTCCACTGAGAGGAGTAGTAGGGGCTGTAAATTTGTTCTGTCATTCTGATTTGCCTGTGTGATTGCCTCATCTGTGGGTTTTTAAAGTGTAACTTCCACTGAATCTACTGGCACCGGTATATGTATGATGGTAAATGACTGTCAGTGCACTTTGCAAAACAAATGTACAGACAGCATGAGGAGGAGTGGTGGGAGAGAGTTGGATTGGGTCTGAGAGCCATAGGTTAAGTGCCACAGTTGTTCTTTCTCTCTACCTGCATTGTCCTCTGGATAAAATGCCTCCACTTTTTTTTTTTTCAGCTGGCATGCAATCGTGTGATTCTTAAGGTGAAAAATAACCTTTTGGGTGCTTCACTACCGCCCACAGAAGGGAGGTCCTCCGTCTTTTGCGAGCTGTGCTCATCGTAGCCTTTTCTGAGCTGATTCAGCTCGCCAACCGCAGAGAGCTGCTGCTGCTGCTCCCCACCCACCCCAGTCAGTTTCCTGCCACATTAATGGGTTAAATTGGGTTGGTGGAAGGTTTAATGGGTACCACTTGGAGCAGAACCAGAGCAGGGAGGGGATGGCGAGAGAAAAGCATGGCTGGGGGTTGGTGGAGAGAGGCTGTAGCATGTAACTTCTGGCTGAGATTGGATCAGACATTATCTTCTGTCAGAGCTGTATTTACTGCCTGGATTTTTGCAATTCTTTCCCTCCTAAGTGTTTATCAGTTGAAAGGAGGGTACAACCATATCTTAAACCGTTCTCAGAAATACTGATAAGTAATGCTTCTCAGCAGAGGCAAGCCCGTAACAAAAGGAGGAAGGAAGGGACTTAAGAGAGCAAGGAAAAATGACTATACAAGAAGATTTTCCTAGAGGCTTGTCGTCTCTGGGATGTGACCTCGGAATACCTTAGAGGTGATCCAAGAAGACTCTGTGCAAGGTCAGGGGTTTCTAGCTGTGTGGGGTGCTGCTGAGCAGCTGGCAGAGGTACTTTGCCAAATCTGTGTTCACTGGGAAACACTGGAGGCAAACTTGGAAGAAGAAAATGGATATGAGGTTAAAGCTCTCTGGTGCTTGGTTGTGAATCTGTTGCAGTCCAAGTGCTTCTCTCAAACCCTTCTGCCACTTGGGTGTAATTTCTGGAGACTTGGAGTTTCCTGACCAGAGTTGCAAAAGGCTCTCTTGTGTATTCTGAAAGATGACGACATTTATTATCTGAGGGATTCTGATCAAACTTAGGATGACCATGATGCCTTCCCTCCCAGCCTTTGGGAGGAGTAATGCCTCCTATTCATGTGTGTTTTGTTTACTCTCACTTTTCCTTTCCTACAGTGCAGCTAAAGTTTAGAAGACCGCTACAGTGAATAAGTATTTTTCCTTCAAATTTATTGTGTCCTGTATTCAACGTGCACTGGAACCATACCTTTACATTCCAAATTAAGAACTGATAGCTGTGTGGGCTGCACACTGGGTATCCAAAAATCTGGGTTCTGAATTTCTCCTTTGAGATTTTTTTTTTTAATGAAATCTTTGAAAACGCAAGAGGTTTGTAAGCAGTGATGTGAACTTCTGTGTATCTGAGGTCCGTTGGCAGAAGCTGCTTCTGTGAGTAGGAACAAATTACAGTGCAAGCAGTGCTTGCCTTGATGCAGTTTCTCCATGTGTAAATATTTAGGTCATTATGGTAGTGAAACCGTGGGGGGTTTCTGTGTTTTGTGTGGCACCTACCCCAGAGGGAGGTGCCAGTCTACAAGTTCCAGCTAAGGACAGGGATGTTGTGGTGTTTAAAACATGGCAGGGTTACCAGTGCAGGTTCTTGGTGCTGTATACAAGGAGAAAGGAGGGTGCAGCGGATAGGGTGTGAGCTTCAGATTTGGATGAAGGCTGGTTCAAGCATCACCCTTGCACGCACACAAACATATAGTTGATCTTGGGCATATGGCTCAGGTTTTTGTGCCAGGAGTGTAAATGAGATTAGTGGTGCTTCCTTCCTTCAGGGGCACTTGAGATTAAATCTGTTGCAAAGCTTGAGATACTCAGCTCCTACAAAACTGAACGACAAATTGAAGTTTCTTAAATCCTATCTTTATCCAGCATTGAGCCAGAGTTTTCCCTTCAGCCTCAAGAAGCCCTGGGCCGGTGCTGAGGGCAGGGAAGTGTTCTGTCCCCTCACGGTGCTGGTGCAGAGTCGCAGCATCTCGAGGCAGGGTCCCATGTCACTGGGGTAGGTGAAACAGCAGCAAAATAGAAAGGAATCCTTAGATGTGAAGTCTCGGTCCCTTTTTTCATCTAAGTAATATTTTCACCTCAGCCAGTCTCCATCTAAAGATGAAGGCTGGGAACAGGCACAAGCCTCTCATTAGGCCCCTTCTTGTGAGACTAAGACGTCTTTCATTTCAGGTGGGTCAGCGTACCTCCAGAGCACCTCTTGAGCCTGCCCTGGCACTGGGGCTGCTGCAGTGGAGGTTTTACGACACCATCTCCCTCTTGCAGACCTGTGGCTTTCAAAGCTGGGTAAGGAGGGGAGCAATCACCCACCTGGGGCGTGAGGAGAGTAGAGGCTTCCCCAGGGGCCTGGCTGACAAAAGAGGAAGCCATGTCCAGGCCGGTTCAGCCATGCCACTCCCCTTCAGTGTGCATGGCTGTGGGAGCCAGGGCCAATGAAAGCTAGAAAATTTTATTGCACGTTATTTATTTATTTGTGCAGCGTTAACTTTTTCTGCTGGTCGGTTCCACCGCCTGCTTCGCTGTGTGGCTGCACAAATATTTGCACTGGGAAACAGCGGGGGGAGTCGCTTGGTGCGAGGAATATGCAGGCAGGATGGAGCTGAGAGTGAAGGCTGTTTGAATTGGCTTCAGCCATGCTGTTGGTCAGTGTCTAGCTATGTCTTTTGGGCAAATGATGACCTGAATTTCATAGAGGTACTCATCCCAGCAATGGGCAAAGTCACTTCTCTAAGCCAGGATTCTGCTTAGAAAAAAACCTGACCCGGTTCTGAGGTCGAACGTTCACCTGCATTATCTCTCACTAAATATTTTTACATTTTATGTATGCTTAAGAAAACATATTCCTTCCAGATTCAGCCTAGAAATGGCAAAATGTTTGCATAGCTTGTGGCCATACCTCACTGTGGAATGACTTTTCAATTTGGTTGATTGCCTGGCTAAGACTATTACGCTATTTTTTTTCCTGTAAAGCATAACTATTAGCCTGTCTTTAATAATTAAAATGGTGCTCTCCCTGTGTCCACGCTACAGTTTCCTGAAACTGCTGTGCTGCAGGGTTACATTTCTCCCCAAAGTGCTCCAAAGGGTTTTGCAATGCAAGAAACAAATGTTTTCAGATGTAAGATTGTATTAGAATGAAGTCGCTGGAGAGGGGCAAAAGTGCATCTGTCAGGAGAGGTGGAAAATACACAGTATTAAAATAACGTGGCGTTTCCTCCACGTGGTCTCTTCTCTCAACTGAGAAATACAAACGGGGGATGTATTTTGATAAAGAGCTGTAGTGAAGCTATTTAAGTAGTGACTTAACTGATAACTACTCAGCAAATAATAAAAAACTGATGCTGCTCCGCTTGCTATTATTTTCCTTAAGCCTTCCTCTAAAGCAGGCTACAAAATAGCATGATAAAATACGTCTAATAAAGGTGTACTGCGTTCTGCCTCCCAACCCTGCCTCTCGCCCTTTGGTTACACTCCTGTGTGTGGGATTTGGGTCCTTGTGCCATGCCATGTATGTAGTTTCCAGAGCAGAATGTTGGACTCTGTCCTTCTGGAAATGAGCTTCAGTAGCAAATGGCGTGCACGTACCCTTCCCACCGAAACACAATGGAAGGAAGTCTGTGCCTATCCTCTGCGTGTGGTGCTTTTGAGACTGAATTTCTGCCAGGCCTTTTAACGTTGTCCATCAGTCCAAGCCCTGTGGATGGGGTTCCTCTGTGGGTTGGGTGGCTGGGAGCGCGGGTGCGTTGGTCTGGTGTGTATTTGGCACCACGTTTGAGTTTGGAATGTGAGGAGCACACTGGGAGTTTAATGGGGGATTCTTGAAAGCCATGTGTGACATGCATGCCACTCCTTCCCTCACTGAACCCAAAAGCTGAAGGGACTAAGTCTCCCTTGGCAACTTGGGCCCTCCCGGCTTTCTATTTTGGGGATTTAACCAGGTTTAGTGCGAGCAATACAGTGGTGGCAGCAGGTAGGAAATACCAGATGTTCTGCCGAAGTGTATTTATTAGTAATAAACGTGGCTGGGTGGGACGTCGAGCACTGACACGGCCGGGCCCTCGCCCTCTGCCGAGGGACGTTCTGGGCACGAAGGGAGCCGGGGAGGGTCCGTCATGTGGGTCCTCTGCTGTTGGGGACGGAAGAGAAGGGCCTTTCGCCATGGTTTGGAGGAAGCGGGGTGCGAAGGCTGCACCTGCACCATGCCAACAGCGGGAAAAAAAAAATAAAGGGAATAAAAAGCCCCCCGAAAGGGAAAGAGGGAAATAAAAAGCCTCAGGTGGCGGCTGAGGCGCGGAGCAGGGTCGTGCCAGCACCACCTGCGGCCCGAGCCGGCCCGAGCGGAGCCGCCGCCCGGGGCGTGCCGAGCTGAGCCCCGCCGCGCCGCCCGGCCCCGCGGTGAGTCACCGGCCGGAGCCCGGGCACCACTTCCCCCTCGTCAGGAGCCATTTTAACTGCATGAAGCTGTGGGGCGGCCGGGGACGCGGCGCCGCAGGCCCCGCTGCGAGGCGGCCCGGGAGCGGCGTGAGGGGCGGTACGTGCTGTCCTGGGGTGGAGGGCGGGCGGAGGGACTGTACCAGCTCCTCCGAGGGGGTCTGGGGTGAGGGAGGACCTCTGCCGAAGCGCAGCGGGGAGAACTGAGCCGCAAGTTAAAGGACCGCTCGGCACAGAAGCGTGCGTCGCTTGGGGTGAAGCTCTGCGGCCGCCTGTTGAGAGCAGCGCACTTAAAAAAAAGCACTCGCAGTTTCGCTGCGCTTCGGGCACGCTGTCGTCTTTGAGACGTGTCAGTATCTCCGGCACGCTGCTGCTCTAACTGCCTGGGTGGCGGCTCAGCCGCCTATAGTACACACGATATATTTCATCTACTGTAGGAATAGCTTTCAGAACTCCGCACACCTCTGCACGGCCGGGCACTGTTTAGCCGGGCGCTGCTCGCACTGAGCACCTTTACTCTGCCAAGCCGTGCTGCCCTAAGATGGCAGGGCAGGGCTGCCGAGGGGCTCACCTCACACCTCACCCCCGCTGCTCTGCTTGCTGCCAAAACGGTCGAATTCGGCTGCAGCTGCCCCTGTGTGGTTTTAAAATAGAGGAAGTTAAAGTGTTCGGTATATAAAAACGGACCGGTGCTCTCCTTTCCTGAGAAAAGAGGTGATAGCAGTGGGGGTTGTGGATGTGACAGTGGGACAGAGCAGTTGTAAAAATGGGGTTAGCGGTGGTTGGAGCAGGAAAATCCTTGAGATGGTGCTCTGTCAAACTACTTTTCAGCTTTCGATGCAGGAAAAGTGCCTCGATGCCCCTAATTGTGTACTTCTGAACTCGAGCACAATACCTCGTAAAACAGACGAGTGTTTCCATCTTGTCTGTAGTTGAACAGAAACGTACGCTAATAGCTTTAGAAATCTGGTCCGGGTAAGTAGCTTTGGACCCAATGCTTCAGGCTCTCAGTTGGGCTGAACGTCTTCTGCTTGGAAATGAGTGACAGGGAGCTCCAGCTATCACACTGAGAGGAGTACTTTGCAGTTTCATTTGCTGTTTGAAGCCGATATGTGACAGTATAATGGAGTCTTGCTTAATGCTGTGATCGGTTACAGGGGAGGGAGGGAAGGAGGGAGGCAACCATTAAGTACATGGTCATGTTTTGGGTGAGGCTGCCTTTGCTGCTTTCCGCAGTTCGCTCATACCTCCCTTCTGCACCTTATGGTACGGTGTGTTTTTCCTGTCTTTGGTTTTACGTTTTGCCTCTTTTCTATCTTAAATCAACTTTTCTTGTATGGGCTGTGGGAATTTTGCTCAGTGTGTTGTTTCACTCTGGCAAATCCACGGAAGAATTGATAAAGCGACCGAGGAACCACTTGGAAAGGAACTGTTTTGAGTAGGTGGTAGAAGTTTCTTTCTGAAGGGCTCTTTAACGGATTTGCATCATCCGTTTTTGTCGTGTGTTTTATTTTCGGATCTTAGGGCTGAGCTAACAATTGCCTGTCGTGCTGGCAGCCAACAGCACGAGCCTCGCTTTCCTCACCTCTTTCCTTCACTTCTTTTTCGCGTACCAGGCCCTATCAAGACATCCAGCCTTCAAATTTCAAGCTATCCTATCCTTAGCTCCCAAGCCTGCACACCTTCTCTTGGGCAGAACGCTTCTTCTGTGCTGAAGGGTAAGTGCTGCTGCTTTCCCTTGCGCAGGGCTTCGTGAAGGGGCAGTTCCTCTTTGAAGGTAAAAGCTGCCATGTCTGTGCTGCTGGGTGCCAGGACTACACAGGCATCTGGGGAACAGTGAGTGGCAGGAAGGGTGATATGAAATTCGTGAGAATCCTGATGGATACTGTCTTGAATGGAAGTAGTATCGTTAGATGCCAGTTAGTTTGGACTCTAGCTCTCTTTTGCAGAAATACTGTTTTCTAATGTATTCTTTATTTTCATCTGTTGACTGATAGAATTGCTAAGTCCGTGATCTTGGCACTCAAACAAGAAAAAAAAAAATCGAATGTACAGATTTTAAGAATGCTGTTGGCCTGGTAGAGCCTGATGTTTCAGTGTTGCTGCAAACTCAGACTCTAGTGGTGTTCTTTACTCTTTGGACACTTGTGTGCTTAGAAAAACACACGAGGTGTATATACCCTTCTTTCTTTTCAGCAGAGCTGAGTTTGAGGGTGGGGAGACTCCAGGTGACCTGTGCTATGTGAGCTGCTAGGAAAGGCAGTGGAACATAAATGCAAGAATTCCATTTATATCAGTGAAGAAGTTTAGATCTCCAAACCAGCTTTCACTTCTTGAAAGCATTAGTAAAAATTTCTCACGTTTCACTGGCAGATTTTGTTGTTTGCACTGACAGTTTGGTAACTTTTACGTTTTGTTGAGTGGTGTAGAGCAGCAAAGACTTTTCCACCTGGAGTGATTCAGTAGAGGAGTGGCAGGAGGTGGAGTTGATGTTTCCAGCCATGGTTGTGCTCCACTCTGTGTGCGCTGAAGCATTGCTACCATACACCAATGACTTACCGTGCTTATCCTTTTAATGCCACTGAGAAAGCAAATAATCTCTAAAGCACATCAAATTGTATTTAAGTGTTCCTTACCAGATAAAGTGTTTGACAGAGACTGTGTGTGCTGAAATTGGAAGTCTTTGCTTATCATAAATCTGCCGCAGCAATATGAAGTGCTGTAGGCTCTCTCCCTCTCTTGATACGAAGTGCTGATCTCTGAAGAGGTAAAAAAACAATTTATTCTTTGGTATGGATCTGTCTGCGGAGCTTCCAGCTGTGTCGGTCTTTGTGCTACAGGGATCCCATTAGATAGGGATTGAAGTTTATGCATTCTTACCTTGATGTGTTTTAGGCCTTGACTACCTAACAGCTGTCTTTAGTGAGGAATTGGGTGGCTGGAGCTCAGGTCATTTATCTGTCCTTAAAGAGATCAGTCATCTTGGGTCACGTGTGACTTCGTTCTCAGTTACGGTTTGAATGTGACAGTGATGGCCATTTTGTCAGCCTCCAAAGAACCTGCAGTTCTCAAACCTGTATGTAAAAGTTATTTTTATGTATTGTGGAAAAATTTTTTGCAGTTAAGATAATTTGCTAGGAATAGGAATACCAAATATATAGGTTGGAAACTGTGGGAAAGAGTTGTTTGTAGAAGCAGGCAGTGACACTCAATCCATCTATAATTAGACATTTGAGTCTATTTCTAGAATCCTCTATATTTAGCTAATCATCAACATTTCTGTGTGAATATACCAGATTTTTTTTTTTTTTTTTTTTTTTTTTTTTTGAGGGATGTTTTGCACTTCCTCAGTGGTTACTGTTAGCGCAGAACTGTCTCATGGCTTCATTTGAGAGCTCCTAATTTGGGTTTACTTTATCCTCTCGCGTGGTGGTGGTGGTGGTTCAAAGTGGGCTCAACATAAATGTCTTCCCACACTCTTTCAGAATTGGAAGAAGGGGGTCAGCTTGATTCACATTGCTGTCTGCTGTTGGAAGAAAGAGAATGTGTTAATACATATTGTGGCCACGTGCACTGTTTCTTCATCCTGTATGTTTTTCTGGATGTACTCGTGTTCTACATGGGACATTTTGACACTTAATGAAACCGACAGGTCAGGGGAAGGCCACTTTGCTTTTGTGAGCTTTGTATCAGGTCGCTTGTGCTGTTTTCCATTTTCAAACTATCTCAGTATTTGTTCAGTTTTGTATTACAGCTAGGGAGAGAAACGGCAAAATGTGATTGTGAAACTACGGTAACAACTTGTGATCCCTAGGGCTGGCCACTGTCAGGCAATTAATGTTTAACTTGCTTTTCCAGCCAGACTCAATTTCAAGTTAAAAGCAAGTTGACAAGGATACTGTTAGTTTTCTCCTCTCTGTGTGTGCCGTGCAGAATAGTTTAGGAGCTAAAGAGTAATTTCCCAAGGATGTGATGGCACGAATTGTTTGTAGCAGAGGTTGTCTCTCCAACCAGAAGAGAGCCCTCTTTGGAATAGCTTTCTTGAAAGCATGAGGAGTTGCTTGCTGCCTGCTGAAGGCAAAATCTGGCCCTGTTCCTTGGAGGTGGTTGTTGCATTATCCACTCCCAGTCTCTTGTTGTGTTTGCTGTGCTGTGCTGTTATTTTTTCCCCTCTCCAGAACCTCTGTAAACTATTTGCTCTCCGCAGCTATTCAAGAATCGTAACAGTGCTGCAAATGAAGCGTGGGAGCTGAGTTAAGAGATTAGCTATCAAGAAAATAATGTACAAGTTTACATGCCGTGGGGTGGGAGACTGCAGCAAAGCTACACAAATTGAAAGGATTTACTTCGCTGGCTACGTGTGCCTCTATATGAGCTCGTAGAGAGCTGTGAGCCCAGCAAGGTGTTCCAGGTGCCTTCCCTGGTATGTTATAAAAGGGTGAAATGCTGTGGGTTTTGGTTTCTTGTTTTTTTTTTTGTTTGGTTGTTTGTTTTGTTTTAATACTTCAATTTCAAAAAGAGAAAAGAAGGAACTGTAGAGAGGAAGTGTCTGTTGGGGGACTTTTTTTCTCTGCAAAGGTGGTTTCAGACATACGAAAATGAAACTTCGTGTGTTGAGATGCAGTCTCAAGTTTGCTTGAGTGCAAGGTGAAGAGTGTAGCATTTGTAAAAGCATTGGACCTTTCCTATTGGAAAAAGTGTATTTCTTTCAGAATTCAGCTAAAAGCGACATTAAGAGTTGCTTGAGAAGCAACTAAGAGAACTAACATTTTAACTTATCCGAAGGGGCAACAGTGTAGGAAGCCAATACTTTTTGGCCATTTAGAAACGGACCTTGGGGTTTCTTCCGAGAGGAGAAAATAACTATTGGTTGAAAACGTTCCTAAATGTGTACTTCTGGTAACTATGTATTTTTCCATGTAATAGGATATTCGACCATTTGTTTTTATGAGAAGCAAATTATCTTTTAATATGATCCTTCGAACGAGCTCTATTAAATGTTTCAGTGGTAATGGAGTAGAAATAATTCAGAACAGTAACAAATGTCAGAAAGCTTTTGCCAAACTGCAAAATAAGACCTGCATATCACAAAAGTTTTGATTAGAAATAACAGGGCTATTTATAGAAAAGATGTCGCAGTTTTGAAGCCGTACAGCTAGAAAGGATGTGCTTTGTGTTGTAATGTATGCAACGTTTAAAGCTTCTCTTACACACGTGCCTTATCTTCCAGGGAACTGAAGAAACGTTTTGTTAACTGTCAGGTTTTGTAAACATCTGAGAAGTGCTGTGACATGATTATGTTGATCTACTGGGATTTAAAATGTGTACCCTTTGAGTAGAAGGACAGTAGCGGTTATTAGCAGCACTGAGTTAGCTGGGTGAAATAAACACTGCTTAGTGAGGGGAGGCTGCGGGTCTATGTGTGATGCACAGGTGTGAACAGGAGGAAAAAAAGAATCAATTGGAAGTTTTGTGGGTTCATTTTTTTGTTGCTTTATGTGAGAATCTCTAGATGACGTGAAACCGGGAAAAAAGTTGGCTGTGTTGTGAAAGCAGCTTGATTTTGAAGGTTGGCAGAAGTCGTGTTTGAAGAACATGCTGTCGGCGCCGTCTGTCATGACCAAGCTTGGTGCTCACAGACTGGGTGGGGAGTTGCTGCTGGTGCTCGATGCTGTCTCTGGTGCCTTCGCTGCTGGTGTGCAAGTTGAATGTGCTGGGACCTCACTGCGACTGCTTGTTTTCACTCAGAACTGAAGGTTGCCTGCCTAACCACCCCCTTCACAGCACGGCCCATTAAACCCACATGGCAGTGGTTTGAGTGGATGTGCCCTGAGGCCCAGAAGGGAGCTGTAGAACCAAGCAAGTTTTATTCAGGTAGCGAACCAGCCTGGAGGTGATGGGTTGTAAAGCCTTACACCTCTCATTTAGGAAAGTGGCATCTACCCAGGCCCTTACCTTGCCCTTAGGTTCTTGACTCAATGGTAAGTTGCACTCATTGAGCTCAAGTTGTGATTTTAACTCTATACATGTCTGCATACAAGCTAAACATATGTATATCAGTCTCATTTAATTGTTCTACATTTACTATTAGCTAAACTGCTGGAGGTGAGCGCGATCGTGTCTGCATGTTTCTGTGGTGAACGTAATCATGTCTAGGTTTTTTCATGGTGGAGGCTTTGGGAGTACCCATTCAGCTGCACCCGTGCTGCTTGGGTGTACCCACCCTCATTTTTCCTCTCCGATACCATAGTTTTCTCCTTACATTTTATTGCCTTCCCCTCCCATCCACAGTCTGAACTGTTTGTGTGCGCAATCCCTTATCTGGTTCAGCTAAAGCCAACCACGTTAGCAAATGAGGTGTTCAGGCCATGGGAAGGTGCCTGGCTCTTTGGCTGGGACTGATTTATGAGCGGTGGAGCTGGGGAGTTTGTGGGAAGAGAAATCATAAGCTGGGGCTGAAAGGTTAGCGGGAGGACAAAGTAACACTGTTGTCCTTGGGACAAGTCAATTGTCTACAGCCAAAGCTTCAGTGAAGAGATAATTAGGACAGTTAACTCTCCCGCAAAGTATATTTTAAACTATTAAAAAGCGGTTTTACGAATGAATTGTCTGAACCCTACATCTAGATCCTCCCGTTTGCAAGGCAACTGTTAACCAGTAAATTAGGTTTTGGCCTGGATTATGTAGTGAGGTAAGTCTTGATAATATAAACTGGAAAGAAAAGGTGTTTGTGCGTTAGTTAGTCATGCAAGTAAAAGTCTGCAGTGTTTTTGATAGTGAGCGAAGCTCGGGCTTTTTTGTCTGTTTTCTTCTGCAAGAAAGGGAAGGAAACACAGGGATGAGAACTGCACTGCAGCTTTCTGAAAGAATGTTGTTAACGTCTTGCTTTGTTAAAAATATTCTAGTTATTCCTGTCTGCTGAATTGGGTTATTGAAACGAGATGATGACCTTTGCTCCGAGCCTGAACAATATGAGAGGAAAGCAGGTGTTGGAAAAGATTAAAGCTTTTAGCTCTACCAGAACACGCAGATAGAGGGCTGAATCTGCTAGGATGCTGTGTTATTGCTAAGACTATGAAAACTAAGAAGAATTTGAAAAGTTGATAATGGTCAGTTGCCAAGAGCAATGCTGTGATAAATTATTAACTCATTGCACTGTACTGCCTCGTAGTGCAAACAGTTAGAAGCTGGTTACTGTGCTCTGCATGGTAAGTCAACACTGTAAAAAATTCCTTGGTTATCTGGAAAATGTCTTCTTTGGGGTGTTTATTAAAGGGACACTGTGGGATTAAAAATCGTGTTCCCCTCTGTTGAAGGGGGAAATAGAAATACGTGCATCAGTTGATTCCTTGTTGGCTGGAGAAGCCTGGCCAGTGGATGTCGATTCGCTCAGTTTCACTTTTGCTCCTCTGCCTACGTGGTACTCTCAGATGTAATTCCTTCTGCCTCCCTGCAAAAGCTTGATGGGAGCAAGGCCGGCGGGTTCATAATTTTGGAGGTGCAAAACAAGTTGATTCATAGCTGTTCTGAAGGAAAAGCAGTTCTGTGGAGACCACTCCTCCGTTGTTAGCTGTAACCAAGTTAGGTGAAGAAATGTCGAAGCGGACTGTTTGGAGCATGCTGGTGCCTCGCTGCCACTGCCACACGGCAGCTTCTTCAAGGAATTCATTTTCAGTTTTGTAAGAATTGAGAAATCCTGATTTCTGCTTAGCTTTCTTAGCTTTTACAAACGTAAACAGCAAAACATTTTCCTTTCTATTTTTTGGCTAAAATATACAGAGCTTGAAAACTCAAGGTGGTCTTCAGGTGCCTCAGAATGAAGATTAGTTATAAAAGAACACTCTCACAATTACTCTGGCCCTATATGTGTGTTACATTAATTTTTGGCTAATTTAATACTGCATACTCAATCTACTAGAGATGGTTATACTTGTGAATATAACTTCTTTTTGTTATGCTTAAGACTACAGCTGTAATACCATGAAAATAACTGCGTATGAGAATCTTGAAATGTTCGCTGTAATAAAATCTGCTGTTCATTAGCAGAACGCAGATAAACTTTCAGGTTTAAAAAGAATACCCAATTTGAGAATAAACCATTTCTGGATCAGTTTGCAGCATCTGCCACCCCAGTTTTCATAGGAAAACATTGAATCGTGCCAGGACATGTTGCAAGATATGACCAACGTGACTTAGGAACTAAGAAGCGAATCTATAAAATGCTGTTGGCTACATAGTATTGTTGGAATCTGAGATGGAAAATACTTCTTTTTCAGTCCTCTTCTAAGTCCTTTTGCCAATCCAGCAAAATTTAGTAAGGCTCAGATCATGCTGCAAGGCTTTTTGGTTCAGAAATGCTTTTGAGCAACTATTGCTTTTTATCTTCTTTAATTTGTTGACCGTTGAGGGTTACTAGAATGTTTGTCAAGGGTGAGACTTGTGTCATAAATGGACTTCAGAGATGCTGCAGAAGCAAGCATCTGCTGCAAGTTCTTCCAGAGGCTTTATGTTAGTGTCTCATGAGTCCTGTATGGAACTTTCTTCAGACTTTCAGGGGCGTGGATGCATCAAGGTTCTGTCATGGAGGGGTGTAGTCTTGCCTTCTGGAGCACTGGCCAGCTGCTGTTCTTGGAAATAATCCAGGTGGTCACAGAGCTCAGATGGCAACGTGTGAAAAACTGGGGATGAAGACGGCTCTGTCAAAAGAACCTAGTTACACATGAGTCTTCTAGTTAGAAATAGGGAGAATGTGGAGCCCGACCTTTGTCAAGAAATAGCAAAGTATTGACTTTGAGATGGCCCTTCTACTACAGGTGCCAGTCACCGTTTGAATGCGATTTTATTCCCAAACTGTTCTGGGATAAAAGTCGAGAGTAGCTGGGGGTGGAGAACCTTGCTTCCACAGAGGGTGAAATACCAGGACTCCATGAAATCCAATTACTACTTTTATTTGTTTGTTTGTTTGTTTGTTTGCTGCTGCTTCTGAATTTATACAGAAAACTTTCCCTAGACTGTAGTAGAAGGTGATAGTTAAATCTACCAGATACCTACCAGTTGTTTTATGCCTCAGCTTAATACACGAGTGATGTTTTCTACTATTTTAGTGGGCAACCCTGCAGATATAGCACAAAATTGGTTTCGGTCAGCTTTATACTGCAGTAACAAAAAAGGTGGCTACACGTGGAGGAAGAATATGAGGCCATCTTAAAGATTCCTTGCCATACCTGGAAGTATAATTTTTTATCTTGGCCATGGAGGTGATGTCTGGCTACATTATGGGGCTATCTGGGACATAACAGAAGGCTATATAGCGAGGCAGAGTGTAGCATATTGCTTCTCATATATACGTACCACGTAAAACTAGGCGGTATTAGAAAAACTGTGCTGGAGTTTCTGCTTTTCACTGTGATTTTGCTGTGTCTAGCAGCTGATTCTTTGCTTGCTTAAGCCGTGTTAACTGCTGTGCTTACGTTGTTGCTACTATATGCCTCAGCATTTGAATTTTGTGGTGGAGTAGCCAGTGTTATTGGAGGTGTTAGTGGTAGAAGAGTCCCATGGATCACCCAGCGTGTCCCCTTCTGTGGGACGGGGTGGTCTCCTCAAGCAGAGGTGCCAGTGCCGTGTGGCAGAGCAGTTTCTGCCATCAGCTGTGGTTCGTTTCTGAAGATTTTTACTTGTTTGCTTGTTCATTTCAAATGCCAAGTCACCTGGTTTCTTGGTGGCTTTAAAGCCTGTTTGAGGAAGGCCAGGTGCCAGAACATCCCGAGCCGGTCACGTGCTTTCCTCGGCTGTGGGGGGCGACGACCGCCATTTTACACTGTGCTTCAGCGGCCTTCTGGAGCCATGTTTCTGTAGGCATGACCTGATTCCTTTTCGTTCACACAGCTGACTGGCTTTCTGTGTGTGGGCACAGCTTATTTCACTGTTTTTGGAACAGTGAGAGGCTTCAGGCCTGGCGGGGCTGGGCCGTGGGGCAGATGGAGCCACATGGGCAGGAAGCGCCATTGCTCAGCCCCACTATCGCTGTCTGTGCTTCCTGTCAGTTAAACCGCCAGCAGCGGAGCAGATGCACCACGAGATGACTCCAGTTGCTGACACGAACTGCCAGTGCAACACTACTGCCACCTCAAAATGCACTCACGGCTGCAGGCTTGTGATACTATTATCCAGTCAGATCCTTCCTTAGATGCCTGAGTGTAAAGATCAGAACTTCACTAGTCGAAGAGAAAGCAGCACTTGAACTCTTGAAGCATAACCTGTAAAACAGTAACCAGCGAAGTTACTGGGGAGCAGGGGCCCAGTATGTCTTTTTCTGCTCCTACTGATATAGGAGTTCCTAAATGCATATGAGAAACAGAAGGTCAGGGCATGAAGTCATGTGCTTCCATGAGTGTCCTTCCTAGCAGATAATTGCCATGGTACTCGGCCTCGCCAGGTGTTATTGTAAGATACAATAACCTTCACAATGATCATCTTTCCCTTCTGATTCACTTGAGGGTCCATTTCGGAGGAATTCCTGGCTTTCAGTTAAATCACTCATTACACATGTACTCTAAAATGTTAAACAAACAACAACACAGAAAAAGCACTTTAAAACTTCGGTTTTAAAAGATACAATTTTTTTTTCTTTTTTTTTTTTAATATCTACATCTCATGATTTTGAGATAGGTGTATTGTTACAGCACAGTTACTTTATTGAAGATAGAGCCCCACCAGTATCTTCCTCTGCATCAGGTTTTGGAGAACTGACCCTCCACGTGTCAAAACTAAATTGGAACTGAAACTGGGCAGATAATTTCAGCCATTTTGAGTGGTTTGGTGCTCTTTTCTTCCCCATGTGACAGTGTAACAGACAGAGTTTTTCTGTTGTTTCTTTTTTCTTTTTCTTTAACTGTTGATGTGCTGATTAGCCAGCAGTGAGTGGAGAGAGGCTTCTTCGCCATGTGATAGTGTTGCTGTTTGCCTGTTCTTTAAAACAGAGCTTTTTACTCTGAGGGATGTATCTTCTGGATGGAGAAGATTTAGGGACAGTGAGATCAGGTGGGCAAGGACTTTCTTTGGTGTTCCTGGCTTTTTTTTTTTTTTTTTTTTTTTCCCTGGCTTTTCTCAGATTATCAATCAGTGGGCTCCGATCAAAGGTGTCTTGACTCTAAGGGCTCTTGGTTCCTTGAGTTCCTACAGGACAAGGAGCTGAGACCACAAGGCTAAAAATCTGAATTTTGCCTCTATGAAGGGCCAACTCCTGTGTTTCTGACCCAGTTGTGCTGGAAGCCTTTCTCAGCAGTAGGTTACTTGTGCTGATCTGTTTCTTTCAGTTTTAAGCACTGTTTTTCCTGTTTGAGAGGTAAGGTGCAAATAAGGCACACAGCCCTAGAGAAGACACACGTAGGAAAGCCTCCTAAAATCTTGCTTGAAGCTTATGGTACCTTGACAAAAGGCATGATATGGTGTGTGTATATTTGTTTCCCACCCACCCACAATTCTGCAATTCATGTACTGTATCTGTGATCACAGCAAACCACATTTGGTTGGAAAACTGAGACTTCACAATCAGAGACAACAGAGTTTTAAGTCACCATTAGATCAAATATCAGGTGTCAGAAAAAGAAGAGAAAAAGAGGCTAAAGGACAAGTGATGGGATGGATTAGGAACTTTACCTTGCTTATGATACCAGTTAACCTTCCAGTTTAACCTCTGCTTTCCCTTTTTTTTTTCCTCCTCTCCCCTGCTGACTCTGTTCAAGTTGAACACTATAATGGGAGAGGAAAGGGTAGGGTGGAAGTGGTAGATAAAATGTTATTTTCATCTCTGGTTTCTATGATAATTTGAAGTTTTCATGCTATGGCTGAGGTCTACTGAGAAGCTGCTTGCATGGTGAGGCTAAAGGAACGACCTTAAGGCTGTGTTTCTGGCCCATGGGCAGTGGAAAAAACTGGACTCTCCAGGAGAGGCAGTCTGCATTCCCTCCCATAGGCTACAGGGAGAACTTAGAGCAACCATGGAGATATTTGAGATTTTGGAAGCCATCTGAATTTAGAGGATTTGAATGCAGGGAAAAGTCCTTCATGTGCACACATCTGTGTGCTTGCATGAATAGCAATGTAGAATATGGTGCCTTTGCTTTTTAAGCCCATATAACAAGAGTGGGTGTTGGCCAGTCCTCCTTACTGCATAGCAAAATCTTTTTGAACTTGAGTGTAATAATACCTGTTCTGCTCATTCTCTGGAGCTGAGATGAGGTGAAAGAGGACTCCAGGAACCCTTCAGAAGCTGGAGGCCGCTGTGAGGTTGCACAGCTTTTGGTTGGAGGATGAGACTGAGTATGTGGCCCAGCCCGGGTTGACCATCGCTTCTGTGCTTCTCTCAGGTGGTTTGGTTTCCCCAGCACTGCAGCCTGCCTTCCCTCTGCAGCTGAGCAGTGCAGCATCCCATGGCAGGGTCTGTGGCTGGGCAGTGCAGGGTTGCATGCAGCAGCCTCTCCCAGTTGAGTTCTGCAAAGGACACAGGAACTTAAGTGATGAAATGAGGAAGAGGTGAAGCTTGAATTTCTCTCCACCTGCTTTGCGGGGTCTCCAAAACTTTCCAAAATACCCAATTTTTTGTAGGTCTTTTCATGTCACACTCATAAATTTCTGCATCTAGATCATTAGCAGTGAATTCCTGCGTCTCCTCAGAGCAGGTGTTTGCTCATACAGGAGGGAATTGGGCTTCACAGCCAACTTTTCCCCAGACATTACGAAATGAGAAATACTGGCCTGTCCAGACACTGCCTTCCCTGGAGGGACCTTTGCAGGCTCCACTCCTTTTCCACATAGCTTTTAAGAGAAATCTTTCTGCTTTTTTTATATTCTTGTTGGTCTTTGACACGTGTTTTGTCACTGTTTGAAACCCCACAGTGGGAATTGTTAGTCTAGTAGCGAGTCAGATAATTTATCTTCCTTAATAGCCAAGTTCACTGCTTTCAAATTCCCCAGACAAATAGTCTCCCTTCCTAATCCCACCCTATCCAAATACTTAAGAACATAACATCTAAGCTACGCTGATCTATAAAAGGAAAAATTCTCAAATGGCATGAGAATATTAGTTTGTCCTGTACTACATAGCTGCAAGTTAATGTATTTATTATTTTAATTAGCCTGTGCACACGTTTTCAGAGTGATGTGAGTAGATACGTGGCATTTTGAAGCATATTAAAGAATGGGTAGTTTGAAAATTTTACTGCAGACATTTCAGTGAACCAGATCTGCCACGTGCTGCATCCTGGGTAGGTGTTCGGTGGAGCAGAAATGCTTGTGCTCTTCATCCTGTTAATGCTCCTTCTCCCTCTGCTCCAGTTTAGGCAGCCTGGTTGACCCAGCCCTGCAGCAGGTTTGGGGAAGCAGCAGCGCTGGGTGAGTAGGTTATCTCCAAGAACAATGCAAGAGTTCAGTGTGTGACAGAGCAAACTCCTGAATGTATTTGGTTACCTTGTGAAATACCGGCTGAAATGAGACAATGTACGGAAGTGATCCAAGGGATGGAACGCCTCCCCTATGGGGACAGGCTGAGTGCTGGGACCATTGGGTCTGGAGAAAAGAAGGCTCTTGGGAGACCTGAGAGTGGTCTTTCTGTATTGAAAGGGGGGCTATAGGGAAGAGGGGGACAAACACTTTTGCAGGGTCTGCTGTGATAGGGAAAATGGTTTCAAACTAAAAGAGAGGAGATTCAGATTGTATATAAAGGAATATTTTTCTTTGATAGGAGTGGTGAGGCACTGGAACAGAGCTCCAGAGAAGCAGTGGGTGCCCCATTCCTGGAGGCATTCAAGGTCAGGCTGGATGGGGCTCTGAGCACCTGATCGAGCTGTGGGTGTCCCTGTTCATTGCAGGGGAGTTGGACTGGGTGACCTTTAAGAGTCCCTTCCAACTCAGATGGTTCTATGATTCTGTGATTAAATGGGAAATCAGAGCAACATATTGTTTGTTTCTTAAAAATAATGTTCGTAACCACGTATATCAAGAGAGTTAACGTTGAAGATGCTAATAGTAGAAAGAAGAGATTGTGGCAAAGACTGTAGGTGATAAAAGCCAGAATTGCTTTCCTCTCTGCAGGAAAGAGGAGAAAGTCTAAGGAAGTTTGAGGGAGGCAAAATAATTCTGGTCCTTTTGCTGGATACAATGGTGACATGCGTATTCATTATATCTAAACTGGATGGGATTGTCGGGCTAACCTGTACACAGAGCCCTTTGTGCATGCTGTGTTCTCCACACCCCTAAGTAGCTGGCTGTCTAGTTGCAGGCTGGTTTGTGTACCAAACAAGTCACAGTGAGAGCCGGGGGTTTTTGTTTTGTTTTTGAAGGCCCTCTGGCTATGTAATGCTTATCCTCTCTAACAAGGCTGTGTCCCTCCCTCTTTTTTCTGCATGTCTGTGTGTGCACTGATACCTTTTCATGGTTATTTCCAATGTCAAGTTCAGTTTTAAACTAACGTTTTGAGAGCATTCCTTGAGTTAAGAGCAAACTGCTTGGCAGGTGACTTTGCTCCCTTCCCTGCGTACTGTGGGAGAGTCTACTAATGGTGTTTACTTGAGCATATCTGGAGTATTTTCTTACTTCTTACCTCCTTCCGTGGGGAGCTGTGGCCAGGAATGTGAGCACAAGTTACCCATGCAGAGAGCACGTACAAATTCAGGGCTATGACTCATTGTGCAAAAGGAAAACCTACAGTTTCGGCCTTCTAATCAAAACCCGTCTGAGCCCTTCAGCTTAGGAGTTTAAAAGCTCAGCTCCCTCATTTTACCGTTCTCACTTAATTTAAATAGTTCTTATTAAGTGTGTCTCTGATACGAGTTGCAGCTATGGTGATCCATAGAATATGACAAACAAGAAATCAGCCAGAAGAGCTTGCCTTACTGAGGTAATAGTGAGCCTGATGCCTTCATTTAGACAACCATTCTGGAAACACGTAGATTTTTTGATGTCCCATTTCAAAGAACGGGGCAGTCATGGTGTGAGTTCTTCCTAATGAATGCTATCTGAGTAAAGGGTGCAACTGAGCAAGAACTAAAGTTGAAGGCACTCATGCTCAAAGAAAACCGAAGTTACATTAAAAAAGACAAACAATGTGGGATGTGTGAGGGGAGCAGCCCTTCAAAACCAGGCTTGTCTGTCCTGGAGTTCCCTGTGAGGATAGGATATTCATAGAATCATAGAATGGCCTGGGTTGGAAAGGACCATAATGATCATCGAGTTTCAACCCCCCTACTACGTGCAGGGCGGCCAATCACTAGACCAGGCTGCCCAGAGCCACATCCAGCCTGGCCTTGAATGCCTCCTGAAGTCTGACGGAAATCTCTTAGCCCTGTATACAGTCATCTCTTATCAGTTAACCTGACTGTAGGTCCAGCTTGGTACTTTGCACCTCTTCTCTCACTCATGTTTCTACAGGCTTTTTCAATCAAGTATTTCTACTTGTAAAGTGTTAGGAGGTGTTGCCGGTAACTCCTGGGTGGATTTGTCTGTTTGTTTTTGAACTCACATGAAAGCTCAGTGCAAACATCAGCTTTGTGATTTTTGACAAAGTAGGACACTTGGCTGGTGAGAGATGTGCTGACTGAGGTGTCTTTCTTGTCCCAGCCTCATAAATAATCTCCTTCGCCGTGTTAGAGCTGGGTTCATTGTTAGTGCTGGATTCTCTGAGCCCTTAAAAACAAAACTGTTGTGGTTACTACCTGTGTTCTTTCACTTCTCAAAGGCTTTCAGGAAGATCCGATATGAAGAACCAACCTTGATGGCTGTGCCTGGGTGGGTGATAGCAGGGACTCGTGGGGATGCACAACGATCATGTTTCTCCTTGACGACCTCTTATCCACGCGAACACCTTCACCTATTAGTTCCTATCGTATAATCATTGTGAATACATCACAGAGTACTTCATGTGCTTTGAAAAAGTTAAGTGAGGATCTTTGTGACAAATAGATAAAGCAGCTTCATACAGTTTGCAAAAATGTGCTTTGACTGATAAGTCCTTAAATCGGATACTTCTGTATTTCACCCATGTGCCGACCACAAGGCTAACTTAAAAATACATGTAAGTGCTCTTCTAAACCTGGAACCAGAAGCTCCTGGAGACAGAAGTGCTCGTTGAACACCTTGGTAAGAAGGGAGCTGGTGTGAGTGTTGGCAGTGCTGCTTTGTGATGTGTGGTGTGCCGTTTACCAGCGCAAGCTCTGTAAGACTTCTGTTTTGTTTTGCTCTCCATTGGGTCTGCGATTCTTGTCTGAAAGGTTAAGGAGCTGCTTAAGTAAATGAAGACTTCGGTTAAAGGAAGAAGCAAATAATGCTCTGCTTGAGCATGTCATTCACGCTAAGTTGTGTAAGCCCGTGGAGGCGTTGAAGGAACGTGTAGATGATAGAACCATTAAGGTTGGCAGAGACCGCTATCATCCAGTCCAACCATCAGCCCATCGCCACTGTGTCCACTAAACTACATCCTTCAGTGCCACATCCACACGGTTCTTGAACACCTCCAAGGATGGTGACTCCAACACCTGTGCCACTGCCTCATCACTCTTTCTGAGAAGAAATTTTTCCTTATATCCAACCTGAACCTCCCCTGGTGCAGCTTGAGGTCATTAACTCTCTTCCTATCGCTGTAACCTGTGAGGAAAACACGACAACCAGATTTATGAAGCATCTAATCTATGACTGCCACTCACAGCTACAACAGTAGCTCGAATTTCGTGCTTGTAAAGAATACTGCTTAACTAATAGAGTCCCCAGGATTTGCAAGGAGGATAAGAAAATTGATGCGTTTATGCTTTGATGTGGTGCAGTTAACATACATATTTATATGAGAACTCTGTTTAATTCTGAAATGTATGATGTTCGTATACAGAAGCAAACATATATTGATTATATGCTCCCGTGCAGCCCTCCGAAGCCTCCGCACCGCCACGGATGCTCACAGGGGCAGCCGAGCCCAGCCCACGTCCTTGTGGGCAGGGGGCTGTGTGCAGCGCAGTGCTGCAGGCTGGAGGTGCCATCTGCTCGCAGCCGGCCGGTCACGTGCTGGGCTCCCGCTTCAGCAGGGGCTGAAGGGGAGGAAGAATTAGTGTAATTAGATTATCTCGAACCCTGAGCGAGTCGTCTGGGGGTTCTGTGACGGATGTTTCCTGAGGTGGTGAGAACTACTGAAGTAAGTAGCGAGTGCTTGCGGGACACGTCCTGGTTTGAGGTAGCGTATATCTCTGTGCTGCTTGGTTTCTAAGCTCGCTCTCGCAGGTGCTTTGGAGCCTCTGCTCTCAGAACAGCCTTCCTATGTCATAGAGTTCATAATGGAAATCTGATGCCGTCCTTTGGTTGTCAGGTGAGAGGGAAAAATGGCTCCTCCGATGCAGATATGTTTTTTAAATGATACGTTTGAGAATGAGGGCCGTTCCTATTGGTAGCAAGGGTTAACCACAGAGGGCAACAGGTATAGGCAGACTCAGGTATGTGATATGTTGGACTGTTTTGCAAGGTGCTATAAATGTTGGCTCCGTGTAATCTGATACCAGGGTAGGACAGGCTAACTTAATGAAGGAAAATAGACAGCAATGTAAAAGAACTGGAAATTCAAGTCTAGCTGACTAATAACAGCCTGCTCCAGAGGGTTTCTGACTGTTGATACTGCTGACAGCTGACAGCAAATGAGAGCAAACAGCAGAAATACTGCCTTAATGTGCTCTTTACAGGTTCTTTATAGACGCTGCAAAGGTAAGATTTATGTTTCTGAACCTGACGGATCTGCTGGATGCAGCCCTGAGCAGACACATTGC
Organism: Gallus gallus; assembly: GCF_016699485.2. Taxonomy (NCBI): domain Eukaryota; kingdom Metazoa; phylum Chordata; class Aves; order Galliformes; family Phasianidae; genus Gallus; species Gallus gallus. The sequence continues at coordinate 165,689,944 of NC_052532.1, read as the reverse complement.
TAGGGGTGAAGCACCACACTGGGGCTTGGAGGCACATCTGTGTTGGGAAAGGGGAGGCTGCAGTGAGCTCTGCACCGCTCGCTTTGTGCCCCTCTTTGGCTGCTGCACAGCAGTTAAGTCGAACTTGGATTTGTGAAGTGGCTCAAGTGCTCAAAACACACAGAGGTGAATCAGAGTATTTCTGCAGCTTTTTGGAATTGTTTACGTGTTTCGTTCATTGTGTTTGACTGTACAGACTGGAATTGTTACCCGGAAGGGAAAAAAAAACCCCACTAAATGCTAAGGTCTGTGCTGGGGAGATTGGAACAGGGGTCACTACTGAGCTTGGACTTGAGGCATCTTCTGCAGAGCACACAAAGTCCAGTGAGAGTTTCACATATGGATCTAAGATTACCAACACCAGACTGGAAAAGGTCACCTGGATTGAGAAGCTTTGGACTTGCAGCTCATCTCTGCTGGCCTCTTGTCAGTTTTCTCCCTTTAATGTATATATTATGTGTGCACTTACATTGCAGGGTTGCGGTTATTTTCCACCCACAGACAGCTGAAAAAGGATTTTTCTTCAGTAAACAGAACATTTTCCTCCAGGTGATCTGAAAATAACGACAGCATTTCTAATTTGTGGGGAAAGTGATTTTTAGAGGCTGACTGACAGTTTTGTCCCAATATTCACTACAGACTGGCAGCTGGTAATTTGTAAGGCTCGGCACCTGGCCAAGGCAATTATCTCCCATTTCCCCTGGTCCTTATTCCTCCCACTGCCACCTCTGCTCTCTTGCATGCCTCGGTTAATCAGCATAGCCAAATCTCTCCGGGTCAGGCAGCTCTTCCCTCCCACACCCCTTTGATATGTTCTCCTCATATCCTGTGTAAGCGGTCTTGGAGATCAGCCCTTCAACTTTCTCTACACCGAGACACTTTCCCCTTGAAATCAGTGAGATTTGACTTATCCGAAGCTCTCTTGTTATGGTTGCTTCAGGGCTGTGGTCCTAATTCTCTTTCGAAGGTGCTACTAAACGCTGGAAAATGGCTGAGAATGCCTTTTAAAACATTCATTCTATGTCACCAAAATAGATCCCTTGGTTTACAGAGATGTCAGAACCAGATTTTATCTTTTTTTAACCTCCTCATTGAGATTTTGTGCGATACAAAAATTAGTGAAGTCTTTCTTACTGGTGTTATTTATTAATATTCGTGATTTGGATATCGTAGGGCAACACAAAAACAATCCCATCCCTGCAGATTTTCTGTTGGATAAAATAACCTGCTCTGAATGCTACGGGAGAGGAAGTAATTAGGGATCTTTTGTTTTCCTTTGTCTCCATGTTCAGTATCTCTTACCTCTTGATGAGAGGGACTCTGCAGGCACCAGCAGTGCTGTCTCAAGCTTGTACTCATCTACTCTAGTTTTGAAGTGCTTAATTGCATTTTATGTCATGTCTGTAGAGAGAAGCTTGACCAAGTACACCTAAGTTCATATATTTTTAATTGCTTTCCTTTCATCTGTTCAAAACCCATTGCTTCTTGACTAAACGGCTTGTCTCCTTGTTCTCATTTCATCAAGCAGGAGATGTGAGCACCTGGTTGTTTTTTTTTTCCTTCTCTTTACCAATCGTGGTGAATTGACAACAAAGACAGAGTCAAAAAGATCCCAAAGTATTTGGGGCCAGCAAACCATAGTTGTCAGCCTCTGCATTTACTGGAGGTTACCATGCAGATGTAGCGTTATGCCTCAGCAACAAGAACAGATGTTCACTATGAACGTTACTGTCTGAAGCTGGTTCCTGGATTCACGTTGCATTAGTTTAGCAGCCTCACACTTTTGCAAGCATTCTTCCTAACAGAAGTCTGATGGTTGCTGTTAAAACCATGGGATAACCCATTGCTCTTAGTTCTTAGAAACCCCAGTGTTCCATCAATGGCCAGGAAACACACTGCCACAGCCCATTCTTGGCCAGTGTTTTTCAAGCAGTGAAGACCTGACTTGCACATCTGTTCTTTCCTCTTATGACAGTAATTACACAGCTATGAGTCTTTGCAGGGCTGAGCTTCTCTGCCCCCTAAGCACATGGTCTGCACGCTGAGACCCTGAAAGCTTGGCAACTGCAACTCCTGTGTGTATGCATGCATCCTTGCAGGCCTGCGTTTAGAAGTGGTGCTAAGCAGTGCTAATTGCTTTTTGTCCATGTGTAGCTGAAGTAACACAACTTATCTGTGAGCTGAGGCTTTAGTAATTAAATCCACTTTGCTAATGTTACAGATATGAGGGTCCATTGCTTAAGAAAAACAATGAAGGTTTTCAGGAGTGGGGTAGTCTGTAAACTCTGCTGTAGTCGTTATTGTTAATAGTCTGGAAAGGAATCTTGCTTGATGTTAAGTATTCAGGCTAACAAAGGTTGTTGCCAAAAAACCAAAGCAAAACATGATAATCATTGAATAAGTGACTTGTTCGTGGCAGCAAAGAGCTTGCCGTGTGCATTTCTGCTTTCTGCCCTTTGTGGGGTAACAGTCTGCTTTTATTTGACATTTAAGGAAGGAGAGGGTGCATTTCACGTACTCTCCGATCAAACCGTGTGCCTATTTTTATCTTTTTTATGAGTAATTATGTATAACAGATGAACCCTCTTACTCTGTGTCCTCTCTGCTGTACGTGTACTGGGAGCCCATGGTGACATAAGCCCGTTTCCAGCCTGGTTGCAGACCAGAGACTCGTTGATATTGAAGATTTCCTTGTCCTTAACTGAAGCTCAGAAAAGGTCACTCTGTTGACTTACTATGTCAGCTGCTTTTTGCAGTTTCCCTTAGGCAATGTGGCTACTTTAAGAAGATTACAGAATGTGCCTTGTTTCTTTCCTTCCTCCGTGATAGCCTTACCACGTTGTTTGTGTGAGCAGCTGAAGTACTGTGCCTTCAGAAATCTCTTGTGCTGAGTAACATCTATTGCTCTTGCTTGTCATTTTGCTGGCTACAGATGCTTGGTGTCTTGGTTCAGAGCTCCAGTGCTGCTACATTTGTTAGTGTTACTGCACAGGGATAGCCATGCTGTGAAGAATGCTACAGCAGAGCGCTGCTGGCATTCACATTCACCTGTGGGTAATGGAGGTCATCATGGGTATGGGATTCCTGTGTTGTGAGATCCACACTGTCATTCAGCTTTCTTTTTATGAAAGCCAGGCTCTACCATCTGTTTGCTTGCATAGTGTTTTAAGAAGGTACAGTTCTACAGGGAACTGACTGGCTCTGGTATGATCCATCCTTACCCTCCACCAGCAGAAGGGAGTTAGAAACTTGAGTGAATTGGTGTGGTTACCACTGGTAGTTTTTAGTCTTCACGTCCAAAATTTCCAGTGATGCCTTTATTCTTCTCTTTCATTGATTCTCTTCTTCTTCCTGCATCCACAATGTTGTTCAGAAAGGGGTTCAGCATTTCCGTGAAGTCCCAACTTTGCTACTTGCAGGCTGGAGCTAACATTGAAGACTGTCTTTGTCACTCATTAGGAAATTTCCATCAATTGTCCTTTTGCTGAGATTATATTTAGTATGGAGCCCTGAGTCTTCCAGGCGTGTATCTGAGCTTCTTCAGCAAACATTTGAGTTTGTTGCTGGCACCTTTGGTGAAGGGTATACGTGGTGAAGAGCGGTGGGGAGACATGATGTGATGTCCAGCCAGGAAGTCCTACAAGGCATCGTCTGCTGGGATGTCAGAGTAGGAACGTAAGGGTTAAAGTGGCTGAATGTGCTTTTGTTGGGCTGATTGGAGAGATTGTTTCTAGATGTTGAAATCAGTAGAGGGAGGGGAATTTCCAGAGAGACAGAGATAATTTATTCATGTGTTCAGTTCTAAGGATTAAGCAAAATTAGGACATGTGTTACTATTATATACTATGTTTTAATATATGTTAAAATTGTTTAATTTAGTATAACGTTTCTGCAACAGTAAGTTAGCAAAAGCAAAAGTAAAAGCTTATTTATTCCCTGGTTCTGAAAATCTGATGCAAATTGTATGGTAATATATACTGGGTCCCCTTTCTCCTAGGACTAATTGTGTGTAGTCAGGCTTATTGTGCATGTGAGCACAATTTATACACAAATAACTTGTTCCCTGTTCACAGATCTATGTAAAATCAGACAGGGAGGTAAGTAGCATTATATAGCAAAGACAATAGTCACGTTTGTGTTAGCCTATGGACAGCAGGATCTTGTGATACTTGGAATAATGAAAGCACAGTTTATACAAATAGATGTGGAGGAAAATACAGCTGATTTGGAACTGTGCTGCCTTCTGTGAAAAGCTGCTGTTGTTCTGTATGTGCCTGAAAAGGTGATATGGGTTAAAGGAAAGTGCTCTGCATTATATTGCCATGCTGTTATTTCCCAGTAGATCCTTAGTTGCTATTTACCACCAAATAAAGAATCAGAAACGTCCCATAAGCAATAATAGTTTGAGTGCCTGACCTTTGTAATGGTCGTAAGGTTAGGTACAAAAACCCACTAAAAGCCTGTTTTCTCAGTTGCCTTCCACTTTGGTCATAGTGCTGTGGCTATATGGCACTTTTCTGTGTGAATTACTCAAGTCATGGGTTCCTTGGAGGTTCTTTTCTCGAGGTGGTGGAGAACCAGCAGCCTCCTGCATTGTCTTATTGCACTGGGTCAGCGTGGAGAAAGTCCTTATAACAGTGTTTCAATATCTGTTCCTGCAAAGCTATCAGATTATTAAGAGCTTCCTGTTACCATGAAGTGTTACAGTTCTAAGTATTGCTTGCCTGGATCCCATTGGGGTCACATGCATTACACTGTTGCAGTCTCCTCAATGATGTCAAATGACAATGCTTACTTTTGCATTGAGGTGGTTGGGTTGGATGAGTTATTGGTTGGTTGATTTGATTTTTGAACTGTGAAGTATGAAAAAATGTCTTGGTAGCTTTCAGTGGGTTTGCTATCACGGCTTCTGAATCACATCATTGCATGTCTTATGGGGAGTGGCTGAGGGAACAGGCATTGTTCAGTCTGGAGAAGAGGAGGCTCAGGAGAGACCTTATCGCTCTCTACGGCTGCCTGAAAGGAGGTTGTGGTGAGGTGGGGGTTGACCTCTTCTCCTGCATAACTAGCAATAGGATGAGAGAGAATGGCCTCGAGTTGCATCAGGGGAGGTTCAGGTTGGCCACTGAAAGAGTGGTCAGGTGCTGGAACAGGCTGCCCAGGGGGGTGTTCAAGAAACATTCAGATGTTGTACTAAAAGGATGTGGTTTAGTGGGGAAATGGTGGTGGTAGGTGGATGGACTGGATGACCTTGGAGATCTTTTCCAACCTTTGTGGATCCCAGACAAATATGGGAGTCCTCTCAGCTTCCGAGTGCAGACTTATTTAAAAACGAGCATTAAGCTAATTGCACAGGGAGAACCAGAATACGGAAAGTGCTTACAATCCTCTCCATTACACAAGTTGAATCCACATGTACAAACAGAGAGTGCAAACTCCTCAAGGCTAGTAACTTTTTAAGGCCAACAGCAATTAACAGCATCAACATAAAGGCAGGACAGATGCTGTGTCGGAGATACAGCGTGTTGGAAATGTTAAATTATATAATATATACTTTGTTTTTAGGGTCACACGTGGGATGGTATAACACGATCCCTTTGTGCTGGTGTTGTGTGCAACTTCCTCCCGGCACTTCTGTTTTCTAAGAGGAGAGCCCGAGTGCTTCAATTGAAGGGAATTAACTCATGACAGTACGGTTGCATGTAACACTGTCAGTGCCCCTGCCCTGCTGATATGTAGGGAAATCTTTGGAACTATTTGAGTCAGCCTGCAATGTGGGAAGGGCTGAGGCTGTGCAGCCATGGCTGCCAAAGCGTTTCCTTTCTTTTTGTGCATGTGGCTCCCGTTAATGCAAATATTCTCCAGTTAGGGTTGTGGCTGCTCTTAAAAACACTTAGAGAGCTCGTCTAAGCAAGCTTTGGAAGTTGGGGAGGTTCTCCTGGCTGTGGAACTTTGGTTTTCCTGATTTCTTAGAAGGGTAGGATGCAGTGACCTCAGTGAGACTCCCCGAAGGCGCTGTCATCACTGCTTAGGAATTTGGGAATACCACAACCTATATGGGAAAAACAGCTGCAACGTTTCTTAGAGTGAGGGAGTACGAGTGTGTGACTCGGTCCTCCCTAATTAAGCTGCTTGGCACCAGGGAGAGGAAGGTGCCCTTCATTTTTAACCTGCTGAAGAAACAAGGTGCAGCCAACAGCCGCGCGTGAGCGGGAGTTGGCGCCTCTCAAGCAGCAGCAACACCCAGGGCTCTGTGGTCTCAAATGAGGCCCACTGCTGGCGGAGGGGATGTGCCAGGCCTCTGCCTCGAGATCTTCTGTCCCAGTGCATCTCCACATGCAGCTTAAAGAGTTTGATCAAAGTCACCTCCCGTCTTGCTTTCTTAAGGACACGTGGCTTTAAATTAATCCATAGGCACCAGTGCACTCCCTTAGGTTTCTGATATCAGACGTCAGATTCTGTTATTCTTTTGAAACAAAAGCTTATATACATCTTGATCATCTTAGTAGTACAAAAAAGATTACAGAAGTGATACGGTGCATCTCTGTCCAAGCTTAAGTCAACCATGTTTACCTTTAGCACTGATGAGTAAGTGAAAACGCAGGAGATGTAAGCATGCATCCGTCCAGCGAAACTGTTTACATTCCATAGCTGGGGATTCTTTTATTTTTTCTTTGCTATTGTGCTGTGCAGCTTTTTTGCCTGCTCTAATTTGCCATGACGTGGTCAGTGCAGTTTCCTTCCGGCTGCTCGCAAGCCTGTGGTCGAGATAAGGATACATTTGCAGCACGTTTGTAAAAAGAAGCTGAAGATCTGCTTCACGTAGAGACTTGGGGACTCTCTGGCCCGTATGAGGAATTTATTGGCTGTTTTTCTGTTGTGAACCGTGGGAATCGAGATCAAGGGCATTTCTTGTGCTAAAGAACAGCCCTGCAGAATTGGAACTGTGTGTGAGGCAGAAAGGTGATACGCTTGAGGTATCCTGCAGCTCGGTAGGTCGCTCTGTGTTCTGTGTTTTGCTTTTATCGTAACTTGAAGATAATTAGTCAATATGGAAACTGCACTTATGAATCAGGTGAAAAGATGGGTTTTCTTTCTGTTAGCTTTCATAACTTCTTCTTAGTGTTGGTTGAATGCTTTTGATATGAAACACTTTGAAACTTGTGTCTTGCTTCCTGAAACAGTTCTATTTTTTTTTTTAAGGGAATGAACATTCGCATGTATTGATTAGTTGAAGTAATACCTCTGGGGCTCAGAAGGTATCCAACTTCCTTAGAGCCAGGTAAAACACTCCTAGACGCTACCAAGTGAGAGCTGTTCTTTCAGGTAGCTAAAGCAATCAGTTCCTAATTGTAACTCTTTTTTTTTGTTTTTTCCTTCCTCAGAGATAAACGGCTGTCCGCGTGGGAGAAACAGCTCAGGAAAGAACTCTCCTTGGTTTCTTTGAGAAGAGAAGGACCCAGGAACGCTGATGATCTGAGAACTACTGAAACTGCCACTTGGTTCATTCTGTGATCCTGCCTTTCTGCCCTGCTGCACCTTGGTGACACTGTCCGTTCTTTTCCATTTGAGAACGCTTTTCTTCTTATGTGGAGCTGAGAGCTGGGAATGCGTTATTATGGCAGCAGTTGTACAGCAGAATGAGCTTGTGTTTGAATTCGCCAGCAACGTCATGGAGGATGAGCAGCAGGTATGGGATGGTGGAAGAAATGGCATTTGTACGAGTTGGTGCAAGGAATGTTAGGAAAACGTGAGGAAAAGGTGTTGTGTAAAACACAAGAAAGCAAACACTGAGATCATTATTGTTGCAGCAGACCTCTGCAGTTTCAAAAGCTTCCTGTTGCTTCCTGTAACTTGCACAAGCAGAGCAGAAATTGGTTGAAATGTTGTAACTTCTGCAGAATTGCAGAGACCTCCTCTGAAGATGTTTTTCCTTTGTCACTGATTTGTGCCAGTAGAATCCATTCGTGCTGTAAAATTCCTGGCATTCTGGTATTTGACGGTCGCTTCAAGTTTTGTGGTATGCTAGGATAAAATCCAAGAGAAAGCAACTGTCACACTACAGGTGACTGGAAGGAGCAGTAAGTGTTTGCTCTCTGCTCTTTGAAGATTGGTTTGTAAACTACATTACTGTGTGTATATCAGCTATTCGGAACTAAGCTTCAAAATAACTTAAATGGGTTTCTTTCACACTGCAGGGATACTACCTGTTTCTGTCTCATAAAGCTCTTAGGTAGTTTTAGGTTATCGAAACCACATCCTCTGAATCCCGAGGCTTCAGCAGAGAAATCCTATTGTAAAACTTGGGCAGCTCTTCTACAGGTGGTGGTTCATGGTAGGGTTTTGCATTGGTTAGTGATAAGTTAGGCATCTTACTTACTATGACGGAGCAGCAGTTCTTAGTCTTGTGGAGATTCGAAGACTTCTTAGTCTTATAGAGAGACAGCTGAGAAGTGTTGCTGCGCAAGTTGTTCTTCTTTTTGTGAATGTGAAAAGTGTTTGTCCTCTGCTTTAAAAATACTTTTGGCTTCATAACCTTGTCTCTGGGTTTTTTTCTGTGGCCTCATGTTTGTCTGGGTCAGTATCCCATTTCTGCTGTCAGACTCGTGCGATCATTTCAATGAACTGAGTGTTGTCTGTCTAAAGTGCTAACTCAGTTTTGGGTGGAACTAGTAATGTAACTTCCTTTCCTGTGTTTTTCCAGAGCCTGTGGCAGTCTGGGGATTTAGATATGGGAATTGCACAAACATAGTGGAAAATGACCCATATTTATTACTTCTGTATGTTGTTTGTTGCTGTTTTTACTTTACAAGCCAGTGGGAGGAGGAGGGCTGCTTCATTGTGATATCTTGGAGAAGCAGTGCAAGAAATATGGCTTTGTTTGATTTAGCTGTGCATTCTGTCTCTTGCAGTTTCTTCAGATGCTCACCTGAAAAACTTAAAAAAAATACATGGAGCACTCAGGAGTAAAACCTCCCTAAATGGAGCTCTCCAAAATGCAGGCCAAACTTAACCTTGGCGTGTATCTCATAACCCAAATAAGTTCTACTCCAGATTAAGCCTAAGAAAAAGGCATCCTGGAGCATACCCTATGGGAGATGTATTGAAAGATGTGGAATGCCATAGCAGAACATTCCTTGCTGCAAACGCTTGGTTGGAAGCTCTGTTTAAATCAGCGGATTGTCTTAGTTCATATATCAAAGATTCAGGTAGCCAGCTAGATGTCTGCCTGTAGGTAGCTACTAAATATGCAGTTGTGGAAAAGAAGCCTGAAGCAGGCAAAGAGGTGGGAAGTTGGAATGAGATTTAACTCAGATAAAGGTAGATAATATGCTAGTAACAGAAAAAGGTTGATTATCTGTATAACTTATTGATCTGCTTCTTACAGTGTAGAAGCTATCAGTACATGTACTATGAGGTCTTTCAGTTCTGGACAGTTTATATTTTGGGATATATACTGTACCTTATGTACTTTGAACATTTTAGTTCTAGAAGTGCTCTATGTTGATCAAAAACATTTTTTGAGCTTCATCAGGGCACAAAATCATAGAATCACAGGATTGCTCAGGTTGGAAAAGACCTTAAAGATCATCGAGTCCAACTACAACCTAACCATACTACCCTAACTCCAACAACCCTCCACTAAATCATGTCCCTGAGCACTACATCCAAATGGTTTTTAAACATATCCAGGGATGGTGACTCGACCACCTCCCTGGCGAGCCATGTTTATATGCAGGTGCCAGTTAACTGATCTTTGGGTAATAATTTTTGCTATTTTCTCAAAAGCTGGAGTTGAAGGTACTTTGATACTCATGTTCTTGTCGAGGCTTTGTCTGGAGCCCTTTTGTGCCAAGAACTTTTAGGACATGGAACAGCTGTGGGGAGAAGTTCAGGGTTTAGATGGCAGCTACATTCTGTGTTTCAGGGAAGTCATAATTCATGGCCATTTATTTATTTTCTTTAAAGTCTCGGTTAAACAACTATAAATTATGAACAGTCTATTTGCAAATCTAAGCATTCAACCAGTGGCCGATGCCAGTGGGAGGGGCTTGGTCATTGGCCCTGTGTGAACGGGAAAGGCTCTTTTTTATCAGATTTATCCCTTTCTGTTTAGAAAGTAGTGTTTTTTTGTTTGTTCTTCTCTTTTTTTTCCTTGGAGGGCTCAGCTTAGAATCAGTCATAGAATCCTTAGAGTTGGAAGGGACCTTTAAAGGTCATCTCATCTAGCCCAGCTCCCCTGCAGTGAACAGAGACATGCACAGCTAGATCAGGTTGCCCAGGGCCTGATCCAGACTGGCCTTGAAAGTATCCAGGGAGAGGGGTATCAACCACAACTCTGGGCGACCTGTTCCAGTGCCTCACCACCCTCACTGTAAAAGACTTTTTCCTTATATCCAACCTGTAGCTACTCTCTTTAAGCTTGAAGCCATTTCACCTCAGACCCTGCTAAAGAGTCTGTTCCCTTCTTTCCTGTAGTTCCCCTTTAGATACTAAAAGGCTGCTATCAGGTCACCACGGAGCCTTTTCTTCTCAAGTCTGAACAGCCCCAGTTCTCTCAGCCTGTAACTGCAGTCTGAGCCCTTAGGTTGGACAACGACTTCTGCCCCATCTTCTCAGGCCTTGATTTGCTCTTCCACATTCCCTGGTGCTTTGTAAAAAGAAGTCACCTCAGGAAAACTGGTGGTGCCAGAGCTGAAAGGCACTGTCAAGGCCAAGTTCTACATTTTTGTCTATTTCCAGCTTCTGCAGGAAGTCCCCACTTTTCAGCTTACTGTTTTATGAAGACTCAGGAAATGGTTGTGAGATCCATACTGTGGTACTCTTAAGCAGTATTTATCTTCTTCTAAAATCCCTCTGTGAAACTTGGTCATGTCTCAGATCCTGTCCGTGGGAACGCATGGAAAGTTGAGAGGCTGCTTCAGTGTTTGGCACAGGGACATCTGTGAGAGAAAGCTGAAGCCCATTTTCTATTCACCGAGATTACTTTGCTTAGTTTTTATTAGTGTTTTTTCTTGTTTGTGCCTCTTGATTTTTATTTTTTTATTATTTTCCCAAAATAAATGGCCAACTGTATCTTAAATATGAATAGTGTTGCTTTTTTACAAAGCCAGTTTTTCCGTGGAGGCTTCTTCTTTTTTTAATCCCTATGTAACTTGTCCTTCTTATATCTGTTGCATGCCTTTCTTGCAACTGATCGCTCATAAATTTCTTCTAAGCCAGTTGGAAGCTACTCACTGTATTCTTGGGACAATGTTTTCCAGTAAAATTAAACATTTTTCTTAGATTGGATCTGGATTGTCTCATAAGCTGACACTACATCCACAGCAGAAGAAATCTCCTTTATTATTTTCAGTTTTTGCGGGAAGTTTTATTTTTTTCCCCTCATAGAGAATGGCCCATACTTTGCAGAGACCTCTTCATGGGACATTCGAGGAACTTCAGCGTCTGTCTGAAGTTTCATGCTCTTCCAAATAGTTGTAGGTCTGTATACAGGCTTGGCCTGCAGAAAAAAATTGCACTGTGAGGGATTTGGTGCGTAAGACTTGGGAAGATTTTAGCATAAGCTGAAGTCCTTTATTTGCCCAGCAGACGGGGAAGATGTGTTGAAGCCAAACCAAAGCTTTGGTGCAGCTAGGATGCCATGTGTTAACTATATCATGGTGATAGTAGGAGAAAGGTGAAGCAGGAGAAGTAGGCAAAAGTAAAAAAAGAAGTATATCAATTGCTCTTTCTGTTGGTTTACTTGATTACTTGAACACTGCTAATGCTGCAGTCTGGGGTTTCTGTTTAAAAAATTTTTGGAATGGGAATGCCACTTTACTTTGTTTGCCTTTTTTGTTAGTGCACATAGAGGAACCTTTTTTATTAGAAATAAGTTTTTGTGATCTTGCTGTTAGAGAAGTAGTAAAATTTCATTAATCAGAGGGTTTTGTTCAGTGGTGCAGAGTCTAGTTGGAGGCCTGTAACTAGCAGTGTTCCCCAGGGGTCAGTACTGATCTGGTCTTGTTTAACTGCCATCCATGACCCGGATGAAGGGATAGAGTGCACTCAGCAAGCTTGCTGATGATAAAAAGCTGGAAGGGTTGACTGACACGCTGGAAGGCTGTGGTGCCATTCAGAAAGAGCTGGACTGGCTGGAAAGTTGGGCAGGGAGGAACCTGATGAGGTTCAACAAGGGTAAGTGTAGAGTCCTGCACATGGGGAGGAATAACTGCAAGCATCAGTATAGGTTAGGGGCTGACCTGATGGAAATGAATTCTGCAGACAAGGACATGGGTGTCCTTGCCGACAACAGGTTGGCCATGAGCTAGCAGAGTGCCCTAGAGGCCCAGAATGCCGATGGTATCCTGGGGTGCATTGAAAAGAGCATGGTCAGCAGGTTGAGGCCGGTGATCCTCCCCCTCTACTCTGCCCTGGTGAGGCCACATGTGGAGTGCTATGTCCAGTTCTGGGCTCCTCAGTACAAATGGACAGGGATCTCCTATAGAGAGTCCAGCAGAGGGCCACAAAGGTGATGAGGGACTTAGAGCATCTCCTCTGTGAGGAAAAACTGAGAGACCTGGGCCCTGTTCAGCCTGGAGAAGAATGAGAGGGGAATCTTATCCATTCTTACAAATATCTGAAGGGTAGATGTCAAGTGGATGGGATGGTGCCAGGCTCTCAGTGGTGCGTAGAACCACAGCAACAGAACAAGGGGCAATGGACACAAATTGGAACACAAGAAGTTCTGTATGAACATGAGGTAAAAATTCTTTACTTGGAGGATGACAGAGCACTGGATCAGACTGCCCAGAGAGGCTGTGGAGTCTCCTCGTCTGGAAACATTTGAAACCTTCCTGGACACTTTCCTGTGTAACCTACTGTAGGGAACGTACTGTAGATAAGGGCTGGACTAGACGATCTCTGGAGGTTCCTTCCAACCCCTACAATTCTGTGTGATTCTGTAATTAATAATAAGAAGTAGTTTTTAATTCAGCAGTGTTTTCCCTTCATGGAATTACGCAGTACCATCATGGGGAGCTGTAATGATCACGGTCCCTTTGCAATTTGAAATATGTACAAAATTATCCCTTGCTTTGAGAGCTACAAGAAGCGTGAGCTTGCCCCATAGTTGGGATTCAGGTACTTTCAATGAAATCAAGAACATTGCAGAAGTGCTAAGGTGAGATTTTTTTTTTTTTCTAATTCAGAAATGTCTTTTGAATTCAATTTGTTTGCAGTTGCATTTATGTTTTCCTCACTGAAGATGTTTATTGGTATTTGTTCCAGTTTCTCCTTTTCATATCCATGGCAGGATAGAAGATCCTGCTTTGTACAGCAGCAATAAATGATTGGGAAGCAGATCTATTAATGATTTAAAAACAAAAAACAAAAAAACAGGCCTCAAGAAGTGATATTTAATGACTCCAGTTTAAAGCTATTACTAATTTAAAGAAAATCCCACTTGGTGTCCTGGCATCAGCAAATGCTCTTCTACGCCATTCTGAGTTGCTTCTCTGTCTTTTGCCTTTTGCAAGTGTAGTGTCAGCAAGCTCCTCAAATTGGCCAGTGCTGATTTGAGGGACCAAGTATTTCCCTGCAGGATGGATTTCTGTACCTGGGATTGAACTGCTTGAATTGAAGAGGGACACGCATTGGCTATATCAGAGTGTGTTCATGGCAATTGTTTCCAGACATAATCAAGATTCAGCTGAGCCTTGCGGTGTAGACCATGCTTAATCATACTGATCAGACCCACTGCTACACAGAGTGGTGAAGGATGGTACCTTAATGAAGGGATGGGATAATTGGGCTGTTGTAATTATGTTCCACAGCAGAGTGACTAGTAGTGCGGGAGATAAATAGGACTTTGAGAAATGGAGATAAAAGTGATGAAGAATCAGTTTGTTCTGTGTTTCCTTTCTTATTCTGAAACAGAAGACTGAACAGTAACTGTGGTGTTGGAGGTGTTTTTGCCTCTTGGAGACAGTTAGTGGTATGAACTTTGGTCATTAGAGAAGGATGGTGCTAAGCCAGAGTCAATTTTTATCCAGAAGGAGCTAACAAGAGGCTCATCCTAAGCACAAATGACTCCTTCAGAGCCTATCCCCTACAAACTTTGCAAGCCCTGTATATCATACTAGTGCAAGCACAGCAGCAGGAAGGAAGGACAGACCGCCTCACTGCAGAGGCACTGCTGGAAGGCAGCTGACCAGTTTCAGATCTCAGAATCATAGGATGCTTTGGGTTGGAAGGGACCTCAAGGATCATCAAGCTCCAGCAACCCCTGCCACAGGCAGGGCCACCAACCTCCATATATAATACTAGACCAGGCTGCCCAGGGCCCCATCCAACCTGGCCTTGGACACCTTCAGGAGCGGAGCATCCACAACCTCTCTGGGCATCCTGTTCCAGCACCTCACCACGCATAGTGAAGAACTTCTCCCTGGCATCCAACCTAAATCTTCCCTCCTTCAACTTAAATGGCAGGTTTTGCCCTGCCATTATAGATGTGTTCAAGCTGGATCTCTACACCAGAATTAGGCACCCTGATACCTGCTCCTTTTTATAGTCAGTGGAGAGAAATAGGTGTTTTTATAGGGCCTGACTCATCCTATTGTGACACAGGAGCCTAAAACTGGTCAGGGAGATAGTGCTCTATAAAAACCTCTCTGTTGACTCTGAAGGAAACTTAGGCTCAGTGGATCAAGTCTTAGTACCTGTACCACAGTTGCTTGAAGCCAGGTGAGATGAACATCACCCCTAGTGTCTACGAGCTAGAAAAGGATGAGAATATCGAAGTCTTCATATTTGTGTCTTCCCTACCTAAAATCCATACTTTCCACCTTCTTAGTAGACTATTGAACAGATGCTTGCAGAGCATGTGCTCTTCTTGCTTGCAGGTGACACAAACCTGAGTGCAGTGCGTAAGCTTTTTTTACAATTACTATATTTCATGTGGTTACATGTACATGTGCACAGCCCCTGTAACTGGCACGTCATGGCTTACAAACTGTGGCATATTTCTAAAATTGGGATGCTTCAGCTGCTTTGTACCATGAATTGTATCACAGCAACGTGGCTATGACAGACCACCTTCCTTCTTCATCATAGAACTTACTGTTGAAAATCGTCCAAATGCAGACAGTAGTTTATTTTTCATCTCATTACACTGCTCTGTTTTTTTCCTTATTTTGCTTGTATTTGGTTTGGTAGGCTTTTAATTTTTTAGCAGAGCATTTATGATAGAATCCCCTAGAAATATTAGTTTTGTTTTCGAACTCTTCGTTTTTTTCCCAATTGCCCTTTACTGCAGTCGTTCTTAAGGCATATTTTACAAAACACAGAGCAATTTCAGATGGTAATTACTGCCTTATAAAGATCCTAATTGCACTTCTTCCTTTCTGTATGTGTGTTCCAACCTCTTCTGCAGGAGACGCTGACTCCCATTGCCATTCTCTGCATGGAGGCAGCAGCTCTAAGACCGTTTTCTGCTGCTGGTGGCCTGTGCAGTGGCAAGATTGTGAGACATGAGCAATGCCCCAATGAGCATTATTACATATGTTGTTATTTTCTTCTTGCATTGTTAAATAATAAAAAAACCCGCTTGATTTTTACATATCTTTGTTCTTCTGCGGAGAGAGTGAGGCCAAATGTACACACACGGGTTTTCTCATAGGAGCACATTTGAGCAACGTTTGGTTTGTTTGCTTGTTTTTAAGCGTGCCAAACTCATAACGCGGCATATTTATGCAGTGAGAGAGCCATAGAGTTACACTAGACTTCCTTTGAGCCTCCTGTGCTGAGTTTCAGTCATCCGCTGACTTTCTTCCTGCAAATGGCATTTTGAAATCA
Organism: Gallus gallus; assembly: GCF_016699485.2. Classification (NCBI taxonomy): domain Eukaryota; kingdom Metazoa; phylum Chordata; class Aves; order Galliformes; family Phasianidae; genus Gallus; species Gallus gallus. The sequence continues at coordinate 165,674,068 of NC_052532.1, read as the reverse complement.
CGCAGAATCATTTTGGAAAACACTTTCTCTATCATGAATGGCATTTTCTGCAAACCTCTTCCTGTTGAATGGTTGCTTTTTTGGAGAATGTGCATCTTGTTACTACTACTGGCCAGCTTGATTTCAGCTTTTGCAAGTGCCCTTTTTCTGTTGTATCTTATGGAAAAGAACTGTTGAGAGAGAAGGATGATGGCTAACAGCAGACTTTAAAGGAAAGTAGAGGAGCAATGGCAAGTGAAGAAACCATAAGAATTAGAGATACACGTATCAAGCACTCCTTGTTTCACTTGTTACCCTCACAGTAAGCGACCCCTAAGCTACTGTCTCACAGAACACTCAGTGCTGGAGAGACCTTCCTGCAGTGCTCACAGCCACACCAGCCTCTGCCCGCAGCTAGACAGGAAGAGCAGGAGGTGCTTGCAGCGAGTTGCCTGCTGCTATCATTACCAGCAGAGTTTGACTTCTACTGCACCGCTCCATTCCTGTGTCCTGTCAGCCTTTTAGCTGCAAAATGCTCCTGTGGGAGTCTTGCATTACCTACTGCGACCACGTCAGTGTGTTATATGCTATCTGTAGTGATATTCAGCCTCTGGCCCATAGTGGGACACTGCTGCTGTTTTTGTTGTGAGTGCTAAAAATCATCTTGTTTTTCAGCACTCTCTCCTGATTGTCTTATATTTAGGTGATGTGCTATGGGTTTGTTGAAATCCTCATCGGTAAATGCTTAAAGTGGGTATGTTCTATCTGCCATTACTTTAATTTTCCTTTTTTATTTTTGTCTACAGCTTGGTGATCCATCCATTTTCCCTGCTGTCATCGTGGAACATGTCCCTAGTGGAGATCTCCTAAACAACTATTCTGGCTTAACCTGTGTGGATGAGCCCAGTGACATGATCACTGAGAATTCTCTGGATGTTGCAGAGGAACAAATCATCGAAGATGATGATATCCCCCTCACAGGTTTGCAATACAATTCTTTATCTGCCATGCTTTTGCAACAAGATGGTTGTGGTTAGCTGCGAGGAAAAAACTGAGTGGCAAAAATGAATAGGAAACAAAGTTATAATGATATCGAATGCTGTCAGTTCTGTGCAAGACAGAGAAGATGGCATTCATTCCAGCACCAGGTGGCTTGTGATTCCAGCTGCACAGCTGGTACAATGACCCATCATCCATCAATACAGATTGAGTTCTATTCAGAGTACTGAAACAGTTGTACGTTGCTCTTACTGTTATTTTTTTCCCCTTTTTTTAGTGGTTGGTGTGTACCTGAGTAAACAGATGTTCCAAAAAAGCAGCAATATACAGCATGTGTAGGTGTACTATTTTGATTTCTTGAGGGTATGCAAATGGCCAACTGTAAAATGTGCACATCATATTGGTGTGCTCAGCACAGAGTTCATTTTAGATGTCTAATAATAAATGTTTAAGATACAAATGTTCTGCATAAATTCAGTTAGGAAGGACAGTGTAAAAGAGAAAGCTCCAGGATATATCCAACTGAAGAAACTTAGTAAAAACAAAACAAAACTAAAACAAAAACCCCCCCAAAGCAAACAGTAGTTTGCTGAAAGCAGACATTTGGAGCATTTTTGCGGACTAAATCTGAAAGGTGAGGTGGATGCTTTACAGAGCTGAGATCTGTTTGTGCCATCTTTCAGTGATAAGGTTTCTCCAGCTGAGCAGTCCCCAGGGCTGGAGGCAGCTTGCTGCTTTCAGTCACGGCTCTGACACGACTTCCGAAGGCTCTGTTACAGCCTTTTACCACCAAAAGCCAAACTCAGCAAAACTTGACGTGAGGTGCAGTTCACAGAGTAAATTGACATGAACCATTCCCAATAAATGGTTCTATCTGATATATGTGGCCCCCCTTTTTTTTTAGCCATGAATTATCTGTGAACGGACTGTGACCGTACAAATAATTCAGCTGATTATTCAAGAGAGTCTTACATGCCTAAACGTTATTTCAAGTTGAGACCTCTTGCCAACTATTCACTTGCTATTCATTTTAATTATTCACACTGTAACTGGCATTTCCTCAGCGTGTTATTTAAGCACCGCTTAATGCGACTGTGTGAATATTTTGTAGTTGATGAATTTCATAGTTTTTGTGAATACGTATTCACTGCAATGCATTGTGTGTGAATTGACAGTTGCGTGAGTAATTGTGAAACTCCACTTCTGTGGCTACTCTTGCTAAGATTTTTGGTTGCTAACGTAAATAGTCACATGAGAAGGGTTTGCTGCCAGAGAGCAAAAATATGTAATCCTTCTAACTGATGGTGTCCAAGGGATACTTTGGAGGCAGACAAGCACTGTATTGTTAACGTCTTCCATTGTAGCTGAAGCAATCCCTTTTTCTTTAAAGGCCAAGTCCTTAGAAAAGCAGAGCTGTGACTCTGTAGAGATTGTTGTCCTGAAGGAGATGTTAACTAATTATCTGGTTCGCTCTGCAGCGTGCTAGCTGCTGTGTGTGCTGTGGGTTTCTTTGACCACTGGAAACTGAGTGCTTGGCTTTGCACAAAGAGATGACTCCAGGCTGGGCAGAGAGCAGCACCACCGCTCAAGGCTCCTGTGGGAAAGGTGCCTCAGCAGCAGGTTATATCAGGGAGCCCCTGCCATTCCCTAGCAGGGCAGGATTACAGGGCCAGGGAGGACAGGAGCCTCCCATGAAAGTGGGGAGAGAGCGTAGAGGAGAAGCATGGCTTCATCACCTCTCTGCCTAGGTTTCAGGTACGCAGCCCAACCAAACTGCCTGAGCAGGTACAAGCACATTTTGCAGTGGGCTGCTTGTGAAGTGGGGCTGATTGCAGCTAACGTTTCCCACCTACTTTGTTTTCTGGTTATTTCCTATCTTTGAGGCTCCCACCTTTTTAATTAGTGTGTGTTTGGTCTCAACAGTGAGATGCGTTGTTTTGCTCTTGGAAGTTTATACAAATCTTTTCAGTCACTTTCACATTATGCCTCTGAGAGAGAATCAGACCTTGTGAAGACGGTACGAATTCCAATTTAAACTATTCAGAGGACTGAAGTTCACAGCAAAATGAAACTGAAAATGCCAACATTACTCAGAAATGGTTGCTAAATATGCATGAATCTTTTTTTTTTTTTTGAAGCTACAAGTTTTTCAGTACTGTTTTTTTTTTCTGTTACACATTAAGCTTTCATTTTCCCCTAAACTACAAGAAATTACAAGTAGGTCTGCTGAAACTGCAGGAATTACTGTTGTGTTGTGTCTGCAGAATTATGGACACTGGTAGGCTTCTCTGCCTATAGGATCTAGCTTAAGCCATTCAAAACTAGCAATTACACTGCTCTGATTACTATCTGCAGTATAAATTATGACCTGCAGAAAACTACAGCTATAAGAACAGCATCTGTTTTACTTGAAACCCTGCTGAAAGATGGCCAACAGCCAGTTTTCTAGCTGTGTTATACACACCATAATCTTTTTATAATTAATAGGCAGATTTGCCTTATCACTCTCTAAATTTAACAGCACATTTCACTTGGAAAAACCGTGATGGCAATTTGTATGGTCAGTTTGTTGCCAGTGTAACGTGACCTCAAACGATTAACTGTCATGTAGTAAAAGATGATTAAGAAAATAGATTGGAGCACTTAGCTTTGAATGAGGTTTTATCACTAAAGAGAATACTGAGTTGTGTGTGTGTGGTTTTTTTTTCTCTCTGAAAAATAAAAGGGATAAAGTTTTGCATACAATAAATTTTAGGCCATCTTGTCAGATGGTTTGATTTGCTACACTTCATTTACCTTATTAATGTAACTAATAAGAGTTATAAAATGCACAGGAAGGAGGAACTAATTGGATTATGTAACTTCCTGAAATATTTTTTTCTCAAAGCTGGCACAGGTAATGTAGAAAAACAGCAGTGAATCCAACTCTGCCATTTTGTGGCTCACCTGTGCTGTTTGTGTGAAGGGGGGAGGGACAAAAAATTGGCACTTTGATTCACTGTGCCCTGGTCTGAATCCAGAGCACAGAAATACAGGTTCTCATAGATCAGCAGTGAAGCTTAACAACCAATTCAGAAGTTATTTTACAGTCTGTCCAAATTTGATAGCATTTGGCTTGTGCGTTTGGTGAGCCTCTAGCACTGATAGCACAGGCCAAACTGTTCGAGTAAGAGAACGAAGGGAAAGTGCTACGTGTTGTAACCCAGCACAACCCCAGCATGTTCCATAATCATTTATAATGCTGCAAAGAAATCCAAAGGGCTGCTGAGTTGGAAACAGAATTTCACAGTCTTAAGCCATGAGGATTTTCAGTTGAAAAGATGCCAGTCGTAAAAAATAATAATAATAATAATAATAATAATAATGGATGAGTTACTTTGTAGAGAAGTTACTCAATACTGCTTATGCCATCTGGATAGAAATGATGAGTCTTTTTTCCATGTAGCTCCCCAATGAGAAAATTTTGCTTGTAAATTTTAAAGCCGTGTTTAAGAAAGAAAAGGAAGTGTGATATATAGGCCTCCTTGAATTGCGTGCATTCCTAAAGTAGCACTTGGCTTTCCAGCATCACTTAACAATTGGTGCAGAATTTCTATTAAAAATCACTTTAAATTTAACAGTCAGTTATTCTGAAAAAAAGGTCTCAGTCTGTATGTAATGAATCTCTTCATTAAATTCATGGAGCACCCCTCCTATGAAGAAAGGTTGAGGGAACTGGGCTGGTTTAGCTTGGAGAAGAGAAGGCTCTGGGAGACCTCATTGTGGCCTTCCAGTACTTGAAAGGAGCATATAAACAGGAGGGGGAACTGCTGTTTACAAGGGTGGATAGTGATAGGACAAGGGGGAATGGCTTTAAACTGAGACAAGGGGGGGGTTTAGGTTAGGTATTAGGAGGAAGCTTTTCACACAGAGGGTGGTGAGACACTGGAGCAGGTTGCCCAAGGAGGCTGTGGATGCCCCATCCCTGGAGGCATTCAAGGCCAGGCTGGATGTGGCTCTGGGCAGCCTGGTCTGGTGGTTGGCACCCTGCACATAGCAGGGGGGTTGAAACCAGATGATCATTGTGGTCCTTTTCAACCCAGGACATTCTATGATTCTACGATTCTTCCTTCTTTTTAGCAGTTTTACATTTCTTCCAACATTATTTTGAGACTGTGGTCCCTTTTAGTTGATGTACTTAAATACAGCTGTGACTAGCGCAGCCCGTATCTAGTGTAGGCAAGGGCCCCCATCGTCTGCCCTTTGGGGCTGATTGCCTTGAGGGGTGTGGGACAGAAGGAGTGGGGTGGGATCCCTGAGCTGAGTGATGGGAAGTGAGCAGCCACCTTGTCAGGAGGTGTCAAGTAGGAAGGTGTAAAGCATTCCAAAGTATGCTAGGTGGGAGTTTGGGCTGAAGGAGGGAGCTTCAGGCTAGATGTCTAGTTTCTTTCTCTACCAGGTGAGAAGAAAGCCTTGTCTGGGCAGGCCTGCTGCTAGCTGTGAGCTCTGCTGATTCATCGCAAACATGCATCCACAGTAATGGGGTTGTAATTGGCATACACAGAGGCTTAAATTTGTGGCTTGCTCAGATAATTGGGAACTTGTTGAGTACCCTGGGAAAAAAAATGTTACTTTTGGGTGTGGTTTTGTTTTCCTTTCTTTTTTTTTTTTTTCTTAAGTTCCTACCTACTTAAAACAGGTACCTTTTGAAATGAAAATACACAGCATTTTTGCAGGTGTGACTTTGAATTGTAACAAATACGTTGTTTCATCTCTATTCTTCTCCAGTTCGTGACTGTGTCATAATTGCCATTCTGATTGGTGGTTTCAATTGTGATTGGAATATATACTTGCAACGTTAAGGGAGAAACTGAAGTAACAGACACTGGGCTGGTTATCTCTGAGAGCTATCTCAAGCTGAGTGCTGCTGCTAATAGGACTGTGAGGTTGTGATTACATTGCCATGTGTGGCACCTCGCAGCTTGTTTGTGTTGGCCCTTGAGTTCCTGCAATTCAACCTGCTAACCCAGCAGAACCCCTCAGATTCATGTTCAGCCATAGTACAGGACTCACTTGCCTCACAGCGTGATCAAAAAAGCGTGAAGCCTGGCTTGTGTTAAGAGCAATTTGGATCATGAACCCAGGGGTAGAGGAGAATCAGAAACCAGAGGTTGCTTTCATAGAGTCATAGAATGGCCTGCGTTGAAAAGGACCACAATGATCATTGAGTTTCAATCCCCCTGCTATGTGCAAGGTCGCCAACCACCAGACCAGGCTGCCCAGAGCCACATCCAGCCTGGCCTTGAATGCCTCCAGGGATGGGAATGCCCAATGCCTGTGCTGACATTGTTGTGTCTGAGTGTGAGCCCTTGATGCTCTGAGCATGGCAGTGCTGAGGTCCACAAGAAATGCAGGCCTACTGTAGGCCATGAGCTGCCCGTAAGCACAGCAGGGTGTGGGAGGCAGGGCTGGTGCATGAATGCCCGCGCTTATCTTGGTCCTCTCCCACTGGTATGATTGCAGAAGCTGTAAGCATTTGGAGTGAAACTTTTTTGTTTGTCTTCTTAAATTTAGTGTGATTGCTGGTGGGCTGGGTGCCTTGTTGTTGCCGTCATTTAAAGGACGTGGTACAGAAGTTCTATTTCTTGGCATAAATCTGTGGCTTTAATGCGAAGAAGAAATGTTCTGAGGTTGTACGCGGTATGGCTGACAAAGGAGTCAGTCAGTCTCCTTTCTTTTCTGTGTGTCTGTGTGACTGCCCCACCCCAAATTCCTCAAAGTTAAACAGGGAGAGTTGTGAAGCTGACTCATTACGGGGCTTAAAGTAGCTAAGGTTCATTTGTGCCCTGTGGAGAGGACTACTAATGCAGACCTTTGCACTGCTTTGATAAACATAAGTAAAATACCAAACGTAGGTTCAAGTTTGTGGCAAAAGATAAGGAAGCCTGGCCTGAGCATTTCTATCCAACAAAGCAATTGCTTAAATAACCCTTTTTTTTTGAGAATATTTCTAAAGGTTTATGGTACCCAAAAGTGGAACTCGTGTGTACCTTGTTTGTTATACTACATTTATTTTGCAAACAATCCTCTGGTAAAAATACTCCTCTAGTCAAAGTGAATTATCTTCTTGGACTGCTGCTATTTCCAAATCTGCTTTCTGTGTCAGAAAATAACTATTTTTATCAGAATTTTTTTTGTGTGCTTCACGTGACCTTAATTATAACTTGAAGATCCAAGGGCTTTTGATTTGTCTCATGGTCACCCATATGAGACAAATGAGGGATTGTCTGGTAGTTAAAACTTTTGGAAAGCATACCAGCCATTTCTATTGGTTTTTATGATAATAATAACCCTTATTTTTAATACAGCTTCCCTGGAGCATGCTCTGTTAGCCACACCTATCATCCCTACAGATTTGGAAGTCTAGTCTTCAGTTGTAGCTAATAAGCTGTCTAACAGACGTTTGCCTGTCTGTTCTCCTGGCTAAATGAGCATCTGTTAATTATGGAATTCTCTTTCTTAGGACCACTGTCAGAAGAAATCAGCAAATTTTTTTAAGGGTACTGCCTAGAATATTGTTTGTGGTAGTAGCTTTTTTTCTCAAGGATTATGGGCACGGTGTTTTATTGCATGTACTTGATCGGCACATGGAGGGGTTAGAAAGATGAGGCAGAAATTAAAGTGCTTTTTTTTTAATGCACTGCGCTTTTAAAACTGAATGTGTAACTTTTCTCCTCAGATAAACTGTTACTGCTCATTTAGTTGAGATCGCTTTCCACTTTCTTTTTAGAAAAGATATAGAATAACGTGCTTTAAATCTACTCTGTAGCTTGTTTAGAATGGATTATTTTCTTTTGCTTTTAGTTGAAACATCGTGTCATAATGGAGATGAAACTATGGAAACAATTGAGGCTGCTGAAGCACTTCTCAATATGGACTCCCCCGGTCCTATGTTGGATGAGAAAAGAATAAGTAAGTTTTTTTAAGAAAGCGAATCTAGTCTGTATTTGACTTCTTTGCTTTTGTGTAACAAGGAGAAATTCAGTGTTGTGTGATTGCCTGGAAGGAGTAGGAATATTTTGCTTCCAGGTAGATTTTTAGATGCATAGTTTGGGTATCAGAAATCGAGTGTCGTATGCAGTGAGGAGTTTCACTTCCTTGAGAACATGTTGATCCCAGAGCTGAACATGGATAGATAAGGAAAAAATTAAGAATTGAGGGGAAAATGTGAATTAAGTGGGATTGTTTAGGCTGTTCTGTTCTGTTCCTCTGATAGAGAATGAATCTATTTATGTTTGACCAAGAAATGAGATGGATGCCTGGAAGTGTTCAAGGCCAGGTTGGATGTGGCTTTGGGCAACTTGATCTAGTGGAAGGTGTCCCTGCACAGAGAAAGGGGGGTTGGAACTAGGCAGTGTTTAAGGTCTGGTCCTTCCCAACCCAAACAGTTCTGTGATTCTATGCTGGCAAGATAGAAGAACATATACTTACATCTGCAGATTCTGTTAACTACGAATAAAAATGTGTGAACATACCATAACAGTGCTTTTTAGGAGAGTGAGTTATATCATTGAACTTGTCTATTTTAATACTACTTCTGATTGTGGATAGATACATTCAGTTATGAACTGATGTCCTCCTGTTATCCTTTTCCCTTAAGCAGCTATGTTTGGCTCAACTGAAGATGAAGATATAGTGGCTCCTATTACACATGTATCAGTCACTCTTGATGGGATCCCTGAGGTCGTGGAAGTTCACCAAGCCCCGGACCCTTACTCTGAGTCACCAGAGACTCCGGAATTTGAACAACCAAAGAAGAAAAAGGGTAAGATGCTATTGCAGAGCAGTCTTGTGGAGTAGAGAGCAGTCAGTGGCACGTTCACCTCCACTCGTGGGTCTGTGGAGCCATCCTGGCTGACAAGTCAAAAGAATCAAGTGTCCTCTGCTGGAAATACAGTGAATGCTTTTTCTGACTGTAAGTCCAAGCCCAAATGCTGATGCTTAGATATTGATGATGCTGGATGGGTAGCAATGGTTACTTGCCTTAGGAAATGTGGATCTTTACTCATTCCTATTTATAGTTTCTTAAGAGGAAAATTGCATTGTGAGCTACACAGGTTGCACTACTGTGAAAACTGAAGTATTTTAATTAGCTCTTACTTTGCTTTGACTAAAAAAAGATTTATTATGTGCAGAAGAGGAGAATGAGGACTTTTATATATTTATTTATTCATTTTAGCATTTCTTGAATATGAACTGTAGTTTTGTTGATGGTGTTTCTTTTTTTCTAAATAGCTGCACGCTGTAGTAAGTTTCAGCCCCATTTGCAGGAGGTAACTTGACGTGGTCGAGGCCTCATCTGTTGTGTGATGTTCCTCTGGAGTCACTGCCATACCAAAGAGTAATGAAGTTATGTGATGTTAGTTGGACCTTCTGCTCCTGTTTTCCTACTCTGCTTCAGTGCAGGCACCATCTGAGGCCCTGATGCTAATATCTACTTTGGAAAAGCGTCACGTAGTGCAGGCAGATGTAAGGTGATGTTGCAACAAATTTATAACAAAAATAAAAATGAAATAAAACAGAAGAGTTATGTTTCTGGAACTAAACCATAGGTCTGAAATCTTTAGGACTTAGGATTTTGACATGTTCTCCTATGGGGAAAATAAGTCATCCAGAAGAGGGCTTTTGCTACCTACCTGTTTACACTTCTGATGCAATAGAGTACATTTTGCTGCTAATGCAGCCATCATACTTCTGAATGTTGGGGGTAGTTATCTGTGAAGGGCAACATCCAGACCTTTGGAAATGCTGTGGGAGCTTCCTTAGCCCCTTGCGTGTCACAAGGTCTGGTAGAGATGGGTGTTGGTCAGGAGCTCTCTGGTTGTCGTAAGAAAGCTGAACTGAAACTGCTGTGGAGAGGAGTCTTACCAGCAGCTGCCCAAGAGTGCTGCTGGGGAAACTACCGAGCTGCAACATAACCAACTGTAAGGGGACTTTAGCTGGTTTTTTTTTTTTTGTTTCTTCTTAATGTTGGCTGCTATGTGGGTCAAAACAAGGAGCCTCAATCTGCCCGACATTTAACCTCTTTGGCTTGACGCTTTCATACCCTGTTTCTTGTTGTGCTTCTGCTTACTCCCACTCCTTCCTCCTTTCTAGCTGTAGGCTAAAAAGTCAGTTGCTCCTCAGTGAATGTGATTGGCTTTGTTCGGTACATCAGATAGAAGAAAAGCTAGAAAAGATGCATCAGCTTAAAGTTTCATGAGCTACCACTGTTCAATGAAATTGAGGTAGATGGTCTGATTTGAGCAGTGCTGAAGTGCTATTTCAAAGTGTGCAGGGATTTATAAGGCATTGACCTGCAAGCATTACCACAAAATGTTACTCATTTTGTAGTGCATTTCAGGATGGCGTGCAGGGTTTATATTTTTTGTTCTGGTTTTTATCAGGGCAATCTGTTTGCCTTAATTTAGTCAGTTTTGTGGCAGGGCGAAGGACTATGGTCATTTTGCCACATGCCTTATAGCCACAATCTATTTACAGACTTGTAGTGTATGTAACCCAATAGCTGTATTTGTAGGGTTGCATTGCACAGAGCATTTCCCGCTAACTGAGCTGGGATGGCGCTGCTGAGAAGAGCTGCTACAAGAAAATGTTGTCCAGAAGCGATGGGATGATTTTAATCACTTTCCTCACCAGCCACAATACTGCATCTCATTTTATTAATATCTAATCAATTTGTAGCAGGAATTTCTGAGCTGAAGTGGTTTTACAACCACAAAAATAGAAAAGTGGAAAAAAAAAACCCAACAATCATGCAAGCAATTAGTGCGAGATTACAGTAGCTCCTCATGAGTCTTAGCCTCTTGCACATTCTTCATCCTTCCTCTTTATAAAGTTCTCTCCTAAAAAGGAGTGTAATAACGTACTCTGAAAGGTAACAAATTCATGCTCTATTGGACCAGAGGAGGAAGTGTGCTAATGTTTAATATACTTTCAGTAAATAGTTTCTTTTAAACAAAGATCTCTCGTGTCTCTGCTGACTGTTCTTTTGATGGTATCAGTGTCTGGAGGTTATAGCTCACAGTGTAGTGTAAACCCATCTTCAGTCATCTCTAGCCCAGTTTTAGAGCAGTAAGATCAATACCTCTCTGTAAACAAGTTTCACATTCTTCACTGATTTCCAGTTTTGGATAGCTTTGTGGTAGAGGGTTGTGTAGATAGGATGCCTTGAAGTAGTCCAGTTTTGAGGTAAGAGATCCTAGAATAGCTGCAGCAGTAATATTTATGTTTAGTAGACTAGGTTATCTGTAATGGAAAGCGTATGAATTGTATGTGGATCAGTAGTTGCATTTCCTGAAGCTGAGCAGCAGTACTTAAATCATGAGACCTAATCCACTTCATTTGCTTTTAAGAACTTGTCTTACTTGGATGTAGGTAATTAATTTCATCCAAATAACAATCCCTACTCCTTGATTGCTTATACTTATGTATGTACAAGAGGGTTAACAATAAGAACACTGAACAGTTATCCCATAAAGCAACTCTAAGGAGAGAAGAACCCTTACCCAAAGTTACCATGTGGGACTTCTTGTGCAATAGTAGCTGACCTATAGAAGAGTGGCTCTGTCTACAGAAGAAAAAAATAAAGAAGACTTTTTTTTTTTGCTACCAATAATGGTTAGTGGTATAAAACCTCTAGAAACATGCTCCAGAGATTCCTAACGTTTTGTCATACAGTCCCGTGAAAGCTAGTGTTGTAGGATTTCTATCCTTCCATCTTCATTAAAATCAAGGAAGACATTAATGGCCAAGGGGATGGCTGAGCTTTGTGTCCCATCCTCAATCACGAATCCTCAGTGAATGACAGCAAGAAAATGAGAGGACTGCATGCATTACTAGTCTTTCCACACTGCAGCTCTCAACTAGCCATCCTTCCTCCTGCTTGGGGGAAAAAAATGGAGAAAAAGAAAGTAGGGAGAGAGAAAGAAAATTGAAAGTGCAAAGGGAACTTGTCAAGACTGCCAACGTTGAAAGGCGAAAGTGCTCAAACCAGACTTTCTAATGACTTCTTAATAGATATCTGAAGGTCTATAACAAATCAGAAAGCCCAGGCTGGCCTTCAACATTTTTGTTCAGAGACAGTGAATGTCCCTAACCGATATTCTTTGATTCTGTGATTATTCGGTAGTTTTGTCTCTTGTACTAAGAAAACCTCTAAAAATAAAACCAAAAGAGGAACGTCACTGTGCATGGCATTGCACAGACCTGTTTGTCTTGCTTCAGTTGAACTTAAACGCCTTTGGAAATGCAATAAAGAGAGAAAAAGAAAAATACTTTTCTTCAGATCCTTATTTATGACAGCAGGTTACTTGGATTAGAAGTATGTTTCTCCCAGTCCTGTCTGCTTGGTCTGTTCTGCCTCTCAAAAGAACAGAGGCAGTATGTGAAAAATTTGGGTATTGATAAGATGCATCGGTCACTCTGAAAGTAATGCCTCCTATTTATTTCCGTGGAAACTACAACAGATACAAAGAGCACCATAACACTGTTTGATAGAGCAAACTCTCGGCTACAAAGCACTTTAACACGATCACCACCATTAGCTCTGCATTTTTGCCAGCAGTGAACAGGAGCCTGCATGCCATGCTTGTAAAAATCTGCATGGCTGTCTGGAACGTGGTTTGTCTTCCACATCACTGTCGCCTCTGCTGAAACGCACCACCCACCATCTCACTGTGCTCACGTCCACTGTTTGGTCTCCATAAACATTCAGCAAGTGTTGATGAATGTTATTGCCATTTTTTCTACATGAAGGAGTTCAGTGATACACTTCTGCTTCATACGCACTTCTGTGTCAAATGCCATTCTGTCAGACTGCATCTCTTCTGCCATCTGTCACACAGCAACAGCATGTAGTGGAATATCGTTGGGAAGGTTCAAGCTCTGTTGCCATACCACCAATACAGAATCATCGCATCTTTGGAGTTGGTGTTAACGGTTTACAGGCTGGTTCGACCCGGTTTTGTGACTTAATGGGGAGGGGAAGCCCACAGACCCATGCCTCAGGAAAGGGGGAAGGAGGAAAAGGAACCCTTAAAAAGTCATCTAGTCCACCTCCCCTGCAATGAACAGGAACACCTACAGCTAGGTCAGGTTGCATAGAGCTCCATCCAGCCTGACCTTGAGTGTCTCCAGGTACGAGGCACCCACCAGCATCTGCCTCTGCCATCATGGGCCAACATAATAAAGTAGGAGGCATTACTACTTTAATGCCTCCTAAAAAGGTACTTTTTTGTATATAAAAATGTATATTTTTAGAACAGTATTGTACTGAAGGGTCGTTGCAAAACCTAATAAGAGGAATATTTTTTTCATAAATATGTTTTGAAGATTCCTGATTAATTACAGTATTGGTAGAGCTGAGTGAGAGCTAATGAAGGAATAAGTTCAAGATTTGATATTGAAAAAGAATTCAGTACAACTTAATATTTTTTTTATTCCACTTATGTTTAGTTGTTTCTTCAACATTTTCAAGTGAATGCTCTTCACTCCTGTCATCACTTGTAACTAACTTCTTCCTTTGAGTCTTCCTCACCAGACAGAGCAACCATGTTTATGACTTCAAAAAATGGTGTTTCTGTTAATGGTTCTCCCAGTCTTAGAAAAACAGCCAACTTCATTTCCAGCACTGGGAAAGGTATAAGATAAAACAGAACCGAAAAATATTTTCTTTATGTGACAGTACAGTTTGCTGCTATCAATGGGGACTTCCAGACAATTAAATAAGAAGACAGCCCTGTTTTATCCCTAAATTCCATTTTGGTGATGTCTGAACAAGATAGTGCTCTCTATTTTGTTGAGCTTTTTCCACTGAAATTCATCTGTTCACAGTTAATAGCCTGTTCCTCTTATCTCTGCCGTATTAGATGTCATTAAGAGTACCTAAAAAGCCACAGAAATTTCCAAGGCAGATATGCTTTGGAAAATCTTTACTAGAAACAATCTTTACTAATATTTACACTAATATCATAGGGGTGTCAATCTTTTGTAGGAATAGAAAAAGCCCAGAATAGAACAAAATTCTTAAATGAATAATAATTGAATTTTCTCTGAATTTTGAAAAAAAGAAATGTGTATATGTGTGTATATATATGTATATATTTTTAGGTCCTTGTTCTTTTTTACTTACATCCTTTTTTTTTTTTTTTCTAAACTGAAGTTGATTTACTGGTGGTTTATTTCAGGGAAGAAGCCAAAACCCTCTCGTCCTGAGTCCCCGACAACAACGCCAAACATATCTGTGAAAAAGAAAAACAAAGATGGGAAGGGTAAGTCAGATGGTTGTCACTGAAGTTTTTTAAAAAGAGTGTTGTTTCTGATTGACATGTAAAAAGGAGAAGTTCGCAGTGATAGAGCAACAGATCTGATACTCAAAGGTAGTTAACATTTCATCATAAATTAAGTAAAAAAATGAGTGCAAGAAACTTCTTTGTGAATTACCCAGTTCCTGGGAAGAAGGATGCATTTGTCATTTCAGTTGCAGGAGTTCTTGGAAAATCCTCAAGCCCCCACAGAGGCTGCTGTGTTTCAATGCAAAGCGCTCCCCAAGACTTCTATTGTATTAAGCTTTCTTGGGATGCAATTGTTTTGACAGATGATCTTTGAAAACATTTTCCATCTGCGTGTGTCTAATTCTGCACAGGGAGATAATCGAGGCTGCCAGCTGCCACTGGGAAGTACCAGTGCCTTGAATTTGAGGGAAGTTAGCTAGAAGGCTTGGGCAGAATACTTAGGTTTTCAGTGCTTGTTTCATTCCTCCTGCGTTTAAAATGGGGAAACTAAAAAAAAAAAAAAAAGAAAGAAAGAGAAGGAGCCACACTACTGATACAATAAATATTTTCCCCTTTTTTGAACTGTTCAGCAGTGCCTGTCACTTTTGTCAGCTTGCTTTACTGTTGATCCAGTGGCCACACTGAAACCTGGCTGCTTTATGAATTGCAGCCTGACACACTGCCTGCCACCTACTCCCATGCACAAGGGAAGCTCTTCTGTGTCACCTCAAGTGCCACCACGTGTGCTTTTATCACCTGAACTGCTGGTGTGTTGTGCAGTACTTACCAGGAGACAAGCTCTGCAAAACCTGGGAGGTGTCAGTCTCTTTTGAGATTTAAATATTACTACATCTGACGAAAAAATGTGGTTTTTTTTTAATAAGATATTTTGATCGTAACAGGAGAAAAAGAACTGTTTACAGGCAATACATATTTTAAAAGCTATTGCTGGCAGTTTTGAATATGCACTGTTGTGGAGGAACCTCACAGCGGTGCTCAAATGAAATAATGGGGAATAGCAAAGCAGCTATCCATCCTCAAAGTTAAAAGGCAGAAGCATCTAACTTTCTGTTGATGATAGCAAGGACATGCTGTAATGTTTCACATTTGTCTCTAGTTACAGAATTGCTAACTCAGAAGGAATTAAGAATGTGTTGCCTGAAGCCACTATTAGGAGAAAAAAAAAGCTACCATATAAGCATTTGTTTAGCATTTTTGAGGAACATAGAATCAAAGCAGAAGAGATGATAATATATGTGGCCGTGACACAGAAGCAGCTAGAAAATCCTGAGAGTTGCTCATCTCTCAGTATCCACACTGTTCCCCCGTAGGAGAGCATGTATGCTAAAATACTGACTTCTCCATATCATTATTTAATGCAGTGCATGGAACAAATAGTGAGTTTTTCTCACATTTCTTGTGCTGTAACTTGCAGGAGGCTAAAAATCCTGCCTGTGAGTAGAACAGACAGTACTTTCACAGACAGTCCTCTTCATAGTGATTTTTCAGTGGCTAAACAGTGATAGATTTTCAGTCTGCCTTGATACTGCTAAGTATTTTAGTCTAGACTACAACAAAAGCACCCAGGATTAGATGGTAATTGGCTGGGAATGCTGTCATTCCTGACTGACACCGTGTCTTGCCTGAACAGTCTTAAACTTTGCCTTAGGGTGTCCAGAGGCAAACAGGCTGACATTTTCCACTAGGCTGGAAGAGATTTGTTGCAGAGCCGTTGGTTTTTCTCCAGAGATGTTCACTGTTCGGGTTTCCACCTTCTGTAAGGGTGTTAAGGTTTTGTACTGTCGGGGCTGACTGATGACATTGCTGAATATTTGCAAGTACCTCATAATGGGGGCTTGCTGGGTTAATCTCCAACACTTCAGTCAAACATGTTGGTTCATCACTAGAGCTGACCAACCCAGAATGTTGCTAAGGACAGTAATGTAGAAATTATAATAGTTTCAGAGTCTTAAGAATTTATAAGATACCTCCTCTAGTTAATAAAAAGTCTGGACTTGTGGCCATGGAAGTTGAGAAGACAGCAGAATGAAGCTGAATCTAAGAGATCCTGTTATGTTCTCATTCACTTGGCATCTTTTTTTTATTATTTTTTGTGAAGCTGCAGGAATCTGCATATGCTGACCTTCCTGTGGTATTACATGGCTACTTGTGTGAGGAGATAATTTCACACAAGAGGCTTTCCTCATTCATCAGGCTGACAGTGCCTCACTAAAAAGCTTTTCGACAGCTGTGACTGTCCAAAGGAACGTCAAACACAAATAGCCTTAGAAAAAGCAGGCAAAAAAAATCTCCTTAATTATCCCATCTTAGACTCCTTAGATGTGTTTTCAGGACGCAGATTCTGTGGTGATTTTTTCACAATATGTGATTTTAACGTTTCTCTTTATGCATGGAAAACAGCAAAAAGGCATGTTGGATTTCCATATGTAGGTGTGCTTGTGTCTGCTTCTACGTAAAATGCAGTTTGAATGCTGTCTACCAACAAGCTCATTGAGTTTAGGAAAAACAGATGTTTTCTGAACTTTATCTCCGAGGTTTGTTTCCCTTGGCATTATGTTTCTGAGTATCCCCTCCATCAAAAAGAATCTAGTTGTTAAAGCACGGATTTTGTGCTTCATTTCCAGTTGCTTCAGAGGGTGGACCTGAACGTATTCCTGATCAATTAAAGTCACTGCTTCTGTGGCTGGATTAGGCATGAAGGAAGCATTTGAATGGGAAGAGAATGCTGTCTGGTCTTGATGGCTGAGATGAAATGTTTGTAGTTGGATGCTCACTCTGGGTTACAGACCATGGCTAGACTGGGCACCCAGATTAAAATAACTAACAAGAATCCCTTCCCATGCCCTTCTGTCACTGTTTCCTAATCTTAACGTTATATTGCAGTGTGTTCATAAAGATACCAACTTCTTAATTTTCAGGTTTACATCGTGAATAAAATATTGTCAACTAATTTTTTTTTTTTTTTTTCCATTTCCTGATATACTTCTCTTTTAGGAAACACAATTTATCTCTGGGAGTTTTTACTAGCACTGCTTCAGGACAAAGCTACGTGTCCTAAGTATATCAAGTGGACTCAAAGAGAGAAGGGCATTTTCAAACTCGTAGATTCCAAGGCCGTGTCCAGGTTGTGGGGAAAGCACAAAAACAAACCTGACATGAATTATGAAACAATGGGTAGAGCTCTCAGGTATGTGCATTTTTAATAACAGACTGTCTTTGTTGCCATGGTGTTTGCATGCATTAAATGCCTCATCTAATTTTTGTAATGACAGTAAAGAGTTCTGTTAGCTTGGTAAATAAAGGACTTATTTCAGCAAAATAAACCAGCTAACTAAAAGTAACCCTTACTAACCTAAACCCCAAATCATTCACCTTCGGTTTCAGCTTGGATGTTTTCAGTGCTGCCACCAAATCTGTATCTCACAGTCACCACCAAAGCCGGAGACAGAAGATTCCAAAAGTGGCAAGGCTTTTTTGTAAAGTTTGACTCTCCTTCCTCCAAAAAGTCCTGAATTTATATAAAGTAGAATTAAAGAAATTATTTGTTCCCATAGCAAACGATCCAGTTCTCAGTGGAAAATACAGTTTTAGAATTAAGGTCTGCGTGAGATTCTATCTACTTGAGTGTACAGTGCTAAAACATCTTATCTGATGGGGGTTTATTCCACGTACAGAAAAGACTGTGCAAAATAAGTATAATGCCATGAGTGCAAGTGTTGCAAGCTTCAGTCTTGCTTGCTGATTGAACATTGTCTGGCTGAGCAGCTATGCATTTCTTTCATTTCCTTTCACCTCTCATCTCAATATGTCTAATTATATGTATTTGTAAATATAACAGAAGTAGAGTCCTGTTCCTTGTCCTTCCTTGTAGCTGAAGCATCTGTATGTGCTCACTGGGAAGTGAGCGTAATTAAGACAACCAAAAGAACTGGATGTCTTGAGGAGACATGGAAATTTTGTGTGACTCTTAAGGAGTGTTAGTTTATAGCAGTGTTGCTAAGTCACAGAGTTCCTCTTGCTGTTCAGTGTTACCTGAGGCTATAAGGCTATAAGGCATTATATTAAAGATATTATATTAAGGATAGTATTTATAAGACAATATTAAAGAGTTGTTTGAGTTAAAAATGTGCTACTAATTTGGCCACTCCTTTGTAATCAAGAAATGAGATGTTTAAAATATTATTTTAAGCCTCTTGTTTCTTGTTAGTGCTGGTCTTATTTACTGTCCTTTTGCTGCTGTGGGTTTTTCTTTTTCAGCTTGCTTTTTTTTGGGGGGTGAGAAAACACTCTGTAACTTGATGTATGTATGCTTTAAACAGATATTATTACCAAAGAGGAATACTGGCTAAAGTAGAAGGTCAGCGCCTAGTGTATCAGTTTAAGGAAATGCCAAAAGATCTCGTCTATATAGATGATGAAGATGCAAGTCCTAGCACTGAATCATCAGATTCAAGTTTGCTCTCAACTCCTGTGGCCAGTAGAAACCAGTCGAGCAGATCTAGAGCGTCTGCAAACACAGGAACAAAGGGAGGATCCACCACAGTTCTAAAAACAGGAAATTCAAAGCCTGCTAAGCTTAAGGAGCACGTAGAAGTTGTACAGCAGCAGACACCTGGCTTGACTTCAGAAGTTTTGAGGACAATGCAGTCTACGCAGCCAGTACATCCCACTCAGCTTTTTCGGACAGTTCACGTAATGCAGCCATTGCATACCCTCACAGAAGGACACGCGGCTGTAACCAGTAACGTTCCAGATGAAACATTAAATCCCTCAGTTCAGAATATAAGGTAAGAAAATGGAAAGGAAAGAAATGTATGAATAAATATGAATTCGTTGGACGGTGGGTACGTAGACTACATTCCTTATTGGGCTTCAAAAAGCTTTCTCCTCTCCTGGCTGGATTTCAGTGAAAGGGATGCTGTGCCAGTGACCCTGGGAATTCACTGGGGGTTCCTGTAGCACTCTTGAACATATACACTCCTAAGCTTTGTCTTTGGTGGAGGGAAGCACTTCTTTCCTCCAAGGTTAGGCCTGGTGCAAATCCTTTAAAGAGGAAGAATATGCAACTTCTATTTAAAATTACTATTGTTGGTTCTGTCTTGCAGCAGAGACAGTATTTTCATGGCTCTGGTTTTTCACTGTTTGGTGTCTTTGCTTTTGAATTATACATGGTATGGTTAGAAGAGCCCATCAGAAAGATTTGCCTTCTTGCTTCTTAATTCTTTTTATTATAATTTTTGTCATCTCTTTCATCTTTTCTATTGTCCCCAGTTAAAAGAGGAAAGCTCAATTATGTCCTTCAGCATTTTATTGCTGCTAAAAGAGCTCGTTCTTCTTCCCTTCACGGAATGTTGAAATTGCATATGGTAATTCTGGACCTTAGTTGCTTCACAAAAGCCTCAGGATATAATGCAGGAGCTGCACATTCTTAATGAATTATGAACATTAGTTGTCGTTGTTTGTTGTTGTTGTTTTTTCCCCTTGAGATTTGTGTTGTTACAGTCACTGTTTGAATGGTTATCATTTTATACTGCAAAAAGTCAATAATGTTTTTTCCTGCTCCCTTCCTATGTTATTTCCTTTGAAAGTTGCATCCAGAGCCACCGGTAGATGTGTGAGTATCTGGGTTTAACCACAGAATGTTATCAGATGGAAATAACTAAAGGTGTTAATGAGATCAAATAATTGTTTAACTTCTAAAGAATACATTTACCCCTCTCATCTCTGCTACTATAGACTGTAAAAGCCAGTCAATTATTAAAACTGTATTTGTAAATGAAGGGAAGATCAATTCAGGAAAATCCAGAATAGCAGTATCAGCTGGCTTTTTCAGCTACAAGAGCTGAAGCTGCCTGGATCAGCCTTCAGTGGCTGATAAAACTGATAAGAAATGTTTTAGGAGATAACCAAGTAGTTGAAACTGAAGAGTTTCCATTTGTGTGGAGGAGATGACAACACAAGACTTCAGCTTCAATCAAGAAATGTGTGTATAATAAACTCTCTTCTTTCTTTGAGGTTAAAAAAAAAACAACAAAAATTCCCTGGTCTTTCTAGTTAGAATTGGTGTTTCTTTCCCTTGAAAATTAGGAAATGGTTTTCATTCGTGTTGCAGTGCAAAAAAATCACACTGAAAAGTGAAATTCATTGCTTCATAAAGGTTATATATATGCCCCATCCCTGGAGGCATTCAAGGCCAGGCTGGATGTGGCTCTGGGCAGCCTGGTCTGGTGGTTGGCGACCCTGCACACAGCAGGGGGGTTGAAACTGGATGATCACTGTGGTCCTTTTCAACCCAGGCCATTCCATTCTATGAAATACATCAAGCAATGTAATTGCTGATAAGCATTGTAAAATGAACTGGAAGGAGTCATCATGTTCAAGTAAGCAGTATCTGTTTTCATTTGTCTTTTAACGTGGAAATCAAATTGTGTTTTGCTTCTAATTCTAATCAACTAAAATTAGCCCAAGAAAGGAAAGGTTGTGTGTGATCAGATGGTTTGGTGGAAGTTACTCTCTAATTATGAAGAATTAGAAGAAAAAAAGTTCTGAAGTTTCTTTGGGAACACAAAACTCTGTGTCAGTGGGATGGGTGTACTTAAATTTTAAAGCCTAGGAATGAAGCTGCATAAGCCTGTGGTTTCAAGGCTGATGAAGGATTTAATTACCTGCAAGTTGTAAAAACATAGGTAGGTAACGAGTAGTGGGAAGAGATGAGTACAGGTATTACTGAAGCTATGCAATACCATTTAAGCTGGGGGAAAATTGCTATTAAACATCAACAGGCAGAAAGTGTGGCAATTTACAGAGTTAAATAGCTCTGTGCTACATCTACATTAGATTATCCATCAAAAACAATTCCAACTGTATGGATAGTTATATAGATACATAGGTCTATCTGTGTAGTTACATAGATAGCTATAAAAATGATAGTAATAAACAGAATGAAGACCTGCAAGACCCAGTTAGATAGGCAGACAAGCAGTCCGTCTAAAGACATGGAACGCTGCAGAATGGTGTGATGGCAACCTGTTGCATTACAGCACTTCACAGTGAGATTTTTGCCAATAAGGAAAGGCCATGGGGGAAGGTAGTGCATGTGATGCATGTATGAAGTTTGAATGAAATAAAAGCTGTGGAATCCTTAGAGTTTTGTACCTCTTCAGTTGTGTTTCTGCTGTGTTGGTAACTTTTTTCCATTAGTCCTTCAGTTGTGTATTTCCTAGCCATGATGACAGTGTCTCAGATGGAAGGAGGATGGGGGAGGGAGGGAAAAAGAGACCCATTGATTGGATCCTTCCAGTGCTATTTAATTACTGAATGTTATAGAAATGTTGCTCATTCGGAATGCAAGTACAGAGGTGTTTGAGCAGTGAGACTGAAAAACAAAGAAGTGTTTTTGTCCATGCTTTTAGCGAGGATAGACCAATATAAGCCCAGGCTTCAGAAATATAAGTGCTGATAAGTCTAGGCTTCAGAAATGCAGTTCGTAACTTAAATTTTTGCTCAGTTTCTGACTTATATTTTTGCTCAGTTTCAAACTGCAAACTTAAAATCCTTTGGCCAGATGGAAAGGCATATTGCAAAATGTAGGAGCTGATATATTAGGTCTTGTTTTATAGTAAAGCTAAAACAGAGTAACTATCTTAGTTTTGTTTGCTCAAGCAACTGTAAACCTCTGGCAGCTGAATGTGTTTGTGTACACACTCTGAAGAGCTTCAGTGGACCTACCATGAGGGGCAGGATGATGGGCCTGCTTGATTTAAAAATGCACAGCACAAGTGAGTGCCATTGTAAAAAGAGGGGCAGGCAAACCTTGTGATGTGTGCATCCTGCTTATAGGACAGTGTTTGGAGTCACCTTACTGTCATTTTATAAGGAAACCGGAGGAGCAATAGCAGCAGCCATTGCTACGTGCTTTTTGGAGGGTGAGGCGCATGGATGGTTGAGGTCATTTGGGAGAACAGGAGAGCAATGCTTGGGAAGGTTCCCCAGGAGCTTTTCCAACACGTCCTGGTTAGTGGTCAGACTCTGCCGTGAGACTCAAACATCTTGGGCCCATATAATTTGTCTCCTGTAATGCAGCCTCCGGAGTTTTATTCATACGAACGTTCTTTCCTTCATTTAAAGAAATGTTCTTCCCTCTGCAGCAATTTGCTTCTGTCATGTTGAGAGGGGAAACAAAATTTATGATTAACCACATACTGTAGAGAATATATCGAGGGCTTTTGAGGTTAAAAGAATTGGCTTCTTAACAAGTAACCATACCCTTCAAAGAAGAAGTCTGAACATGCATCTTCTCTGCTAAGGGACTTGTTAGAAGAATCGTGTTTGAAGAATGCTGTGCAGGATTTGTGTCCTCATTCCTCTGTGTGGCAGCTGGCATTGCCTGGCACAGAGCTGGCAGTACAGGGCAGCCGGTCCCCAGGGCTGCTGTGTGTTTCTGAAAGAAATGGGAATGCCGGTGAAAGCAGGGTGGTTCTTTGCAGGATACAGGCAGGGCCTTCATTTACAGCTGCTCAGAGCTTGTGTGGAGTTCTCTGTAATTTGAGCATAGAAAGGCTATGATGTAGTGCTCACCCGAGCTTGGGAGACAGGGCAGGAGCAGGGTCAGGTTTTGCAAACAAGGTTCCACTGATCAGGTTGGACACTGAGTATCTCAGACGGGGCCATTTAGCAATACAGACTCTCAGCTCTCCTGCTTTTCTTGGTGGATGCAAGTGCAGTTACTGAAGTTTCCAGTTGTGTCAGTGGGAACTGAGTTTGGCACCACACGTTTCCAGTGAGAAGACAAAAAATAAAATGCCTCTCTGGATGAGTATTCTGTCTCTAAACTTTTAAATCTGGCTTTTTAAGGCAAAAGAAAGGCTCTTTGAATGTAGTGCTCGTAGAATCGCTCTGTTTAAAACAGAGTAACCTGCACAGGTTATTTGTTTTGCAAGGATGTGTTATTGGAGTAATTCTGTTTTAGCTTGGAATTCAGTGGCACTAAAGCAGGCTTGGGATTCAACTTCACGTTCATAGGGGTGTTCTGAGTGTAAAGAGCATTTCTACTGCTACTCCAAAAACTGTATGTCTCCTGAAAGGCTGAGGCCTCACCTTGTCTGCATAGTCTAGGACATCATGAGGGCTAAAAGGCAGCTGGGTTTAAGCCATTGAATTTCACTTTTATGTGACTATGGCTGTAAATAGATAGACATTTCCATGTACCTTTAATCTGGTGTAGCAGTGATTTAAGATGGGGTGTCTTCTATGTTGTGAAGAGAGTTTGTTTCATTACTAACAGTTCAGAGAGGGTGAGATTGTGAATTTGTAGTAATTTAAAATGTTATGTCGCTATTCCATAATGACTACATGGAACGTAGCTGAATTTTCTACCTAGCAGCTCTGTGTAGCAAGGAACTTCCAATTAGCTGACTGCAGAGAGCTCCTGTGCAATGCATGGCCAAATCCAGGTTCTAAACACAATGTTTCTATCAAAATTCAGTGTATTGGTTTTTTTTCCTGTATTTTCAAGTTGTCTGTGTGATAACTTGGACAGAGCGCGTTAAAGACCAGTACCCTGCCTCTGTTCTGTAGCTTGGGGAAAAACTAACACAGACCACAGAGGACCAGTGGGATACGCTCTGTGTGTTTGCTTCTGAATTGGAGAACTGCTGCTACACGATGAATCAGCCACAGCTTTCTTCTTGACCTTTTGGCAACCTTTGGGGTAGAAAATGTTGCAGTAATTCATCCTGAAGGTGACACAAGCATGGACCACAGTGGCATGATCCTTATTCAAGAGGAGGAGGAAGTAGCTGAAGGTGAATTGTGTTTTTCCTGGCTGTGAGCGTGCTGTGTAAGAACAGTGATGAAGCCATCAGTATGCCAACAGGGTGGATTCTCCCAATAAGCAGAGGGAATTACCTTTCAAAATCATGTCTATGCCAAGCAAACACATGCTTGGTGCTATTGTTCCATAGTCTGTTTCTGTGTCCAGGCTATGATGTAAACTAACTGTTGTTGATCTGACTTGCAGCTATGCTGATGCTGATAAAATACAGAGATTGGTGTAGCATGAATTTATGAACGCTGCACATGCAATTATGGCTGCTAATCAAACAAAATGTTTTCTTTATCCTGTGTCATCTACAGATGTTAACTTGTATAAATTGTGCAGTGAATGTCACTGTTATGTTCTCTAATAGTACTTTGCGTCCTGTCTTTATTCACTGTGCTCGACCTAACCATGGAGACACAGAGAGGCAGTCTGGCAGGTTACTTCATATGAAGATATTGTCTTCACTATCTGCATTCCTGTAATCGATCCTTTTCCCCAAATAAGAATGCAATTCAAATCTGCACGTCAGCTACGGTTGTAGCCCACCAATCTTTCGCAGTTCTTAGAGGTATGCTGAATAAAAACCATCACGGTTGTAAAGTCTTGGCAAAAAGTTTGCTGGAGGTCTGGTATTTGATGGGAAACATGAGCAAAGGGATATGATAACTGGAAACATCTCCTGCAGTTGTGTGGGAGGCCTTCCTTTGTATAACCAGGGTCAGTGCACATGCTTTGCCTCTATTTGCAGTCGGATTGAGTGTCTATAGGAAACTCATTTAGTTTAAAGAGAGTGCATTTGTCAGAATGTTTTTATAATAGAGTCAATATGGCAAAGACTTTGGTTATTGCTTTCCATTTTGATTTGAATTTCCTGCAGCTGAGAAGACTTAATAAAATGTCTGTTACGACTTCTGTGGTAGTAGAAAGAAGGCTGCTTATGTCAGATGGGACTTAAAAGGTCACCTGGACTAATTTTGTTTCGGCACAGTGAGAAGCTGTCTGCAGGAGCTCTTTTTACGTGTATTTGGCACTGTCAAAAGAGGTGGAGTTGCTACAGGTTTCTGGCAGTGGGAGCATTTCTGAATTTTAATTCAGTTGAGTTAGGTCCTCTGCCCTCGTGATGTAACAGATTGCCTTGTCCAGACAAAGAGCTAGGCAAGAACAGGCAAGCTCTGCCCTCCTTCGGGAGAAGGCTCTGTAAAGATTTTGCATTAAGACATCAGGTACCTTACTACCTCTCATGGACTTCTGTACCTTGATCGGTGAGCAGCTCCCATCTGCGTGGCACTCTAAGAAGGCCCGTGGCTACATTTGTGATGCTTTGGGATGAGGTATTTACAAGGCTCGATGGCTCTTGGAGTATCATATAAATGAGTGCAGCTGGGGAAGGGTTTGCAGCGAAGGTAGTGCTCCTGAATTGATTTGGCCAAGATTTCCTACGTTCACGTAGAAGAGATTGCCTCTTGGCTCAGGCATTTGAAGTGGTTCTAACAAGCACACCACACCCCTTTGCCTCCCTCCTCTTCCCAGGCTGGTTGAATGAGTTGTTTGTAACCGGTGAGTTGAACAAATGAGGAAAGTACCTGGAAATTGGCCCATTTATCTCAAAGCCATCATTTCCCCTATATCCATCCATACATCGAATAACGTGTATGCTAGGAAGGGAATTCTCCTCTTACTTCTGTGCATGTCTTAATGTTGCCTTGTTTCACTTTTTTGTTGTACTGTGAAATACTTTGTTTACCTTGGCTTGTAGCTTCAGTTTTGTTTTGTGTCTTCTTTCTTTCCCCATTTCATAATTTTCTTTCATAAATTACTATGAATAAACTTTTCCTTCTTGTCATTCAGCGTTTGCTTTTTTCACTATTCAGCCCTTGATAATCTCATGTGATCTTACAGTAGCAAATGAACCAAGAAGTAGATTATCATTTTCAGCCAGGCTAAAATGACTTCAGAATTTCTGTCATTTTTTTCTCAGTAGTAACCAGGCTGTTTTGTGGCAGCATTTCATTTTCATCACTGTTGCAGTGCCGTTGTTCGTTTTGTGACCACAGCAGGAGTTTCTACAGTACTGACCCACTTCACTTAATACCTTAGAATGTGGAGGATGTTAGTGACTTGATAGTGAAATTCGTAAGTGACAAGGTATATATATGGTGCCCTATGCTACATAGTCCTCTACTGGTAGACACACCCATGGCAGGCTTTCCATCTAGCAAGTTTACATTTTGTAAGTGTGAATATGTGCATGTACATGTTTATAAGCGTGTGATCCCTGTTTTTGAGGTCATCCTTTGCAACCATGTAACGGTTGGGCTCCTTTATTTCTACTATTTTATTTCTAATATTTCGTTTCAAAAGAAAACAGCTTAAGAACAAGAAAGTAACTCCAAAGTACTGCTTGCATGGTACACCAACACGGGCTCCCGGCATCAGCTCTGCTTTTCAAAGATGTAACTACTGATTTGACTGTAAGAGTACTTAATTCTTCAGGCTCACGTAGGTTGCATCATGGATTAAGAAGCTGGAATGGTATCCACAGTCTTAATCAAATACTTTCAGTGTTTTTCTGATGGCGAATGCCAGTTCTTAACAGTTCCAATTGCATTGATGGGTTTTTATGTATGTGACATTTTGATTTTGCTGCAAGCTTGTATAACTTTAGTAGTTTACATAGAGGTTAAAGAAGCCAGTGGGTGCCCTCCTCCTGTTACTACTTCTGACATGGATATTTCTGATTTTTTTTCTTTCTATCATGCTTCCAGGGGAATTAATTGAAATAGCACTGCAGCCCTCTGCAGACATGGTGAACCTCAGTGATGTAGTTCCGAGCCTTGTGTTTTAAGCGCAGTTGCATGCATTTTGCTGCACAGAACCGCATAGGAAAGGAAGAAATGATCACTTTGCTTCATCTCCCAGCCAGCCCATTTTCACAAGCATCTTCTTTGGCTTGTCTCCAGTTGTATGAAACAGGAGCTTAAGATTGGACTAATTGACTGCCTTGCTGCACTCTAGTGTCAATAACGTTGAATTTTGTGCCCCGTATATATAGTCTATGTGATGAGACGTGCATGGGAGCCTTGTGGGCTGTCATTTGTTTTTATTTTGCTAAGTAGCTTTTGCAGTCCTGGCTACTTTTAACTTCCCCATCTTTTTTTGAGGAAGAGAAAGCTATAGATAGAGATTTTATTCCTTTCACTATGATGCCACATGGGAGGTGGGGAGAGGCTGGACTGCAGCAGGGTGCTAAGGGAAGAGTGAAGAGCATTGAGCCTGTTACCAGCCGGGTTACTGGAGCTGCTCTTGCTGGGGGCACTCTTTGGAGCCTTTCCCAGAGGGCTGAGCTGAGAGGGACCTGGGAAGTCCTCTGCAAATGTTTCTCCACTTGCCTCTGCTGCTGCACCAAGGAAGTGCAGTCCACGTGTTGCTGGAATAACAGATAGTACTATCTCAAGCAGTGCTATCTGCAGCCTGTAGTTTCAGCATCCCATAGGTCCAGCCTGTTCTGGTGAGCTCTTGGTTATAATTGTGATAGAACATTGTTTTAAACTGAATACACTCCAGCCTGGTCTGACGGGTCAGTGGCTAAATGCTGGAAAGAAGGATTTCACAGAGCTGTAAAAGAGCACTACATGAGCAGAAGAACTACAGAAAGGAGGACATTCCATGATGTTTGTAGACATCTATCTACAGCATAGCATATTGTTAATGGACTTGAAAGTACAAATGTTGAAAGTGTGTCTTTCCATCTAAAGTGATTTCAGCGGAGGTAGAAATAAGCTAGGAGGTGGTTATTTTTGCTTTCAGTCTGTGTCAGGTTTGTTCAAGAGAAGACAAATGAGCACTTAAGACTAAAGGGGAGGAGGACGTGCAGGAGAAAACATTGAAGAGCAGCAGGAATGTTGGAACTTTGCAGGATAAGCAGAAAGAAAGGAAGAAAAATGTTGAAGGCAGCGTGGTGGGTTGGAACAAGCTGTGGTAGGATTTCAAAGCAGTTTTACCCTTAACTTCCTTATTCCCTCCCTTCACTGGAAATTATTTGCTTCACAGGGAGCGTGTTGTGGCTTTTAGATATTTTTTGGATTTTTTAAACCCAAGTATGTTGCATGAGTGAAGTGTATGTGTTTCAGCCACGTCTCTAAATCATCATTTTCCATTGAAGTGTTTGTATACGTCAGTGATTTTGCTGTTCATCATCTAACTTTGCTCTCAGCATAAATACAGAAAGTAACGTGGCACACAGGTCTGTCAGCCTGAAACTGATGGAAGGATTCCCAATTTAAACTTATATTTTGGAAGCAAATTCTGTTCAGCTGCTTTACGAGGAGTGCACGAATCTGGCAGGCAGTGAGCTGTGTGTTCTCGGGAGTCCGAGGAGGTCCTGATTAGCATCACCATTGCAGTGTAGATAATTCTGCATATAAGTAAACACACACACAAAGACGTTAGGAGAACTGAGGGCTGACTTATGGATAGTTGGGGCTGGGTACTATGTGAAATTAATGGCAGAGGTATATCGGGTCATGCTTGTGATCATAGAATCGCTAAGGTTGGAAAAGACCCACAGGATCATCCAGTCCAACCATTCGCCCTACACCAATGGTTCCCGCTAAGCCACGTCCCTCAACACAACATCCAAATTGATGTTTGTTGATGCTTGAGAAGGAGATCCTGGACACAGTTTCCAAGTTTTCTCATGACCTACCAGCTGTCTCAAAGGCAGGCTGTTCAGTTCAGTTATGGCTGTATCATTCATACAGGATACCTCCACTTTGGCAATTGCGTCGGTGAATTCGGGGGTCAAATCCATTTTTTGTTTTATTAGGAAAGCGACTGCTTCCCTTTTGCAGTCCTTAGATAAATGAAACGTTTCTGATGTCAAGTGATTTTCAATAGTTAATCTGTATTCTTAAAAACTCATCACAGACGCGTTCTGACCCTGTAATCTTTTCTAATCTTACTAGGACTTTACAGACTCCAACCCAAGTCCCAGTGGTTGTTTCTCCTGGAAATCAGCAGCTTCATACTGTAACACTCCAGACGGTGCCTCTTACTACAGTGATAGCCAGCACAGATCCAGCCTCAGCAGCAACGCCCCAAAAATTTATTTTACAAGCCATTCCTACTTCACAGCCCATGACAGTTCTTAAAGAAAATGTCATGCTACAGTCTCAGAAGCCAGTCTCACCTCCTTCCTCGATTGTGCTGAGCCCAGCACAAGTTCAGCAGGTTCTCACCAGCAGCGTGCAGACAATATGCAATGGAACAGCTAACGTGGCTTCGTCTCCATCCTTCACTGCCACCACCCCAGTGGTAACTTTTTCACCCAGCAGTTCACAGGTGGTTGCTCATCCATCTGGCACAGTGATCACTTCAGTTATTAAAGCAACAGAAGCTAAACAGATTGGGGTACAAGGAGTGCTAAAAGAAGACGACGGTGACAAATTAGATGATCCTGAGCAGTCCGAGCAGAGATTCCAGCAGCAGCCGTTTGTGATGGTAGTATCCAGTTCAAATAGTTTCCCATCTAACATACAAGCAAAGCAAGAAAATGAGCCATTGGAACCCAATTCATATTAATAAGTTAAAAAAAAAAAGAAAAAAAAAGACCCTGTGGATGATTATTTTCATAAATGTGATGGGACCTTTTCAGTTTTGTGTATATATAATTTGATTCAGAAGCAAGACGTTACAAAGCTACCTAATTTCTGCATTTAATTGTTAGAATTCATGCTTTAGAACAGATTTTGATTTTCTGTTAATTGCTAAATGTTATCATAAAATTGCATATTACTGATGTTTCAAAGTACAGGCATGAAGAAACGTGCTTTTTATGTTATGAAGACGTTATTTTGAGGTTGTTTGCCAAAGCTCCAAACTTCTTTCTTACTGTATTGTTTTCAGTCTGTTGCTGATTTACATTGCAATAAGATTATTATAACCTTTTTCTGTTTAATCTGTACATGTATCACTTAGCTTTTGAAGCAACAGTTACTTTTCATTGGACGTTTTCATTCCATGCGTATGAATGTTGCTGGATATCTTTCATACCGGAGAATTACATCAATCTTACACACCGATAACCAGATATCCTCTTGCATTTTTTTTTGCAGCACAAGCTCTTGTGTGTGCAGAACGGAATATACACTCCTATTGAGAGTACACAAAACATTTATTCCAGTAATGGACAATGCCCTGTCAATATTTTATAAGAAAACATCAGATAGATATATTTAATTACAGAAGCTAACAGCATCACTACAGGTGCAAAAGTTTCATGCCATTTTGTGACTATGAAGCTTAACAATCTTGCTTTCTACTTCAGATTATTTTGTAGGGGGGAGGGAGAAAAAAATATATACAATTTATGCAGATATTCTGAGATTAATACTGCTAAGAGTTCTTTTTGATTGTAAATAATGTACATTCAATAAGGAAGTTTTTTTTTTTTCAGCTAATTTGTTTCCATACAAATTTTTGATAGAAGAAAATAAGATCATTATGTTTAGAGGTTTAATATTATATGTATTCATATTACAGAGTGAATTTGTATTTAAAGACAAATTTTTAAATGATGGAGCCCTCTGAACCTTTGGTTCTTGTCTTTTGTATTTTTAATTGGTTTATTATGAAAATAAATCAAATGGAAAAACATTTTTCTGTACTTACTCTGAAAT
This sequence comes from Gallus gallus, assembly GCF_016699485.2. NCBI lineage: Eukaryota > Metazoa > Chordata > Aves > Galliformes > Phasianidae > Gallus > Gallus gallus. Next base: position 165,643,262 of record NC_052532.1, on the reverse strand, counting down.
GTTTTTGGATTCTTATGGTGTTTTGATGATCGTTATGCGTATAACCAAAATACACCGAGAAATAGGACAACGTGATTAATCGACGTGGGTCTGTGGTGGGACATGAGCAAATGAGCAATTCATGAATCACTTCTGAACAGACTTGAACACACCCTCTGTGCTGTGGGCATGTGATGACATGGTGTCCTTTGAAACAGCAGTGCTGCATGCTTTTGGAGCTCAAACGAAAGCTGAGCTATGTGTGAAAAGTGGCCTTAAACTCCTCCTTTTCCGTTGCTGTTATAAACAGCCCCAGAATTTCATTGTAATTTTGGGATGTCATTTAGCTCAGAGAGCCCAGCGCCTTGTATATGGGGTGCTGGCTCAACTACTGTCTTTGAAACCGAGCCTTATTTCAACAGAAGGTTGATTAAAAATAAGTATGTGTAGTGAGATGAGCAGTGTGTAAAAATTAAAGGAAATATTCTGTAAATGTATGTAGGAGACGTAGCAATTGTTTCATAAGGTTAATTTAAACGCACTGGTACTAGAAAAACTAAATACTAAATAATAGAATCATAGAATCATAGAATGGCCTGGGTTGAAAAGGACCACAACGATCATCCAGTTTCAACCCCCCTGCTTATGTGCAGGGTTGCCAACCACCAGACCAGGCTGCCCAGAGCCACATCCAGCCTGGCCCTGAATGCCTCCAGGGATGGGGCATCCACAACCTCCTTGGGCAACCTGTTCAGTGTGTCACCACTCTCTGTGTGGAAAAACTTCTTCCTAATATCCAACCTAAACCTCCCCTGTCTTAATTTAAAGCCATTCCCCCTTGTCCGGTCACTATCCACCATCGTAAACAGCCATTCTCCCTCCTGTTTATATGCTCCCTTCAAGTACTGGAAAGCCGCAGTGAGGTCTCCCCGGAGCCTTCCCTTCTCCAAGCTAAACCAGCCCAGTTCCCTCAACCTTTCCTCATAAATACTAACATTCTGTCACTAAGGGTGACTTCAATGGTGACAGAGCTTAGTGCAGTGGAATGGAAGTAATTGAAACTATCTAACAAGCAGTTCTCAGCCACAGCTGCCCTGTTTGGCAGTTGAAGCTGCCCCGCTTAGTTAAATGTATGGCTCTCTCCCCTGCCTTCCATGTGGTTATGTTTTGACCTGCAAACCCACAGACGTAATCCCATTTTCGGGAAGGCTGGCCATACCCAAACCGGTGGCTGACGCCAGCTGACTGATGGAGGTTTGTCTGGCAGCACTCCCTGCAGCTGGGCCCTGCTGGCGCTGTTACTGGAACATGAGTAAGCACTGTAAAGTACATCCCTCACAGCTCTCATCCTGAGGACCTTCTATTTCAGACTGGCAAAATCACTGGGAGAGGCAGGCTGCCTTTTCATCAGGCTATAAAATAGGGATGTTTTTCTGCAGTATAAGGCCTTTGTAGCGCTAGGAAGCCTGAGGTGAGGGCACCTGGGGTGGTAAGGCTTGACTGACGCCACAGCCAGGGCAGGCTCAGGCTGTTAGGGGAAACTGCAGCTCAGAGAGGTGAGGCACAGGCTGCACAGGGAAGGGGTGCAGTCACGTCCCTGGAGGCGATCAGGATCCCATTCTGTTAACGATTTAACGATTTTGTTAGCTTAATTGGCGGGCTGGAAGCAAACTCGAACGCGACACCGCCCGCCCCAGCGCAGCCAACTCCCTCACAGCGGCCGCCCCGCGCATGCGCCCCGCGGCGTCTTCCCTCTTGCGCGCCGCTCTGTCCCGACGGTCCTCCAACTCTATGGAAGGGGCGGGAAGGGTTCGCGCCTCTGTAGCTATGGCCGCCCCGGCCCGTCACGCGGGGGGCGGGAGGAGTTTGTGAGGCCGCTTGGTCCCGGCGTATCCCGTCAGGCCACGCGCGCGCGGCTGCGGCCTTGGGGCGTGCTGCGCGGGCGCCGCGGCGGCTCCAGAAGTTTCCTGGGGGCGGCGGGCGGTATGGCGGCGGCTGCAGAAGCAGCAGCGCGGTGAGCGCCCCGTTCCTTCTTCCCTGCCCGCGCGTCCCCGCCTCGCCGCCTCACGGCGTTGTGTTTCCTCGGCAGGTTCTCGGACGCGGACATCGACCGAGACCCGACGGCGGCGGCGCGGGTGAGAGGCGGGACGGGGGGCGGCGGAGGGCGCTGAGGGCTGTGGGAGGGACTGGGGGCTCTCGCGGGCGCTCCCGCAGCGCTGTCTGCTGGGGGTGGTTCGCTACGCTGCTCCCGGAGGGCTGCCCTCTGCGTGGGGCCTGGCTCAATTCAGGGCACTTCTGCCTTTTCTTTATCAGCACGAGTGCCGTGACAGAAGTAAACCCCCTCTCTGTGCCGTGTGGATAGGGCAGACCCCTGAATCAGTTGTCACTTGCGGTTAAATAAACAAGCTTATCGGAGAAAGGTATTCAGTCTGTTAGCCTTTATTCTGCCGTGACCGGTGAGTCCCGTAATGCAGCGTAGCGTTCTGCTGACTTACCAGCTTGGAGCTGTACGTAGTGCACCAGGTTTACTTGCTCTTAGGTGTGGTCTTTCAGCTCGTGTAGTTAACATTCATAATCTGGGCCATGGCACCCTGTAAGTGGTGCTGTGTCCTGCCTGTGTGCTTGACAGAACACACGTCCAGTCAGCGTGGCGTTTCCACAGTGTCCTCCCAACTTGTGATTCCTTTCATTCCTCACGTGCATGCTTTGGCTTCCTGCTCCTGGGTCTGATACAACTGGGAGGTCATCATCTGTCTTTAAGCAGTGAATGGTGTGGCTCTGGGGCAGCCTGGCCTGGTGGTTGGCAACCCTGCCTGTGCCGGGGGGTTGAAACGAGGTGATCAGGCAGGAGTGAGACAGGAGGCTGAAAACACTTTTAATTCATACCAACTCTTACCGTTATTGTATCTCTGTGGATTTACAAACACGTTTGTAACTTGATCGCATGGTAAGGGCCTGGAGAGAAGGTAACTTGAAGGTATCTATTTGAGTCTTTGGGAGGACAGGGCCTGAGCTTGCCTAAGTAACCGCAGCTGATGTCCACCATCCAGATTTCTTAGTGCCAGTCAGCTGCCCCTTGGCTGACTTCTCAAGTTGCTGTGCTGTATGATTTGTTTTGAGGAGGAGTGTCTTGGTAGCTAAACGAGATGTGGTGATTGACTGACAAAAAGCCAACTGAGATAAGTTCACCTAGCTGAAAATGCTTGCTTTTGCTTTCCATGGGTGAAGGCTAGTTCTGCAGCCCTTCCTCTGAAGAATCTGCTCCTGCACTGGGTGCTGGTTCTGATCAGTGCTCCTGTTTTCAGAACAGAGCATGGGAGGTTACATTTGGTCACAGAATGGGTACTGCTTGTCAAGCACCTGTAGTGTTCAGCGTCAGACTCCTGCTTGGTTTTGAGGGTGAAAAGTTGTACTTCACTTCTCAGTGTTATGTGATCCTGTTGGATTTCCTCGTGCTTCTCCTGTATTCCATTTGTATACCATGAATGTTTTCATTTTGATGTCTGCTCTTGAATGTATCCTTAAACTTAGGGGCACGTCTGTACAGTTAGACCTGGTGTTGCTTTTTGTTGTAGCTCTTTCTGCCTGCTGTTTCTTCAGAGACCTCTGAGGTTTTAAGATTTTTGTGCTGTACTTCCACAGAGCTTTGTACATCTTCCATGACACTGATGCTGCCACTGTTGTGGCTGCGTAGTTCCTAATTGGTGTAAGCATATAAATGAAGGAGAGCAGGTTGCCAGTCTGAATTAAAACGGGCCCTGCTACTCTTCCTTTTTTTCTCTGGCTTGGTGAGATTGAGTTCTAGCAGCTGTGTTGTACTAACATTTATGCAGGCTTAAAGTCTGTATCTCAGCCACCCTTATGCTTGCCAAATTCTGAATAGTGAATTCAGTGAAGTTAGGAAACATAGTAACTGTGCTGTGGTGATGTAGGGAAGTAGTTTCAGAAGACCTGCCATGTTCTTGCAAAGACAGGAGCTTTGCTCCCTGGTAGTAGAAGAACTGGAAACATTCTTTCCAAGTGTGTGTGCGTTGAGTCATTGTGCTTTCGTTCTGCTATGCAAAAATAATAAACTTTTCTCTCTGAGAGTATTTCAGTCTGTGTACCCAGTGATTTTCCTAGCAAGGGACTACTTCATGCTTTTCCCATTGTGCAGCAGCGTATCCTGTGAGCCCTGCGCTGCCTGAATCTTTTGTCCTTGTACTTTTCTTGCTCAGCTTGCTTCAGAACAATCTCCCATGCTCAATAATATCTTATAACATATAATTTTATCACATTACAGTGCTTTGAGCGTGTTATTCCTGCACAGGCATATTGACTAATGTATATTGATTTCAAATCCCTGCTATTGCAGTGCTTCCTCAAATCCATCAGGCCTGTGTACGAATCACCGTATCACAGAATGGTTGAGGCTGAAAGGGGCCACGTGGGATCATTTAGTCCAAAGAAACCTCTGTTTCAAGCAGGGTCACCTGGAGCACATTGCCCACGGTCACAGCAAGGCATTTTTTTCCTCAGATGTGCTGAGAATTATAGGAAGGTTTTTGGAACATACAGGATCACCTGTGCGTTAGAATTCCTATGTAAGGCATTGATAGTCCCTTCTCTGCAAGGAATAGGTGTAACTGGCAGGTTTCCTTGTACATTAAGCTCTGATACTTAAGCTTTATGGATGAAAACAGATCAATAGGTAAACGTTCGTGCTGGTCCAGGATATTTTTTCTGACATCTTACTTGACAGAGCTCTGTAATATATCTTCACGGGGATTCCCAAAGTGCCATTTCATGTTTTTCTGTGTTTCTTCACAGGAACTGACAAGAGCTTTGGAAAAGAGTCCAGATGATGCCGAATATTATTGTCAACGAGCTTATGCCCATATTCTTCTACAGAATTACACTGGTAACATCTTCAGGCAACACTGACAATCCTCTTACAAGTATATTGTGACACATTCTTTATAGAAGATGACAAATCAGTAATAACAGAAAGCCTTAGCTGTAACTTAGTTGGCTGTTTCTGCAGTTAGGACATACTTGAAAGCTTTCCTCATCTTTGATTATTTTGTATCTGCAAAGCTTGTAGTGAATCTGATACTCGCAGTCTCAGTTTTCCATTGGAGTTCAGCACAGTACTATCTTGGAACATTATTTTCAGTAGACTTAGGTGGATTTTAAGCTTTGTGTTGGAAGCTCTTCCAACCGTACATGCTTTTTTGGTAGACCCTGAATCCACTTGTAGGGAAAGTGATAATCTGCCACCCAGGTGTGGTTTGGTTAACTGAATTAACTCAACATTTAGCCCAAATTTCCTGTCAGTAATCACACAAAGTAAATAGATCAATGATGGTGATTCACAGTTAAGACCTAAGCAGAGGATTCGACTAAATGAAAGTCACTGCTTCATCTTTTATGGAGCTCTATAGCTGGTTGAAGACTTTACCCATAGCATTGTCTGAATTAAATTCACACAGTTTGATTTGTATGCAGGCTAAGAAAGCTAACACAGCAGTGATTTTTTTTCTGAGGCTTACTGAAAGACTTGCATTTCACTGCTTTTCATAATGTTATAATGATCTTCACCTGTAAACTGACTTTCCACAGATGCAGTTGCAGATGCGAAGAAGTCCTTAGAGCTCAACCCCAGTAATGCTGTAGCACTTCTTAGGAAAGGGTATGTATCGTATGCTGTGCTCTGACAATATTCTGCTAATCTTTAGGGCAGTAACAGCATTTGGATTATTGCTCTATGCAAACTTCTTGCAAGACTGTGAATGAGGAAATTCCATGCCATGCTGCTTGTAACTCCTTTGTAATAAAGCTGTGGTTATAAGATAAAATAGATCTTTTGGTGTGGTTTGTTGTTTTCTTTGGAGGGAGGGGTGGTTCTGTTAACATCCTGACTATTCCAAAAACAGATTTCACAGGTGATTTAAATTCCAGCACATGTGGGGATGTTGTGATCTTCAGAATGTGGATTAGCTTAGAAAGTAATTGCAGTTTCCTTGTGGTTTTTCTTTCCTTGTGTCAGGTTAGGAGAATACCATATCAAAAACTATGCCTCTGCTTTAGAGTCTTTCAAAGAGGGACAGAAGTTGGACAGTAAGTATTAAAATTTCTTGTGTGCACAGCACTCCTTCACTAATAAGAAATGAAATTCTTTAAGATATTAGCTAGAAGGGGAGACCACAATGGTTGTTTTCTCTTTAAAGCTTAGGAATTAGGTGCCTGACTTAAGATATCTGGACCAGGTCTGGCTTTTGGAGAGACTTGTGCAGTTTCTACATGGAAGTGTAAAACTGCTTAAAAATGCATGTGGAATTCTTAGCTGGTAGCCTATAATTTTCTTGCCTTACAAAAGGAGGGTATTTCCCTGCTTCCCAGAGGTCTTGCAGATAAATAGTGGCAGTGGTGTGGCACTACGTGTCACAGGAAGGTTTGTGAACAGAATTGTTGTGTGTAGCTGGAATTTTTAGTTGCTAAACTACCTGATGGGCTGGCCTTCAGAAGAGCATGCAGCTTAGTGGGCATTCAAACTGACAGAATGGATTTCAGCTCTCGCTGCATGACAGAAGCATGTGTATGAGCTCTCTCTATCCTTAAAGTGTTGTCAGTTGGAACTGCACACATTTTATCTGGGGGAGAATTAGAGCTTTCTAATAATCTGACTTTCTTCTAGAAGCAGGAAAATAATAGTTGAACATGGAAAACTTTGGTAGAAGACCATAGGAAGCATATAACAAAGTAATTTCTAGATGGTTATAATTCCTTTATCGTTCCTCCTATTTCCCCATATCAAATAAAACTCACCTCATTCAATTCCCTTTCTCAACAGAAATCTTAAAAGCATCTTGAAAGGTTACACAGAGCAAAGTGCACTGCTCTGATAAGCATTGTCATCAGCTGGGATCCTTCAGTTACATTACCCACAACAATGGCTGAGGCTGAAAGCTTTAGCAAGAATGTAATTACTTTGCTTCTCCCAAACAGCAATCTGCTCCTCTGATCTAAAAGTGGAGTTTGATGGGATCATAACTAGTTAAGGTTCTTCATGATAGGTGATTGTGCCCCTTCCCTCTCTTATGCATTTGCAGAAAACTCTAATAATAATAATAAATAGACGTAATATACATAAATGTGGTAGCAAGGGTAATGGGAGGGCAGTTGGACTAGATGATCTTGTAGGTCCTTTCCAACCTTGTGATTCTATACAGCCTACCTGTTTATTTGTCATTGTTTTGATGGATGCCCTGATTGCTTCCTCCCCTGAAGCTTGCTTCTGATGTTCTCCAGCATCACAAAATTCTATGGCCTGTTGTGAGATGAGGGGATTCTTGGAGGCTTTAAACATGGATTTTTTAGCTTCCATGTTTTCCAACCTGCTGGCAAATTTAAGCCGGTAACAGAATTTGCTTTCGATGTTATGTGGAGATGTTTGATGGGTCCCAGGTGAGAATGCTTGTGAACATGAGCATTTTGGCAAAACAATTAACTTCCAGTTAAATGTAGCAGGCATAAAATGAGCAAAACGCAATGGGAAAATTAGCCACGTATTGCTAAGCAGGTGATAAAGAGAGAAGATGTGAGCTGTTGCTGCCTGATAGAGAATTGCTGCAGCAGGGAATTCTGTGCTGGCAAGGCTGGTTTCCTTGCCACACAAGGGGGCAGAAGTACACCATTACATGCCTCTGTTACTTGCTGATGGAAGGTCTGCTTGACGTCTTGGGATTGCTAAGGAGCACTAATGCTCACTGCTTGTGCTTATTGCTGGTGGTGCCCTGGGCCTGTCAGTGCTGCACTGTTCACCTACAGCAGTAGATTAATAGGATGTGGTGTATTACTGAATGTACAGTATTTCTTTCTATCTTAGGTAGGAAGCAGGATCTCACTCAGCCATGACTGGTTGCATGGGGAGCTGTGGAGTTTGCTGATTTGCCTCATGTTGAAAAAGCAATATGATCTGTAACTCTTCAGTATGTGATGTGGGTTTAGGACAGATACATCTGAGAAATTTCCTTTTTGCTGTGACCACTTAATTAATTTAGTAAAGATGGAATGTCTTAGCTTTTTAAAGAAAGTGTCTTTGTACACCCAAGTCAAGGATAAGGCTTTCTGAACTGAAAGTTATTCATAATGTTGGTGGCAGGTTCTTTGAGGGAATAATGACTGAGAGGAAAAGAAGTTCTTCCCTCAGATTATGATGTGCTGGGATGCATGAAAAGAGGCGGATCTTCGAGGTTGGCAGGGCAGATAACTCTGGATCTTTCTGTTTGTATTGATGGCAATCTTGTCATGGGCTGTAGTTAAAAAGAGAACTCTTCAATTGCTTCCAACTGTAGATTTGACTCTGTTTCCCTTTGCAGTGGGTAGCAGTTATATAAGGCATACCTTAAAATGTACGCACACTGAAAGGGTTGAGGTAAATACTTTGTAGAAGTGCAGTGGAGCCACATTTTGTTTTGTATGTCTGCTGAACCATGATGTGGGTTTTCTTTTAAGCTGCTTCAAGCCCTCTGCGGGGAATTTAGTTGCCTGAACTCCCTCAATGTGAATTCCAGCTGTTGTAAAAAGATGGAAGTTTGTCTGTGCTTAGGAGTTGGTCAGTAATGCTGCGGCTTTTTCTTTAGTATTCCTGACTGTGAAGGGTTTTTCTGGGAATTGTGCTGAAATGATGCATGCTCTGCTACCTTTTTAACTGTTTTCCAGTGAATTCAGTTCTCTTGGGAGCTTCTTCCTAGAATCATCATGATCTTACTAAACTCTTCTGTGGTTTTCATTTGTAAAGTGAAATTGGCACTTAATTGTTTCCAACATCCCTGAAACTGTAGACGTGCGTGTAAAGTATGTGTGAAACCACCAGGAGAAAATGCCTGGTGTTTGTGCAAACTCACACCAACTGTGGGCTGTCCACAGAACAGAGGATCTCTTTTGATATTTCTCTGCAGAGGCAGCATGTGATTGTTTGGGAAGAGTTGTTTTAAGAGAATGGAGAAGTGCTTGAAACAGTACTTCTTGCTCTCTTAACAGTCGTGTAGAGTTCAATCAGAAAGCAATATCATATATGGGTCAGTTGAAGGGGGAAAAGAAAGCCTAGTGTCTTAAATTAATTTGAAATTAATTAAGTGTATCAGAGTTAAATGGTGGAGCTTTAGAAAGTACTTAAAAATTAACTGGAATGAGTGAGTTCACATGAAAGTACTTGGAAATAATATGATTTAATAAGTTGATGCGAGTTTGGGATGAATTTGTTCCAACTTGGAGTTGAAAGGAACTGTTCTTTATGCAATGCATGCATTACTTGGAGAGTTGTAATGCTAATGTGTTTGATCTCTTCTAGATGTAGATGATACCTTTACTGTTTGGATTAAAAGATGTGAGGAAATGTTAAATGGTAAGAGAAAGCACATTTACTTGATAGAGGATTTGATGTTCCCTGTTATTTAAAGCTGTTTCATTTCTTTCTGAAGGGCTACATTTTGCTTTGTACTTAGACCAACATTATGTTTTAAGGGAAGTCACGTTTTCTTATGCCTTGTTTCTCTCGACTGCATATCCTGAACTCTTTAGGCTTAGAGGAGTATGTAGTGAAAGTTCAGACAGCTAATTTTAACTGTGGAAGCATGTGTCAGCTTGCTTTCTGAATCCACCATTAACATTATTTTCTTCAAGACCTGAGAATTTAAGTGGGAAAGAGCAACGAAAATCTGGTTGCTTTACTCTTTGATTTCATGTGGAGAGTGCCTTTGGGTACTAATTGCTGCTCTGCTGTCTTATGGTGGTAGTCAGTGGGTGTGCACACGGCTTCCTTTTGTATCTTTCTACAGTTTGACACCCCTGGCAGTGAATTTACCTGCAGTGCTTAACTGCCTGCTGATTTTAATGGGCTGTATCAGAAGAGCTGCCTCTCTTTTTCCTCCACCTGTTGTGACCTCTCCCCTCTTTCTGTTACTTACTGGAGAATGGGGCAGCAGAAAGAATGCAAGTTTATATCAACGTGTTGCCTGAAAACCAATTCCAATGATTTTTATCTCTTTAGCATTATAAGGGAAACAAAGGGAGTTTTTCTTTGGAAATGCTTGATCTGAAATATTTCAAGAGAAACATTTAGACAGTAAATACTGAGCTACTGTTTACATTCAAGTGTTACAGTGTGTTTAAGGTCAAACCAGTGAATTTGTCTGCTAGGATTCCATCTTGCTCACCAGCTGTAGTTACCAAGCATGACATATATATTAGATGAGAAATTTGTTCTATATGAGGGATGGTCAAGCTAGCACAGGCTTGCAGGAAGTAGTTTCCATTTTCTTTTTTGCCTTGGTCTTATTAAATGAAGGTCTATATCCTTTCCTTGTAAGGAAAGCAATGCAAAGGTTGTTTCTCCTGTTAACTGGAGCATGTTTTGGGTTACAGTTGTATCTTTGCACAAGTTGTTTGTTGAAACGGGTAGCACGAAGAAAGCCTAATTAACAATAGAGGGTCATTAAGGCAGCAGATGAAAAGTAGAGCTGGTATGTTTTTAACTTCTGTACCATTGAGACTGGCATAAATCCAGAATGGCTTAGAGTCAGTGAAGATAAAATAAAGTCATGTGGGTTCACTTCTTTCTGACCATGCATCTCTTTTGGTCTCTTTTTTTTCCTGCAGGTTCACAGACAGAAGTGGTAAGGTGTTCTCCTTAATAAGCTTATTGTTTGGAATTCTGTCTCAAACACGCCTGTAGAATTCAGTGGCTTCTTACAGCTTGAAAACTTAGGAATGGCATACAAGTGTGGAAATCACTGTGCACTCATTCAAGTTTTAACTTGCAGTCTGTGGCCTAATACAAAGAAAAAGTCAGCTCATCTTGTCAATGCTAACGCACTTAGGAGTTGAAGATGTTTTTTCTGGTGGCTCACATGTGGGTTTTGCAGACTTTTTTTCAGCTGTAACTCAGAGAAGTGTATTTCCCTTTTTAATTGGAAATCTTCAAAACAAATGTCAAAATTGACTTTCTGAAAGAAAAGTCTTTGCCATTTTTTTTTACCTCAGTAATAGGATAGAGGGAGAAAATGTACAGAAAATAAGGTGGGTGTATATAAAGACATATGATTTTAAGGGTTTTTATGTTTAAAAACTGTGCCATTCGTTCTCAGACCTATTTTGGGTTTCCTTTATGACTCACAGATGAGCAACACGGCTGCTGTCTGTCTTTCAGGTGTACTTCTTAGCCAGGAAAGAAAGAAATTAAGGCTGATCTGGTTGTTATCTATCAAATGTGTGGTCTATGTATTATAAGATACACTGAGTGTGCATTGCCAGTCTGCAAATTGTAACTTTTAAAGTCTGTCACAGATGTAGAGTGAAGAATTTCATCTTTCTTTTGTAAGTTAATGCACATACAGAAGAAAAGTGATCGGTATGAAAGTGATTTGTATCTTTGTTCTTCTATATGTCTGGTACACTGATATATATTCTTTTACACTGATGCAACTTTCTTTCCAATGCAATATGCTTCGTCTGGAATACACAGCAGCAACCTCTGTCAGCCAAGATCAAGTAAGTTGACTTCAGCTTTTCTGTGAGAACTAAAATAATTGTCTTAACTGTTCTTTGCTGACTTGGGGATTGGAGATACAAGATAATGACTGTACAAATTCAGTAGACTGCCACTCTGTGAAGTTTCTAAGTGAATTGTTTCTCAAACAGTGTCATTGACTTCGTTCTCGCTGGGTGGTTGTGGAATGGAGTAGACATCCTAGCTTCTGTTTCTCATTTTCATTGTGAGCTTAATTCCAACACTTGCTCATAGTGCCTAGTGTAGGTAATGATTTTGAGATGCTTTTAAGCTCCTGAAGTAAAAAGTGCTACTTAATTTACTGAACGCAGACTATAATGTGAATTGGTTAAGGTGACCCAGTTTTCATAAATTCCTTGATTAACCATTTTTCTGTTCTGTAAGTACATGTCACATCTGTAACTCCTCTTTAGAAGGACGCTGTTGTCCCCCCTGCCTTGAGCTATGCAGTATAATATTCCAGCTTTTGTGTTGTGTGGGGAGTTGTGGGTTGTGGGGTTTTTTTAAGCTTGTTTTTGCTTTTAAACATTTCCTTAAAGGCATTTTTTCTTCTTTTTTTTTTAAGGTACGACTGGTACCAAACAGAATCTCATGTAATTGTGACTGTGATGATCAAGAATGCACAGAAGGATGGTGTCAGAGTGCAGTTCTCAGAGAAAGAGGTGATTTATGTTGATTATTGATAAGCATCCTTAGATCCCACGAGATGGAGTTCTACCAAATGATGTTCGCTTCTCTTAAAAGCATGAAGAAATGCTAGAAGCTGTCTTCAATTTGAGCATTTTTACATTCAGTTGTGCTGTAGATACGTGTATGCAGAATCGAGTAACTGGGTGCTATTGCTAGGTCCATAGCACTTGCACACAACATGCAGTGTGGCATACATGCTGCAGAGGGAGCATCTGCTTTTCAGCTGCTTACCTGTTGGAGGAAGTGATCTGAAGTTGAAGTGTTTGAGTGTATCTCTGTCCATTCATACTCCAGATGCATGAGAGGTACTCTCAAAGTAGTTATGGATAAATAATTTTAGGGTGATAACAGGAAAACAATGTGTTAATGGGTTCATTTTGATTTTTTTGTATCTCTGAAACTCAATTGTAGCAAAGCATACATTTCATGGAAGTGTGGTAATCTCTGTAGTGCCATACTCAGTACGATGACATCTGTGTTTAATCAAGGGTAAACACTGAAGAGTTAGGTTCTTATTCTCAGCTAAGTTGGTGCTTGGTGAACTGTAGAAGTATTTGGTTGCTACTGTAGTCTTTACTGTGTGGCAAGTGCTCACGCAGTTTTAACATTGCTTGCATGAATTAGAAGGGAAGTTGCAAATTGTTTTCATGTTCCATTATTAATATGTTGATACTTCATTTGCTATAATTCTTTCCCTAAAGAATGCAGGTCAAGGTGACAAGGTAATAGGCTTTCTAAGTACTTGATGGCTAAAAAATGAATAGGAGATTTCAATTCTGTAGTGTACTTTCAAACACCTTGTTGAATAATGCAGCAATGTAGTGGTGTTGTCTGAAATTTTGATGCCTGATGTTTTAAGTATCCTAGTAAAGGATCATTAATCACTTCATCTTGATGTCAAATGACAGTTCTTTACTCCAAAATGGATAACTGCTCTCAAAGATGACCCGAGATGTGTTTTCAACTGTTAACAGATGAACGCATCGGTGAGGCTTCCATCAGGTGAAGACTACAACTTAAAGCTTGTTCTTCTTCATTCGATAGTACCAGAGCAAAGTACATTTAAAGTGCTTTCAACAAAGGTAAGCTCTTAATGTAAATTATTGGTTTCTGATCTGTTGTAATGTCTCACTGCAAGAACTGTAGTATTTTGCTCTTCAGGCAGGATTGCTTTTTTTTCTTCAAGGGGCCTTTCAGTCAGTGAAAGGTGTTCTAAACTTGTGCAAATATTAGAAATAGTGATATGGTGGAAATCAGTTACGTTAAGGATGCTTTTAACAGTTGCTGTTAAAAGATGGCTGTGACCCTTACCTGTACAACTCAGGTATTCAGAAAGTATGAGCTCCTTGTTACTAAACTTTTAGCAATCCATATTGTGTTATGGAGCGTTGTCATCTTTTTGTGCCTAAGAAATAGATGTTAGAGTTTGAGAATTGCAGTGTTGAAACAATTCTTGGCCCTTTCATGACCCTCTCCTGCTGGTAGGAGTTACACATAGTGGTAGTAGTTCTTGGCTTCTCGTGAGGCTGTATATACACAACGCTATTCCTGGCAACAGTGCTTCCTAGACACCTGGAAGCTTACATGATGGGAAAGAGGCTTTCATCTCAGCATTTTTTCTTCTATACTACAAGTAACATAAGAAACTGGCTGGTTATGTGTAGCATATACTGTTGATATACCACGTAAACAAATACATTGTCCACAGAGCCAAGTCTGAACCTCTGAAGCGTGAAAGTATCAAAAGCATTTATTCCTTCTATATCAACAGTGGTTCTACAGAGCTTTTTAAACTTTCATGGCTTTTCCATGTTCTGTTTCACCTGTTTCCTTCTCAAAAGTACCTACAGTAAGTTTGCATGCTCTCAGGGAAGAGAAACTTTGAGGTGATAAGAAGGGATTTCCACAAAGCTGGCCTAGTTTCTCTGCTTGTCACACTAAGGAAGCTGAGCAGGCTGTGTGGTTGAATCACATGAGTTTTTATGCTGTGGGAAATGAACAGGGAGCTCAAAGTATGTAGAAAATCTGTTACTCCATTATTATGTATACAAACTGAAGTAGAATGGATATAGACCCTGCTCATATGAGTAATTGTGAGGTTCTGTTTGCCTGATATTCCTATCTAGCTTCTGTTATACCTTTCATGTGTCTTGAAATTTGCCACTGCTTTTGTGAAGCATCAGGCATGCATCTCAGCACTCTTGGGAGCAAACATGGTTTTGTCTTCCTGTGTTACTATCTCTAGCCTAGATTAGTTGTTCTGGAGCTGAATAATCTCTGGTAGTCTGAAGCCTGGCTCAGACCATTATTCTCAAAGTGGTGTAAAAGCTTCAGTTGTTCAAACAATGTCTGAATTATAAGTTTTCTGTGTTTATGTCCCAGTATTGCTGTTCCTATGTAATTTGGAGTGAGTACTTCTGAGGCAGAACAGGATAAGAGCAAATGCACGAGGTGTTCTAACAAGTGAAGTGTACACTTCTTGATGTACTTCCTTTCCTGGAAAAGGATAGCACTGTGAAGAGTAAAGTGAAGGAATACAGGCTTGAATGATGCATCAGATAGTTCTGGTTCTGACCAGCAGATGGAGTCTGAAGGAAAAAGCGTTAAAAGCAGATCTGCATTAAGGACACGTAAGCGTGCCAGGTCTTCTTTAAAGGCTCAAAATAGTTTACTTTGACAAACATTAAATGCTTTGAGGGAACTATGTAGCATCAGTGCTTGTCTGAATACTGGAAATGCAGGTTTTGTTGCAACAGTTTTGTGTAAGTACTTTGCTCTCATGAGCAGTGTGGAAAATGCATGGCTGTTGCTTTGAATAACACAAACATGTTACTACATCTGATTCTTCGTTAGTTAATATTATTCCTCAAAGTTCTTAGCAAACTGGAGACGTTGAACCCACAGTGCAGATGTATGAAGTCTGCTGATTTGCAGGATCTTGCATATTTGAATCCTCCTGCATCACTGATATATCTGAAGCTGTCATGGTTTTCCATTTTGAAGTGATGAATGAGTTATAGCAGAGGCTGGGAGATTGACTTGTGAGACGTCAGGGTCTGTGGAATTTAGAGATAACATTGGACAAACCTCTGAACAGCTGGGATAAAAGAGATTGCTGGTCATGAAAAGTTATCAGCAATTTAGGTGGATGTTTCAAGACTTTCAAACATGCTGCCTTCTTCCAAGTGAGCTCAGAGCAATGGGATCTGTTGCAGCCACCTTGGCTGTATGTACATTCATTCCTTTGTAGCGTGGGGTACTGAGCCAGGCAGCTTGGCTGCAGTCAAGGGATGACTTCAGTCCCACTCGTGTCTGGTCTCATGGACTGAGGCCTTGTTACCAATGGGAGCAGGTTAGGAACGTTCCTGGAACAGGTCTTCTAGTTTATACCTGAGAGGAGTTCTGGTCACCTGCCCTTAGCTGATTTTTCCAGTGTGAATCAAGATGGTAAAGGAATATGAAGAGAAACTTGCTTCAAAATCATGTTCTCCATTGGACTGAAAATCAGAATCTTTCATCTTTCCCTGGGAGTTGCTGTCCTCTCTCTTCTCTTTCCCATTCCAAACAAAAACCTGTCATCAAACTAAAACAAAATCCCTCCCAGAGTCCTGATAATAGTCTCCAAGCTGGGCCAAGAGAGGAAAGAGTCCCCCGTGAGTGTATGCTGGCACATGCATATCACAGCTAAATGTGACTGAAAAGACTCTCGGGAGGAATGACGTTAGAAGGCTGTATTTGGGAGGACTCTCATGTCTTGATGACAGTTACAGACGTAGTGAAGTCTCTTCATCTTGCTGCATGCTTGAAATCTAACTGATGAATAGAGAGGGACAAGATTATTTTTAGAGCTGCTGATAACATGCCTGAGATACGGATACTGAAGCCAGAAGGTTAAGTACAGATAGTGATTAAGATGCTGATGGAAAAAAGAATCATTCTTGTGTTTACAGCCCCTTTCAGCAGTGGCTTCTTTGCACTCCCACGGCTGTTGGGAGCCTCTGAGTCCAGCAGGATCCTGCTGAGATGGTTCTGTGACTTACAGTGGTCACCAGCTTCGCCTTTCCAATGAGCTTAACCTTGCCAGAGCTTTCTCGTGGTAGTTTTATGATCTACTTTGTATCTGAAGGAATCCTGTGCA
The DNA here is from genome assembly GCF_016699485.2 of Gallus gallus. Classification (NCBI taxonomy): domain Eukaryota; kingdom Metazoa; phylum Chordata; class Aves; order Galliformes; family Phasianidae; genus Gallus; species Gallus gallus. The sequence continues at coordinate 165,626,904 of NC_052532.1, read as the reverse complement.
CTTGGAATAGGCTGTGGCTCCTTCCTGCCTCTCCCAGCATGGATTTCTGCAGGACAGTGACTGCAGGATTGCTTCACAAACGTGGAACACAAATCACTCTTTGTAACCATGGCATATGAGATACCAGTTAAATCAAGTGAGTAGAAGCTTCTGAGGAAGTTGTGCTTTCATGGGATAGAAGCAGAAGTTTTCCTGTAATCTAATAATTTCAGATAAGAATACCTGAGTGTGTTCACAGTGCTTTATTTTGTATCGCTGCTTTGAATATGAGCCCCATTGCCACTGGCATACTGGAAGTCTTCACTGGGCAATGAAACATCTGCTCTTTTCAGCTATGTGAGGAAACAGGAATGCAGTCAGGTTTAGGAGTGGGTAGACTTACAGACTGAGTTCCACTTAACCTCTAAGAACTAATAAATGTAACGGATAGAGTTTGAAACAATAAAACAGGCAGATGATAAAGCAGTCCTGCGTGTTTTGGTGGCTGAGGGAAGCTGGATGTGGGTCTATCAATGCTGCTTGAAGTTTAGCATTTCTTGGCATAAAAGCATGTAGGTAGGTCTGTTTTAGTCGTTGTCCTCAGTCGTATTCTGGTGTTGGATGAGGTGGGGGTGAACTGTACCATACTGAGAGCTGCATGCTGCGTTCAGCAGCTAACAAAGGTACACGGGTGGTGCTACTTGGCTTTTTAACTTATTTCCAGCAGAGGGAGCCAAAATGTAAAGGCTGGAACGAGCCTGCTCTTTCTAAGTAGGTTGTGTGCAGCTATCCTCATGTTCCCTTCATAAAAGGAAAACAACATAAAAACTGAAAATGATGGACTAAATATATTGAAAGTGAAGTTAGCTGATTTATCTCTGTCCAGCAGGCATGGCAGGGAAGTACAAATGCACAAACAGTGCAAGGGAGGACAAATATGTGCTTTTAGCATGTGTCCCTATGCTCCTGAAGGAAACTATTGCTGTCTCTTCTTCACCTTTGTCTTGCATCTGCAAGTATTCTCAACACAATTTCTGTACATCTTTAATTTTTAGTGGTTTGGGCTTTCTGCAAACAATGGCCTGCAGCAGTTTAGGGGCATTTGAAAAATAGGCAAAAAGCAGTTTCTTGACCCCAAAACTTTCCTTTAATTAGACATCAAAGGTCTGCTGCAAGCACGGGAGCTGTTAAAAACCCTCAGCCTTTTTTCACTGTTGACATTTGCTGCTTAATAGAGAGGTCTGAGGTAGGAGCATGCTCTGAGCTGCTTCATGCCAAGAATATGGTACTGTACATCAGTGGCATTTTTCTTCTCCTCAAACCAACGTTTTGCAATGCAAACCTTGAAATACCCCAAGCAGCTTTACTGGAAAAGCACACTGCCTCATTAAGTGTAAAGGAAAGAGCAAAGATGAAGCTTCCTTGTGAATGCAGATGGATGTGGGGCAGATCTGAACTCCTTCCTATTGAGGAATATATTTTAAACAGGCATGTAAGTCAATGTCCATGCTTTATGTAAGTGTATGTAAGGTTTATGTAAGAAATTTTCCTCTTGTCTTAAGAGAAGGTGGATATAAGAACAGCCATATGGATGGTTATATACAAGGGACGTGGCAAAGAGCTTTAGGCTGCAGAAGTGATCTGCACAGCTAGCTGCTTCTGTGCAAATCCAAAATTCTCATGAGCTGTTGCTATATAATGTCAGCAAGGTGGGAACTTTGATCATTGTACGCTTGGTTATCCATAGCTGGCAAGGGAAAGGTGCACGCCAGATCCCTTCTGTTGTGATACCTTTTCTACAGAACAAATGTATTAATTCTCAATAACTTTTATTTACGCTGGAGAGTTATTTTAATTTCAGAATAGTTCATTTAAACCAAATTTCTCGGAGTTCAGAATATAAGCAATTTGTAAAGAAAACTTTGGATGACTAGGATACTAACATTGTGTGTGCATAGGACTTCTAGATACGAGTTTGAATGGGTCATACTGGTTTTATTTTTAGAAAATGGTCCTATTTGGTCCTCACCTTAAGTTGGGATAACAAACTACGTTGTATGATTGTGGAACGACAACTCTCAGCATTTGTATGTTCTGTGTTCTGGGCTGCATTAAAAGAAGAATGGCCAGCAGGGAGAGGGAGGTGATTGTGCCCCTCTACTCGGCTCTTGTGAGGCCCCATCTGGAGTACTGCGTCCAGGCCTGGGGCCCCCAGTACAGGAAGGACTTGGGAAGGAGATCTTGGAGCAGGTCCAGAGGAGGGCCACTAAGATGATCAGAGGGCTGGAGCGCCTCTCCTATGGCAAAAGGTTGAGGGAACTGGGCTTGTTTAGCTTGGAGAAGAGAAGGTGCCGGGGAGACCTCATTGCGACCTTCCAGTACTTGAGGGGAGCGTATAAACAGGAGGAGAAAGGACTGTTTATGAGGGTGGATAGTGATAGGACAAGGGGGAATGGTTCTAAACTGGGACAGGGGAGGTTTAGGTTAGATATCAGAAGGAAGTTTTTCACTCAGAGGGTGGTGACACCCTGGAACAGGTTGCCCAAGGAGGCTGTGGATGCCCCATCGCTGGAGGCATTCAAGGCCAGGCTGGATGTGGCTCTGGGCAGCCTGGTCTGGTGGTTGGAGACCCTGCACATAGCAGGGGGGTGGAAACTGGATGATCACTGTGGTCCTTTTCAACCCAGGCCATTCTATGATTCCATGATATGATTTAAAACTCACAGCTAGGGCAAAACAATCAGTAGTTCAATAATAGACCTAAGGAGTTAATAACTAAGGAATTGATTGGAATAGCTAGCTCCAACAACTAAGGAGTTGATTGGAAAGCCTGATTTCTTATTTTCGTGTGTTAAATATAGCAAAACATCAGAATTTAAAAGGGTATCTTTCATACACTTTAAAACCAATGGCTGAGCTGTTGCTGTAGCTCTGCCAGGTTTGATTTCCTTCATCCGTCTGATCAGAGCTCGACACACATTTTCCAAGCAAACTTTCCCTTAGCGTGAATTGTAGAATAGAAGATGCATTGGAAGTTAGAATAAATTTCTCACAACTTGTGAGCCCATGCCAGGATTTTGTTTTTTAAAAGAATATTTCGGTCATTTTTATGTATCTCATCTGAACTGGTGAGGAAGGACACTATTGTAGTGGAGGGCTATCAGGGTGGTCAGGTGGCTGCAGGCCGTGTGCTACAAGGAGAGGCTGTTCAACCTTAAGAAGAAAAAGCTGAGGGGAGGAAATCTTCCCTCCTTAAGGGACTCAGTAAAGAAGATGAAGCCAGACTTTTTTCAGAGCTACGTGGTTATAAGAGGGAGAGTCAGTGGGTGCAGATGGGTGTAAGGCATCATTCCTTTTGCATTGTCCTTTGCTTTGTGTTTCTGACGAATGCGGCTTCAGAGCTTCTCTGCTTCTGTTGCATTCATTGACTGAGTTTCAATAGGAGTAACTATGAAAACGAGATGTGGGCTCAGTGTAGCTGTGCATTGTATCATTAATGTATAGTGAACCTGAATTTGTAGCATAACCAGGACCTGTGTATAACTTCAGTTTCGCATGCCTGAAGGTTTTGAACCTTGTTTTAATTTTACTTAGTTACCAAAGGCTTTTAAAGCAGCATTTGATGAAGTGGTTAACAACCAGAGCCAGCTTCTTAAACTGGCATGCAAAGCATTTAATTTATGGTGATTTTTTTCCTGTCTTATTCTAAAGCTGGCATGAGGCGCACAGGCATATGTTTAATGAAATATAAATGTTAAATCAAAGGAGCTGGCAAAACACTGAGATGTATTTCTCTTGCCTGGGTACTGAATTTTTTTCAAGGGAGAGGGAAAAAAAGCTAACAGTGCTTATGTGTTAGGTGTGACACAAATGATGTTACTTGTCTATGTGACAGCTATCAGTCTGCTTGAAAATGTTCATTAAAGTGCATTTATTGCCACTTGTGCACGTAATTGGGACTCACAAAGTCGTTTCTCCTTAGATCGAGTAAAGCAGAAATAGGCATCTTCACAAGCAGGGTTCTATAGCTTTATTTTTGGAAGACCTGGTTGTGTAATGGTATACAGCTAATGATTTCCCTAGTTTTCCTCCTGCCTGCCACTTCCCCTAATGGATGAGTTGAACTGAAGTAGATGAGATAAAGGCTTGTGGCATAAACACGTTCTGTCTCAGTTTTTCAGCTAAATATACTTAGTTTGGCAGTGTTGAAACGGTTTAGATTTAGGGAATCTGTGTCTTACACTGGGAATGAGTTGGTAGCATTTCCTCTCCCCTGGGGGGATATTTGCCATACAGTACCGACTCAGGGCCACAAGTGTACCAAATAGCAGATTGAAAAAGGAGAGGGGGATCATTGGAACAGCAGAAGTATAAAGATTGTTTTCTTAAACGTGTGGGCAGAGCGCTCTGAGTAGCCAAAGGGGTCTTTGAGGAGGGTTATACTCTGCAAAGAAATCTGCATTTAGAGGTTCATGGTCAGTATTTTGCTGCATTAGAACTCGTTCTTGGTACAGATGATGTAGCCTGCGTTTGAAATACTGAAATATGTTGATGAAAGCTTGAAGCATTAGGATAAGGGGAGAGAGCAAAGGGGGAAACAGGCAGAAGGAAAATGGAAGTGGCATAGGTTTGAGCGGGTTCGGTATCGAGAATGTGCTGGTTTTTGTTGTTGTCATTATAGACTGTTCAGTGGAGATGCATTGGTCGTCAGAGTACAACAATCTTGGTGCTAAGGCCTCCTCAGCATAAGCGTGCAGCTGAGTTGATAATGGTTTGTGCAACTTGAGAAGAGTTGTGTGGGAAGTGGAGGATAGACAGGTGGTTTTAAATTAAGACTTAGTGTTTCACTGCTAACTAATTAGTGCCTTTGTGAGCGGCTAATTAACTTAAATGTTGGATTCATAAGATCCAAATCCAATAAAAAGAAAAAACAACCAAACAACCTGCTAGTTGTGTAGATGAGCTACTAATCTTACACGTAGATCATAAAAATATTTTAGCTTCCTCGTGTTAATTGCAGAGAATTAGATGTGGGAGTGCAGTGTTCAGAGATGAGCTTCACGGTTGTAATTTCCAGGGTGGTTTTAGAAGAGTCCAATGAAGGAAGCTTTGCTGACTCCTTTAGTCTTAATGAAGAGCAATCATTGGCACAGGCTGAATGCTGCTTCTGCACACTTACAACAGGAATCTGTGTTCATACCAAAAAAAAACATCACAACTGAAGCTCCATGCAGTTCGAAAGGGCATTCATTCTATGCTTCAGGTCTTCTTGTTGTTCTCAGTGCAAGGTAGTGGTAGAAAATGCATACTTAAACTTGTCTAGGGAAGTGGTAGTTCCCCTAAGAAGAAAAAAAATGGAGCAACAGTAGTGAAAAATTCTGTTTCATGATCTGTTTCAGAATGATTGCAAATAGGACAGTTTGGAAATGGAAAAAAGCTCTTTATTTTTGTAAGGCGTCCTGGGCTGTTACTTATCTGCGACTGACTTGAAGAATGGATGAAGTGAAGTTCACCTTTCAGATGAACACGGTGCTGTGCAAGGAGTGTGCTGCTGGGATCCCTCGGGTTAGCTTTCACAGAGGTGCCTTTGTTCTTGGGTCTGCAGGGATCTCCAGGCTATAGTGGCTTTAGCTTAGCATAAGAGGACTCTTAGCTCTTCCTATGCAGAAATAAGGAACTGCTGAGGGTTAGCAGGCACAGATTTAAGTCAGCTGATAACATCACAGGAACTTTGACGTTTTCTGAAGTGAGTTTGCCACCTAAAAGTGACACCACGGAGTCCTTGTTTTGCACAGTTTGTTTTGCAGCTGTTATCCTATGACCGAAGGTTAAGGTTAATTGTGGAAGAACTGTTTCCTTGTGGTCGTCTAAAGGGACTGTGTGTAGCTGTGAATAGAGGCATGACGTGCTTCACTTAATTTTGTTTCTTCTATGATAATTACAACCATATCCACTTTTAATTACCAGCTCTGTCAATGAATACTAGTCAATTTTCCCTTGTAGCAGTGTGTTCATTGAACCAAATGAATACAGCTTCTGCATTTCTCTGATGGGAGGATCAGCATAGTTCCCAGGTGTTTCTTTGGTTTGTATAGTATACAACAAATACAGTATATATATATATATTTTTGGGTGGGTGAAAATTAAATCTAGCCCTTGGATTCCGCAGTCATTCCAAAGTTCTATTTAATTACTAGAGCTGCCTGGCAATAAACAGATGCTTAAATGTGCTTTGGTGCCTGGCAGCGTAGAGGTGTTGTGATCTATCGTTACTTCTGGGGTGCTGTAATTCACAAAAAGAATCAAGGAAACAGTAAGCATAAGAAAGCAATACTAAGCAAGAGGGTGAAACTCTGATGTGACTGTTTAGCTCTTGTATCAGAGCTTAGTTGACACATCACTTAAGTCCCACAGCTTCATCTGGTAAGGTAGGCCTATCTTCTTACAGTGCAGGCTTTGTAATGGGGATTGTTTCTAAACCAAATGTAATTATTTTCTTACTGTTACAAATTCCAACTAATTTGAAACCATTCGATCTGTTTGTCACCTGGATGAATTTTGGTCTTCGCTTTGTGTTTTGTAGGTTGAAATAAAAATGAAGAAACCAGAAGCTGTAAGATGGGAAAAACTGGAGGGAGAGGGAGATTCTCTTAAGTTAAAGCAGTTTATACCAGGTTTGTTATCTGAATTCAGCATTAGGAGTTTTATTTCTGTCATTTTCGGATACATACCTTTCTGTTCTGCAAACTGCAGCTTTAAAAGTCTGTAGAAAATGCTTGGCTAACTAATGCTTCCATGTTTCAGACACCCAGCACTTATATCCATCATCCTCTCACTATACAAGGAACTGGGACAAACTGGTAGTTGAAATCAAAGAAGAAGAAAAGAACGAGAAGCTAGAAGGAGATGCTGCTTTAAATAAACTCTTCCAGCAGATTTATTCAGATGGTACCGATGAAGTGAAACGTGCCATGAACAAATCGTTTGTAAGTCTTCACTCTTTCTCTCTAAAGAAATGTGTAACTTTTGCACAGTGTCACGTTGTACTGAGCTTTGCGTGCATCAGAAGGCTTCTGTTCAGCAAGACCCTGGGCCTGTCATAAATGGCACTGGTTCAGTGGGAGAGGTTGGTATAACAGGTCGCAGTGGAAGGTGGTGCTTTGTTGTTGGTTTCTTTGTTTCGGTTACTGTTAGTAGAGGGAATATAGTTTTTTGGTTCCTAGGGAGCTTTTGTTGTTGCTCAGGATGAAAGAATCGAATTTCTTAGTTCTTTACAAGAATGTGAGTGACCCAATAAAAGCATCCTGTTAATTAACTTCTCATTATGTCCAACACTGACAACAAGTATTTTTAGGCTGAAGATTATGGACTGATGACTGTCAGACTTCATTCAACAAACGCACAAAATTCCTGTGTAAATTGCCTCTATATGAAGTTTAAATACTTCAGGTTCCTTCAGAGTTTGCAATCTGCTGTGACTTCTGTGTTACTAGAATTCCTGTAGCAAACTAAACAAATGTTTTCTCGTGTTGCAGATGGAGTCTGGGGGCACAGTTCTGAGCACCAACTGGTCAGATGTTGGTAAAAGGAAGGTAGAAGTAAATCCTCCTGATGATATGGAATGGAAGAAATACTAATCCTATTTTTAATCTTTCACCATCTGTGTTGCCATAGTCATGTACTGGCCACTGTATATGAACATAGCATTCTTGGATTCAAAGCACTGAAATGTTCCCTTGGAAACAGGAATTGTCTTTGCATTTTGCGTGCTTTACAGATTTCTTCATCTGCAGATGTTAAAGATGTATTCAAGAGTGGAATCCTGTTTTCATCACCTCTGTCAAGTTTTTGGAAATTGAGTCAAATGCAATCTAAATTTTCTACCACCTTTATCAGCTCTGCTCTTTGGGGATGGGATGATCTCTAACGGGCTGTTAAGGATCATTGCCTTACGCCTGATATTTCTGTTCAATAACTTATTAGACCTTGGCAACTTTGGGTAAAAATACTTTACAACAACAATGTTAAAATTGTTTGCTCTTTAACTCTGCTAAATAAAACTGTAAATACAACTTTATATACAGAAGCTTCATTTTTTTTGTATTGGTTTTTGATGAAGGGGGTTATAAAGCATATAGCTAAGAAATACACTACTTAAAAAAATATAGCTTGTATGGGACCAAACTCTTAATTTTGTGAGAACATAATTGTTCTTGTTGGTGCAGATAAAAACTAAAGAATAATAAATCCACTTAGGGTTCCTTTCATCTTGGTGATAGATTGGACTGCAGTCAGAATTCTCACATTTTAGAGAGGAGTGCATGCGTCTGTCAGTGTGCAGCAATGTGTTGTTTCTACCAGGGCAGCTTCTTCACAGTGATCAAGTTTTGAATAATAAATAGCATTTCCAAATAAGAGAGCTAAAACTTAAATACTTTCTCTGCCTTTACCTCCTGAATACAGATCTGCAGTGGTGTGCATGCTTGGAGACGCTCAAAAGCCTCTTGGACAGCTGGATTTAGGTGTCCCTGGTTGAGCAGGGGTAGGACCAGGTGACCTCCAGAGGGCTCTTTCAGCCTCAGTCATGCTGTGGTTCTGTGAAAGCAGGGGATGTTGAGGTGGTGATGCTTGTTCTGCATCCCACTGTTGGGGGTTCAGAAACACAAATATTCAGGTATTCCAGAAATAGATGTCACTTGCAAATATTGGCAGCCACCTGAAAGCCACCTCATTCCTTGCTTTAATCATTGATGCTGGTTTGAATACATGGCTATTTTTGCTTGCATTCCTGATTATGTGGATTGCTACTCTATTTCCTTCTTATATCTGTTCTTTTACTACTGTGAGAATTGGATAAGCCTGTTAAAATAATATATATATATATTAGAACAGTTGTTTTAATAGAATGAGTAAAGTCTACAGCTGTTAAAGTAATAAATGGATGTAAAAGTTAATCTAAAACTAACTGAGGCAGTAAGAAAGGATGTATTCCATTTTCCCTGAGAAGCAGGGTTTTTGGTTTAGCAGTGATGCTGTAGAAGTGCAGTACTTACTCTTTTTTTCCCTCCTTTTGCTAATGCCGTTCCTGTGCCTGTGGGGTAGCGCCAGGATTTTAAAATCACAGATCTTCAGAGAGGGCTTGTTTTTTGGACGAATACCTTTGCTATGAACTTCAGTGTTGTAACTGGTAGCTGTAGACTATGACTACAATCTTGATGTAACTGCAGTTTCTTGATGCACTCAGATGTTATCTTGTAGTGCAGGCTGGACAGAGATTTCTTTTTAAATTACTTTTCGCTTCAGAGTTGATTCCTATTTTCCAAGGTCTGCATTTGATGACCTTCAGAACTGAATGTTATCCTTGTCTTTGAATATGATGAAGGGAGATGAATTGAATTTGGGAAGGCTTTTGTGTCCCTTATCCTTGTGACTCCTACCGGGTAATGTCTGCTTCTTGGTAGAGTTTCTCAAAGGGCACATATGTGCCATGTTCCAGTGAAGACTTTTTAACTTCACAGGGAAAGTTATTCCCTTCAGGGAAATCTGAGCAACCAGTTGCCCAGTACTGAGAGCATTTGCTACCTCTATGGCAACTTGATTTGGAACAGGGCCTTGAACTTGTTTCTCCTAGATGAGTGCCTTTGCTTTTGAGTTATGCACTGGAAGACACCTCTTCCATTACTCCCTAATGTAGAAGGAAGACAAATGTCTGAGCTTTACTTTGTCATGAAATCGAGTTCTTGTCTCCTGGCCAGCCTTGCTGTGTAAGTATTGTTCAGAGCACTTAACAGTGCTTAGTGAGGACTTGCTATGGGGAAAAACCCAGATAAAAATCTCTTAAGTGAAAAGGAAAAGGTAATTTGAAGATGTTCTCTGCCAAACAAGTTGCTTTTACTTACTGTAGAGAATGCAGTAGTGGCTCCTCTGTCTACTTTCACTTGCTGAAAGTCCATGGGAATATTTTGTCAGATAAGCACAATATATTCTTGTATTAAATGGGTACTGTTTCACTGCTTTGGGATTCCATTCACTTAGCTTAAGGCATAAAGTAAAATAAAGCACATTGCTACTTATGTACTCTTGAGGCATGTGTAATGCAAATGTAATGCTTTAGCTTAGGGCTAAAACTTGTACCAATCAAATAGGAGACCTCCTTGTCCATCTCAATCCTATGAGCAAAGCTTGCAGGTCTAAATGTAATACCAGCATATTTCTGAGCACAGTCAGTGTGTGTGTGTTCCACTTTTAAAATCTAGTTGAGCCACTAATGGCAGCTTTTGTTGCATTACTGGGGGGTGTTCTTTTCTTGGGTGGAGGGGGATTGGTTTAAGCAACACGTAGAATTTTCTTGTAAAGTTGGGAATGGACTTCATGGGCTTTGTGGACAGTGTGTGTGTTTTGTTCTTGACAAAGCACAGAAACACATGAAAGGATTCCAGATGCTGTAAGTCAAGGGAAAAGTGCCAGGGAGCTTGCAGCTAGCTTGAGTGAAGGTGATGAAGGGTACCAGTGTCAAAGAGATCTTCCTTTGGCACCAGGGAGAAAGAGGAAGTTGGTGCAGCACTGGCAGTCAACTTGTCTTGTTTTTTTCTTTTTTAGTGATATTTTGCTTGTTCTGAGACTTCTGAGATTTTTTCATGAGCCTTTTGGTCATCTCTACATACATTTTTTTTTTTAGAACACCTGGGGAATCTGAACTCAGAGCGCTGATTTGTAACCTGCAAACAGGGGAACAGGACTGCAGAAGGTCACAGAAGCCTTGCAATTCAGTGCCACAGGTGGGATTACTCTGTGCTGCTATTTTGAGGTTATAGAAGATACCTGGCTGTTGTACCTTAAGGCAGTCTTTCTCATGCATGGTTTGTGTGCAGTGCTTGTAAAAGATCAGTTGAGCCTCTCAGAAGTGAATGATGGATCAATTTGAATTTTGCCCTTTCTGTGCAGAGAGATTCAGTCCGATGTGCAGATCCATTATTTGCCAGCTGTAGTTTTATGGCCGTGCATTGATAAAATCCTGCCCTGAAAATGAGAATTCTGAATTTATTTGTGCTGAGACAGGTGTGTGTTGTAATGAGAGACACATCCCTTCCAATTCCAGCCTCTTCTTTCTCAGTGCAGACAGAGGGGGAAGATGACTCCCATATGAAAAAGATGAATTGGGGGAAGAGACTGGTTCGGTTCTTCTCATCAGTGGAGGGAGAAAGTGTGCTATAGGTTGATAAAAGAGGAGACTTCTGCCATCACATCTCTTCAGCCTTTTTGTTGTTGTTTAAAGTCTATTTTCACGGTGCCAAGGTGAAACTTATCATCTTCAGCAGTGTTGGTATATGCTGCTTGGTACTCTAAGCCTCCACTGTTGGGCACACTGCTTCATCTCTATATGCTGTTGGAGTGTTGGTCTCATTGCCACTGCTGTGCTGCCTCAAAACTTATTTGTGTCATTCCTTTTTGAGAATACTTTTTTTTTTTTGAAACCTTTCTTTAGCAGGAGACCTTCTTTTCTTTGAGTATGTTATATAAAGCAAATACTAATTTAGATTCAAGAATCATAGAATGGCCTGGGTTGAAAAAGACCACAATGATCATTGAGTTTCAACCCCTCTGCTATATGCAGGGTTGCCAACCACCAGACCAGGCTGCCCGGAGCCACATCCAGCCTGGCCTTGAATGCCTCCAGGGATGGGGCATCCACAGCCTCCTTGGGCAACCTGTTCCAGAGCGTCACCACCCTCTGTGTGAAAAAATTCCTCCTAATATCCAACCTAAATCTCCCCTGTCCCAGTTTAGAACCATTCCCCCTTGTCCTATCACTATCCACCCTCATAAACAGTCTTTCCCCCTCCTGTTTATACACTCCCTTCAAGTACTGGAAGGCCACAATGTAGTCTCCCTGGAGCCTTCCCCAAGCTAAACAAGCCCAGTTCCCTGAGCCTTTCTTCATAGGAGAGGTGCTGCAGCCCTCTTATCATCTTAGTGGCCCTCCTCTGGACCTGCTCCAAGAGCTCCTTCTCAAGTCCTTCCTTTACTGGGGGCCCCATGCCTGGACGCGGTACTCCAGTTGGGGCCTCACAAGAGCCGAATAGAGGCAGACAATCACCTCCCAATCCCTGCTGGCCACCCCTCTTTTAAAGCAGCCCAGGACACAGTTGGCCTTCTGGGCTGCAAGCGCACACTGCTGGCTCATGTCCAGCTTCTCATCTACCAGGACCCCCAAGTCCTTCTCCACAGGGCAAGGGGTAATATAGTAATTAATATATCTATCTTTCTTACAGTCACTGGAGCTTTCTTGACTGCTTGCACAGGAGCATAAGATATATGTGACAGTGAGGCCCCCGTGAAAGATGTATTTTGACTTTTCACATGTTTTGTCTGCCTATAAAAAATACTGATAACACGCCTTTTGTTCAGGAAGCTAATTTGAAGGCTGTACAGACATGGAAATAATGTGTGTTTTTTTCTGTCTGCTGAAAGTCTTTAACTGGCAGAAGCGGGTAATGAGTTGCTTCAGGATGACCCTACGTGCAAAAAGTAGCAACAACGTAGTTCATATATATATAAACACCTTTTATTCTCTTTCCCTTAAGTATGTTTTCACTTACTAATTGCCTCGCTTTCCTCTCCAGACAGTTCTTCAATGTGTACTTGAAGGTACCGCTGCACTTTCTGATCCAAAAAAAGCTACAGGAAACAATTGCCATTTTTAATGTATTTGTTTAATCAGCAGTAAAAAATAAAAAAAATAAAAAAAAAAAACCCAAGAAGAAAGAATGATTTTTCTAAGCATATGAATGGCGTACTTCTAAAACAACATAATGATCAAGGTCATTTGCTTTCAAAAGAGCAAAAACCTCAAATGTAACAGGCCTTGAAATCCCACTCTAAGAAGTTTCCAGTTGGAGTATTTCAAAGCAAGTTTGTTCTTGAGATTAAGGGAAGGTGAAGCTTATCTATAATAACAATAGGACAAAATACTGAACTCTATTCTCATCTTCTCTCGTTTAACACTTTGCTTTTTAGATACGCTGTTTAGCATTCTGCATGAGGTTGTCTTTATTTTCTTTAAGCCACGATTATGTCAAACTAATTCCTCTTTTCTGTGTGATGCAGTGCTAATAACATTACTAGGCTTGCAACATCTCGGGAGCTGTTTAGTCACTAAAATGAATGCTTCAGAAAGTGAACCTTAAAAGATTGGACCTTTTTGTTTATCATGCCTGTGTAGATGGCTCCGTGAACTCAGGGGTGGAGCTGAGGATGTCGTATGGATGAAGGCAGTATAATACTTCTAATTTTGTTCAAAGACTGGGAATCCTAAGTCATACCATCTTCAGCTCAGTACCTTCCGTAGAGATTTAGTACATAATAGGATCAATCCCTCTAATTGCAGAGTTTGCCTGGGCAACAAGGGTGAGGTTAAAATCTTTTTCTCCTCTCATTTACCAGTAAGCAATCTCTCTTGTAGGGAACAGAGGTTAGCTCCAGCGAAGGCCAAGGAGCTGGCACGAACAACCGCTATCCATGTGGAATAAGGAGGGGTTGTAATCTTGTGTCAGAAGTGTCTAGTTCAAGGGTTTATAAATAACAGTGGCTCTCGTAGGTTCGGAAGGGTCTTGAGACTCTTTGGCCTGCAGTTGGGTGTAAATACTTTTGCTGTAGTCGCTGGATGGCAGATAGTTGTCAGACACTGCGGTGGTATCATGGATACAAGATTCTTGATGCCGGGGCAGCTTTGATGTTGGGATGTGCGAAGGGTTTTGATTCTGCAGCCACACAAATTCCATCCCACAGCCCCTCTTCCTGCCGTTTGTTTCTGATTAAACACGATGCGAGCTTTCCCATGTCCCCTGGAGCAGCTTTGTGGGAAAGGTATGCTGTAATTGGTTTATAACCATTCATAATGACCTGGCAGCCCTGTACGGATAGCAACGGGGAGCGACTTAACTTGTGATTTATTTAGGTAAGCTACGTGGATGAAAGGTATTCCCAAGTGTACAAGTTTAGCTAGTTGCCTAATTGGACATAAATTTTCACGTCTAGCTCAGAGAGAGGTTTTTGTTATGAAAGTCAGAATTTGGATTTATGAGCAAGCTTCTAGACTGCTAAACCAGTTTGTGAGCGAAGTTAGTGTTGTCTGTTCTGGGGTTTCTTAGTTTGCAATTCAGCGCCCGCTAGGATACTCTTTGTCATTGGTAAAGCTAATGGCACCTTAATTTAAGAGTTTATTTACACTCAGAATACCTGCCCTTGCTTTTAGCACAGTAATGCGCGTTTGGATTTAGAAGCCAGGATTGGCCATGCTGCTTTGGTCGGAGTCTTTCATCAGTTTGGCGTTGTCAGGCTCCTGCTGGCTTCCTCCAGGAGCCCAAAGCTCTCTCACACAACGCCCATGATGCGAGCGACCCACCAGCTGCAGGGCATGATGATGCGGCAGGCGGTGCGGCAGCCCTGGTAGTTGTATGGCCACGGGTAGTAGCCCAGCAGAGGCTCACAGATCCTCTGGCACTGCGTGTAACTTCGCCTGCACTCGATGCAGCACACGCCCAGGTGGTCCAGCATGGGGTCAAAAGCCATCCCTTCACCTTCCAGTTGCTGAAACACAAAATGTTAGCGTTATCAGCTCTGAAGCCTTGGCTTTGAACTGCGCGGCGCTCCCACTAGCTGACCTGTGGACCTTGCTTTCTCCCTTTTGCTGTGCTTGGTAGAGATGTAGAATTGGTGCAGTCACCCATGTGAAAATGTTAAGAAAAAAAAAAACACAAGGACCTCTAACAGAATTCGTTATGATTCTTCAGTCTTTGCAAAAGATCCAGCAGCAGTAAGACCCCCAAGGCATAAATGTTAGTGATGGAAAAGACTTGAATATAGTCACGGGCCTTTCATGTAGATGACCACGTCTGAAGCTTATGCTGTGCTTTTAATGGTTTTTTATGTTTTAATGTGCTTTTTTTTTTTTTTAATTCAGAAAACTTCTCTCTTGTCTTTCTTTCAGCTTTTTTCCCCCAGTGCCACACTGAGTTGCTTTGTGGACAGTGGGATTTCTGCCTGTTCTGTACCTGACGGTGTGCAGTTGCGCGGAACACAGCGTGTATGAAATATTTAAAAGCAGGCAGGTTTTTGCCTTCCCCCTTCAGAATCATTTTCCTATTTTTTGGGAGGAAAAAAAAAAAAAAACCTGAACTACCAAACAAACTGAACATTCTAATTTTGAAGCTAAATTGTTCTTTTTTTTTTTTTCAAGAACGCTTTGAGAAAAGCAGCAGCAGCAAACAGCAGATGCTGGCATCTGAGTTGGCCCTGAGTGTTTTTCACTTGGAAACCAGCAGCACACTGTAGCAGTGGGGCACAGAGGATGCATTCTCCTCTCCGGGTTGGTGTGTGGTGCTGGGGACTACTTGGTTGAGCCTCAGGCCTTTGGAGTCTCCTTCCCCAACCTGATAGCAAGGGGAGGGATGTTGGTTCCCTTGAGTTTTCCTCCTTGGGTTTAGATGCCAGCAGTGTGAGCTTCTGCACGAGAGCTCATTGTCCAAAGTCCCTTTGTGCAGTGGGTGAGAAGGAATAGTTGTAAGCATGATTCCTTCCATCCTGGGGGAAAGAGCTACAACATAATTAACGGTCCTTTGGAATTAAACAAATCTGCCTCTAAGGAAAGCTCGGCTACGGGCATCTATGGAGTAACTGCTAATGAAGGTGAGTCCTGCCCTGTAGGATAGAGGAAGTGGGGGGAACTGGAAGCTGTGGCTCTGGCATGTATCCCAACTGCTCTGCTGCTGCTCCCAGAGAAAAAGGGAACTGGGGCCTCATGGACTTCACATCAGTGGATGCAAAGAGAAGCTGAATTCCACTGCCATTGCTATTCTACTGACCTCATGAGAGTCAGTTTAGATCCACTTTATTTGGAGTGATTAATTTGAGTTTAATTAAGGGATGTCAACTCGGCAGAATGCTGTCACAGCATAATGATCTCCTGCTGTTGCATAAATGTCAAGTCAAAGCTGGGACTTATTTCCAGAGCAGGAGGCATTTATCTTGTAACAGTGTTGTATTAAAGTGACTTACTCCTGCTGCACCAAATGGTGGGTGTAAATTCTTTGGTGCTGGTGCACTATGCTAGAAGCTGCCTACTGTATGGCCCCTGCGTGCTGCCTCAGAGAGCAGCAAAGGTGGTCATCTTCCATGTGCTACTGCTGCCTCTGAGAAGGTTCTCCATGAGCTGCTTGCCAGAGAGCCTGTCCTCCTGATGGGGAGAGCAGGCTGAGGGAGTAGATCTCTCTTTAGGAGGAAACTCTTTGCTATGAGCTGCCCAGAGAAGCTGTGGGTACCCCATCCACAGAGGCACTCAAGGCCAGGTTGGATGGGGCCCTGGGCAGCCTGAGCTGCTGGGTGGCACTGTTCACGGCATGGGCTTGGAGCTGGATGTGCTTTAAGGTCCATCCCAACCCAAAGCATTCCATGTTTTGGCTTAACCCCTAATATCTTTGAAACCAGACACAAACTACCACTTTCTTCTTCTCTAGGCGTCTGATGCTGGTTTGTATTTGAGAGCATGGTATGAGTCCTAGCTACTAGATTCATGCTTTGCCAATAAGTGTTGGGGTATAGCTACCTGATTAAGACCAGCTTCTAATTTATCATCCTCTAGTACTTCTTAGTGGGCCTTGGAGCCCTTCAAAAGCAACTTTTCATCATCTTCTCTTGATCTTGCCACCTCAAGCACTTCATCTTGCTGAGGCTTAGTTAAAACTAGGGTTGAGGGAGGGAGAAGAAGATTGGGAGAAGACCTATTTGAACTTAAATGTAGACATGTTTCACTAGTCTGTACTTCATGGAGAAAAACTGAATGAGCCAAGCATGCAGATTTAAATAAATAAAAGACAAAACCAACCGTGTCCTTAGCATTACCTGTCCACCACAGCCTTGTGCTCTGTAGTGCAAATACTCACGTTGTATGGGTTGTCTGGGTTAAGTGTTTGATCGCTTTCTTGCTGCATTGGCCTGGTTTCATTCGACTGGGGGCCAAGCTCTTGAGTCAGCTGGGTGGGGGTGGACCTGGTGTTCACCTCTTCAGCAGCAGCTGCTCTGTGTTCTGCATCGAAGTTTGACTCGGACTGGCGTTTATTTCTCTTCATTTCTCTCCTTTCTCTTTGTTTATCTGAAGAAGTAGTCATATTTTGAATATATATCTTTGTATTTATCCACAGATCCAGATTTCAGTGGTGTGTTTGATAAAAGCTAGGAGAACCAGGGGGGGGAAGACCAAACAGCAGAATGGAAAGCTTGATAAGCATCCCAATGGGAGCTCCTTGCTTTCCTGTGCATTATAAGCAACTGATATCATTCCAAAGTGGGGGTGAGGCTTTTTCTCTCTTTCTTCCCTTGAAGCTAAGCAGGTGTAAGAAGATGCTTTCAGCTTCCAACATGGTCACTGATGTTACCTCAGCAGCAGCTGCCAGCACTCACAAGAGCCATCATATGTGCTTTTGTGGCAGACTGGTGCCCTGTTCCCAAGTCCAGGTGGTGAACTTGGTGGGAGCTGCTTTGATGCTGCTCTTTTGTTACCCAGTAGGGGAAGTGCAAGGTCATGAGAAAAATGGAAGATAATGGCAGCTTGCTTGGATCCCCAGGCGCTGTCAAATGGTATTTATTTATTTTCCCAGTGTTTTAAGGTTAGGTGGTCCAAGGAGGGATAAATCTTTTCAAGCCCTCTCTTCTCCTTCCAGACCTGGGATATACCTGGAGAAGTTGCCATCACTCTGGTAACTCCTGAACACCTCTGCTAAGCGTGGCCGTGTTTGATGACCACACTTCCACCCAGGGGTGGCCTCCAGGACCTCACCAACTTCACCTATCAAGTTGCCAAGCTGATCCCTCTACCAAAATCTACTGGAGAAGCGTTGGGAAACACATCCGGGCACGATCTCAGATCGGTAGTTTGCTGGTCCCCAGCCCTTGGCCAGCTGTGGCATTCCAGCTGCCTGAGCAGTTTGATTCTAATACTTTTGAAATACAAGAAGCGTTACCTTTGGGATATGTAGGTCGAAGCCAGAAAATCGGAAGATCCCCACAAAGCTCTAAAATTTTGGGGCTTAGGAAACCGTTGTGCTTGATGGGCTCGTCTGCAGCCACCCAGATAAGAGAGTTTTCGTCAAATCTAACAGGCATGATTTCATCTTCCTGCAAATAGAAGAGCACAAATCCTTTGCTAGTTCAGTGAGCGGCCCTGTGCCTGCCTGCTGCTAACTCTTGGGCATCAAACTGTGTAATCATCAGCTGCAACTAACACTGTGCATCCTTTATTTCATGAATGTGAGCTGATTGGAGTGAGCCAACCTGCTGTCAGATTTTGCTGGGGTTGTGGTTTCACCCTTTTCTCTTTTAGAATACTTTTGCCCCTATGTATGAGTGATCTTCCAGGCCCGAGTGCCAGGATTTCAGTAGTAATACTCGTGAGCACCCACCAGCTTCAAGGGATGAGCAGTGAAATAGGCCAGCCAAAAACGAGACCCTGTTCTTCTGTCATGCCTGCTCTCATCTGATGACCTCCTAAGCTACGGCTCTGTTTACAATAGATGTTAAAAAAAATAATAAAGTCTTGCTTGCAAGTTTTGCAGAGGAATACGGTACGAGAACTGGTGCAGCTTCCAGTTTTAAGTCAACGTGATGGCTCTGATTAAAGGTCTTGTTCAGTAAAAGCAATTCAATTGACCAAAAGCTTGAAGTGCAAGTTAAAGAAGCCTGCCTTTTTGAAGTGTACCCTGCAGGTTTTTGGTTTGTATCTTCAAAGTAACGTAGGCAAATGCCAGTGATTGATTCTTTAAAGTCGTTAGTTCAAAGTATTATTTTACATAAAATGTGTAAGTATTTTATAGCAACAGTGAAATATTAAAAGAAAACCAACTTGTGGATCATGAAAACCAGTATGATTTCAAAGTTAAAATTCTAAATTGCTTCCATAAAAGTCATCGAAACTCGTTACATAACTGACTAGATCAATTTATTCTGTCAAGTTGTTGTTCCTTTAATGTGTTTATTGATTTCTTTGTAGGTCTCGAGCCATTGAAGTTCACTATCCAATCCGTCTACTGAGAGCGGCTCTTGATTTTTTTTTCTCTCCCCCTTCAGTTTCCATCAGCATCAGAAATAAGAGAATCCACTTTTCTGAAATAAGAATATCCTTTGTTTCTGTTTTGAAATTACCATGACCTGTGAGCGGGTGGACTTTGGGGATCTACACGAGTTTATTTCCACCGGCTGTTTTTATAGTCAGTGTTGGTTATACGTGCCGTAAGGAAACACTGTAAGTGCTCAGACGTGTGTGCTTATCAGAGGGAGAACTGCCTCTAAGTAGGAAAATAAACACTGCTTTGCCACACCAGTCATTCATCTAACCAGAAAAGTCAAGCACCGGGGAAGGGCCTTAAGCAACCGACTTTATATGAATGAGATGGGAGCGGTTTTTGTGGTAGCTGGATGAGTGTTGCAGCTTTTGTGATGCTGGTTCTGTGAAATTTAGTCAACGCAGTGTTCTAAAATGAAGACCGATGCAGGCTGAGTAGGTACATTCTTAATGTTTACTGTTATTTCTTCTGAGTTAGATGAAATTTTGCAGTAACATTCAATATTTCATGAGCCTTGGTAGGTGGAGTTGCTCTAGTGTTGGTAACCATTCCGTTGGGCTCTATCCTTGTCTCTGTTTGCATTGCTTCCTCCATGCTTCCCCATCGCAGCCTCCTGCCCAGCCTTTCCTCATGTCCCCAAGGCCCCCTGCTCATCCCCCCTCATACCACTAGCCCTTACCAGGTCAGAGGACAGGCTGGCCTTGGTCATGGCATCCACCTCAGGCACACGAGCTTTGGGCTGGGCCTTGATGTAACACTTCTCTCCTCCAGCAAATCGGATGCCGGTGATGCCCTAAGGAATAGGAGAGACATTCGGGTGCAACCCTCCGTGTCCCCCTGCCCCATAAACCCCTTGTGCTGCCCCCCCAGCCAACGTTGTTGCTGAGTTTCTAGTCGGAACATTGAGTCTTATTTAAAAACAGACACACCAGCACACTCTGGGACTTATCCTAGAGTGTGCTGGGAGCAGCTCAGCATTGCCGAATCACAAGATCATGAAGGTTGGAAAAGACCACTAAGATCACCTAGTTCAACCATCACCACCACGCCCACTGAACCATGTCCCCCAGTTCCACATCTACCCTTAAATCCAAGTCTTTGCTGAGCATGCAGTCATCCGAGTTGTGCCAGTCAATCCAAGGATGCTAATGTAAATGCTTGGCCTTTGGAAGTGCCTTTCTTTCTCCCTTATGTCCATTCTCAGCTCGAAACCCAACTGGCAGCATCCCTTTGCTCTTGCTGAGCCTTGGGACTGTGATCAGATTCAGCCCTGGTAGATAGCAGCCACACTTGGGGAGCTGATCTGACCCAGCTGTTAGGTCAGCCAGCAGCACGCCTGGCAGCAATATGACTTCAGGATCTCTCTGTTGAGCTGGAGCCTTTGTGCAGATGTGGAATAGTGAAGAGGAACAATGAGAGCTTGCTGCAGGTGCCCTTATTCAGCTGCTATTAATGTTGCTATGGTGATGTTTGCTAGAGATTGGTAAAAGCTGAACTCCAGCTGCTGGGCAAGCTGGGTCCCCAGTCTCCTGGCTTGGATTTGCTTGTATTTGTAGAGAAGCTATGGAGCTGGATTTCCTCTGCTTTCTAGAATAGGGAGCAGCCCTCCTGGGGCCTGCTGGTGTCCTTTGCTTTAGGTGCTGCTTTGACTTAGAGAGGACTTTGAAGTTAAGTGTTTTGCACCTAAGAACATTAACTACAGCACCTTGGTCCCATAAAAAATTTCTGCAGCATTGCACAGACAGACCTTTCATAGAATCACAGAGTGGCTTGAGTTGGAAGGGACCTTAAAGCCCATTCAGTTTCAACCCCTTGCTGTATGCAGGGACGTTACTTGTTAAAACAGGCTGCCCAGAACCCCATCCATCCTGGCCCTTATTAGCTTGGGTATGGTGCAGCTCCATGAGCAGCTCACCTGGTTGCTATGCTGAGATTTGGCACCCATGAGCCCAGGCTGGCTGCTGAGCCACCGTTCCCAAGCAACTTGGGTACCCAAATGCATTTGCTGCTGGACCGAATCCCTAAACAGAGCATATCTGACACATGGATGCAGAATTTGTGCTGCACGCCTCTGTCCCCTCCCCTAGGCCTGACCCAGGCTCCCATCCTTGATCTCAGGGCAGAGAGCACAATAGAAGTTTGTCCCTGGTGTCAGCTTGGCTTACTGGGTTGATTTTGTGTTCGTCAAGTGGTGACGTTTTGGGTCAGAGGGGGTATTTCTCCAGTTCAAATCCCACAGAATCATGCAAGGGCTGTGACGCAGCCTGTCAGAGAGTTTTCCTACTGTGCTTCTGAGGGCACAGATGTTGCAGATCTATTTCAGTGACTTGAAGGCGTGCGTGGAGCCAAACCTGATGCAGCCTAATCCATGTTGGAGAGGACCGGCTGGGGCCAAGGAGCTGATAGCTGGGACAGTGCGGTGTAGGCACTGGAGAGAGGGCTGCGAGGGACCCAGTGGCAGTACTTACAATCTGGAAATCATGAACTTCAACAGCCTCTTCACTCCCGCTTCCTGTTTTGAATGTCTCTAAGTTGTTTCCGGCATCTATTTCCATCGATCCGTCTTGCACTTTTCCATTAATGCTCATGGTGTAGTGAACGTTGTAGACCTGGAATAGATAACAAAGCAGTAACGCGCTAACGCTGTGCATTGTCTTCTTCCTGAACCAGGTGGTGGGTCAATCCGATGGTCATGACCCTACTGGCAGAACTCTAGCATGGCTGAGGCTGGCAGGGCCCTCTGGGTCCCTCTGCACAGGGCCACATGATAATGTGCTTTGTAGAGTTCCTCCCTAAGCACTTGCAAGTCCCAAGCTTGGAGGCACCTTGGAAAAATGCCTCCCACTTTTCCCGATCGACCTGGAATTTGACTTTGAATGTTAATGACAGCTCTGGATACGACAGGAGTTGAACTCAGTGATCTTCATGGGTCCCTTCCAACTTGGGGTGTTCTGTGGTTCTATGTTTTGCAAACCAGGATTCAGATGGATGGAGCAATATGTAAGGGGAAATTGTCCTGCCGATGCACTGTGTCCCTGCCAGCCTATGTACACACGCATGTCATAGAATCACAGAATGTCCTGGGTTGAAAAGGACCACAATGATCATCGAGTTTCCACCCCCCTTCCATGTGCAGGGTCGCCAACCACCAGACCAGGCTGCCCAGAGCCACATCCAGCCTGGCCTTGAATGCCTCCAGGGCATCCACAACCTCCTGTCTCCTTTCAAGAGCCTAGAGGATGGCATCTGCAGCCTGGCTTAGAGGTCAGCAATGTGTCTCGTCTCTTTTTTTGGTGTTCAACCTCATACTTTCTCTGACTACCTGCATTATTGCTACGTGCATGTGTGTATCTCCCAGGGAGCTCTGCTCTGCTGCTGGGACTTGCACAAGGACCTCCTTGATGGGACTGCAGCGTGGCTGGAAGTTGTGCAAATCTTCTTCCAAAGTAAACCCAAAGATCCGAACTGTGCTAACGGAGCAACCTAAATTCAGGTGGGCATCATCATGCTTAACATACGTTTTAACCCAAAACTTAGGTAAACAGAAAGTGAAATTTATATATTGACATGGCATAACACTCATGATGCTTCTGAAAGTAGATTCTTAAAGTGGTCAGCAACTTCTTAGTTTTGTTCTTTGCGTACAGTATCTTTTACCTACCCCAGAAAATGTGAGTAAGAGAACGTACCATGGCTTTAAAAGTTGTTCCACAGCTGTTAACCATAAATGCCTCCATGCATGCACCGTCGCACAGCCCACCAATGGGCGAGCTGATCGTGGGTTAAATATAGCACTGCGCACATCGGGGTCCAGATGGGATTTGGTCTGAGCATGCCGTGGTGTGGGGAAGGAATGTACACGTTTCAATGCTGGTTTTGTCCTGAGGGCTGGAGTTTGCCCGGGATGTGAATCCCCAGGGAAGGGCTGGGCTTGGAGTTTGCTGAGAATGCGTGAGCAGAAATCAATGTAGCGTCTGTGCTCCTGGAGATATGTTGCACATTCAGTAAGAAATGTGCTTCCAGGAGCCTCCATCCCCGCAACCAATAAAGATCATTATTGTATGTTTGTTTTTTAAGTATGGAGAAGAAAAAAAAGACCTTCTTAAAGACCTCTTTATCAACCCTGTCATGCAAGTTTCCAGCCCGTGCCCTGCGTTACTTGCAGCCTGTACCAGGCTGGCCGTGCTCACCTGCCTCTCAGTGGCTTTCCAGAAGTAGAAGGCACCGATGGCCCCAGCCAGCAGCAGAAGGGCCCCAGCGATGAGCACTGTGGCCCCTGCCTTCAGCAGCCGCCCTGGCCCCGGAGGGGGCACTGCTGCCGTATATGCCTGCAGGAAGCACAGTGCTGGAACAGGAAGCCCGACTTGGTGGGACCAGTTGAGGTCCCCATCCTGAGCCAGTTGTGATGGCCGCCGCGTCCCAGCCCGACCCACTGGTTCTGACCCACCCGACCCTTCCTGACCTGACCCAATCCGTCCCGTCCCATCTTAATACAGCTGGTCCCATCCCAACTAATCCCGTCTTGTCTAAACACAACCCAACAATTCAGTCCTAATCTAGTGAATCCTGTCTAATCCTAACCTGATCTGACCCACTGCATCCTGACTCATTCCAATCTGACCCATCCCAACCTGACACATTCTGTTCTATCCTGATCTGTCCCACTGTGATCCAGCTGAACCCAACCTATCCCACCTTATCCCTCTCTGACTCATCTCATCCCAAACAGTCCCATCCCAATCTGACCTGACCCATTCCAATCTATTCCATCCCAATCCAACCCATCTTATTCTATCCTGACCCATCCCATACCGATCTAAGCAGTCCCCTCCTGACCCATCCCATTTCATCCTGTCCCAGTTCGACCTATCTCATCCCAAACCACCCCTGCCCCATCCCGATCCAATCTGTTGTGTTCCGAATCATCCCATCCCATCCCATCCCATCCCATTTCATCCTGTCCCAGTTCGACCTATCTCATCCCAAACCACCCCTGCTCCATCCCGATCCAGTCTATTGTGTCCCGAATCACTCCATCCCATCCCATCCCATCCCATCCCATCCCATCCCATTCATCCCATCCCATCCCACCCCATCCCACCCCATCCCATCCTGCCCCATCCCATCCCATTCAGCCCGTCCCGGTGACACTCACGGGCGGCAGGCCCTGCTCCACGTCTTCGGGCCCCGCTCGGGCGATGGGTACCTTCTCCGAGCCCTCGACCATGGCTGCGGCAGCGGCTGCCCCCGGCTCCCCGCTCCCCGCCGGGCAGCACCGCCCCAGCCCGGCCCCAGCACCGCCCCTGCCCGGACAGAGAACGCTCCGCTCCCTCCGGGCCGCACCCCCGGGAGGAGGGGAGGGGGGATGTGGGGCCCAGGGGCAGCGCTGGAGAGCTGGGAGGGGGAGTGATGGAGGGGGAATGAATGTCCACGTAGTGAGTACCGCGCTGGGCTGCTGTGGAGAGGTGCCCCTATTACTTATTATTACTATTTACTACCCTCACAGCGGTAGCAAACACTTTTTATTTTTATTTTTTTGTTATTATTATTTTAAATATAATAGCTTTTTAACTACATTGACATGCTTGCCAAAGGAATCAGCAGATTGTGTTTGGATTGAGGTGTTGGCACAGCGCATTCGATGGCTGCCCCACGGGAGCACCCCAACATGGCACGGGTTGAGCTGCCCCCAAGGGGACACACAGAGAACAAGGGGGGAAAGTTATCTTTTCGTTTAAAATGGTCACAGAGCTCTCATTACCCCCAGGGACAGATCTGATCTCTGGACCGAAAACCATTGCGAAGCAGCACAGAAGTCAAAGGTGGTCCTCACCTGCCCAAGCGCTTCGCCTTCGCATGGCTGAGGGACAAACCCCGGGGATACCCACCTGCATTTTCTATCCTTAAACCCTGCCCCATCCATCCTGTTGGTTTCCATCATTAGCCATCAGATCCTGGCCAAAAATTAACAGGCGTAGTTGCTGCCGAAAATAAACACAATCACAGCTAGTTAAATCCAGAGAGAAGCGCACTGTGCAACTTCCTAAAGTAGGGCATACTCTAGCCCTCCCCCCCCCCCAAATGACACACTGCTGTAGGTTGGGGCTAATAATGAGATTATGGTTCTCTTCATTAGCAAGTATTTTGTTACACCGCAATCTTGTGAATGGATATGTCTATCTTGGCAAAATGTGAGAATCCCAGCCTTTGATCTCAAACCTCCATTTCACGTCTCTCCTTTAGAAAGACAGATTTATTTTAAGGCCCCTGCGCTCGTCTCCCATGCAGAAACGTGCCAGGGAGGTTTGCCATGGAGCCCCCCATTAACCCCTGCTTTCATGCCTTACCCTATGTGCGTGCACGGATCCGCTCGTGGGATTGCGGCGGGCACCCCTTGCCACCGTGATGGATGGGGTGGCAATGGGGCAAGCGGGGCTGGGGCAGATGCACACCCGTGCAAACAGACCCACATTCAGTCACTGCAGAGCCGGTGTTTGTAGGGCTGAGGACAAAAACGCAGCTCTCCTTTCACCAGCTGAATTCTCCATTTGCAATGAAGATAACGCCGATAGTCGCGTCTGAGCGCCGTCTCCTCTCTAAATAACATGTGTGTGCTCAGCTGGATTAAGCCAACTTCTGAGGCTGGAAATCATAATAACAGTCTTTTACAGGACAGCTTTTCTGGTCGTCTGATACCATTATCCTCCGGGCTGAAAAGCATTCCAGAGTACTTGGAGAGCCGCAGTGAATGTGAGGTTGCTTAGCTGATAGCGCGGGCTTGTCTCAAGGAAGCACATTTTCTCATTATTTTTCACAGCTCTGAAAAAGTTTAGAAGGGGAAATGGAAATATTAAAAACGAGAACCTCTTTGGTCTGGCTGCTCACTGAATGCACCCTGCCTTTTGGTAAGTCTCTTCTGCTTCCTTATGCGCTTTTATCTCCTTTTTTGAAGGGTCCCAAATAGTTATTTGAACTCTGTCGTGGCCTGAGTGGAAATTCATGAGGCCAGGCACTTTCCCATGCTTTTACACCAGCACAGCCATAACCTGGTTAGTGACTTGGGTCCCACCTACTCCACGTCTCTACTTGACCTCTCTTAAGAAGAACCAGAGTCCTCTGGACGGAGCAAGTCCTACACAAAAAAAGAGAAAGGAGATGTTGGCTTCCATATGGAACCCATCACAACCCGAGGTTTTGGAGAAAGTTTAAGGATTCTTGCCTGCAGTGGGACCAACAGCTGAACTAACAGGCATAAACGTCCTCACCAAGGTCCCTATGGTGACCCAGGATGTAGCAGCACCCCTCGGGGGCTCACTTTTCCTCCTTACCCCCTCACTCCATGCCAGTGCCATGCTCCTTTCCTCGCCCAATGTGGCAATGTGTGAAATTTCAGACACCAAAACCACCGTTTGTTCTGTGCAAGGCTCTTGGAAAGCCCAGCGATGTCCTTTGCCCTGAGACTTTGGGAGAAGCTGGCATCCCCCACTGACCTGCTTGGGCACGTCTCCAGCAAGACCACAGTGAAGGGATGCGTTGAAATGCACTGGGGCAGAACCCTGCTCTCAACTCGCATCTTCCCCATCCATCCCACACGTGGCCCATCACACTTGGTTCCTCCTCACCCCAGGACACAAAAGGCAGATTTGTTTTTCCCCAGGGCTGAATTTCCTCTATCCATATGTCTTCATCATATTCTCCCTAATTTAGCCAGTGGCTGTGCCTTCTGTTTTCCTTGAATCAGTGAAATAAAATAAAATAAAAATAACTAGCTGTCATTATGTGCTTTCCTTCCTACCTTTAACAATGTGGTCTCTTTTGTAGCTATCCTCTGTAAATTGCTCATAGGCTACTTCCTTTCCTAACCTCAAATCAGGGCTTGCTGCTTTGGAGGTAGTTATTATCTTAAACAACTTAGTAGTGTCAATCTCCTTTCTTTTTCCCAAAGGCTTCTTTCCACTTTGATGAGAACTCTGATAATTTTCTTTTTGTTTCATTGCAAAGGCCAAGCTTTATTTTCCCATCCAAGCGCTCCCATGAATCAATTATATTTCTCTTTTCTGATCTATGCACCATTCCACTAATAATTCCGTGATCTGACTCAAGAGAATGCTTCCAATGAGATCACCTCAGAGTCATCTGCAGTGCCAGAATATTTTCCACAAATACTGCCTCCTGAAACGTGCTTTTTACTCACCCTTCTGAAAACACGTGAAGTACCTTTATTGTTTTTGTTGGCCTTTTTGAGAGGTTTGTGTGGATTGGTTCCAGCAAGTATAATCACCTATTCACCTGTGCTCTGTCCTTTCATTTAGTTCCTTGCATCAGGCTTTTCTGGTCTGCTCTATAATCATAGAATCGTAGAATCCCCAAGGTTGGAAAAGATCTCTGAGATGAACCAGTCCAGCCATTCACCTACTGCAAGTATCTCTCCACTAAACCACATCCCTTAGTGCAAAATCTAAATGTTTCTAATACCTCTTTCCCTGCATTCAAGTCTTTATAAAACAACAATAAAACAAAAACAAAACAAAACAAAACAAAAAAAACCCCAACCAAATAGGTAATAAAAGAGAATTGTTCCTAACAAAAAGAAACACATCAGATCAGGGAAACTAAACCCACGGGTGAAAAAGAACCATTGAAAAGCAGCATCCTTACCCTTGAGTTGGCTTCTCCTTAAGAATGAGTGTGGAGAGCATGACATGCTGCTTCACAGAACCACATCATGGCTGGTGAATCTGGCCTTTGCCAACAGCTCTCTGCACATCAGGGCATAGTCCTTAGCCCCCATATCTAATACTAGACCAGGCTGCCCAGAGCCCCATCCAACCTGGCCTTGAACACTGCCAAGGAAGGGGCATCCACAGCCTCTCTGGGCAGCCTGTGCCAGTAGCTAAGCACTCTCTTGGTAAAGAACTTCCCCCCTGATATCCAAGCTAAATCTTCCCTCCCTCAACATAAAATGATTTCCCCTTGTCCTGCCGTTATTTACTCTTGTAAAGAGTTGGCTCCCCTCCTGTTTGTAGGCTCCCTATAGGTACTGGAAGGCTGCAGTGAGGTCTCCTCACAGCCTTCTCTTCTCCAGGCCTTGTTTTCAAAAACCCAGAGATTGTTCCTCTTTTCCTCATTGCCAGACGCTGAGCAGGGAGGGATGTACGGCTGAAGGAGGAAGAAGGAAGAACAGTATCATTTCTGCCAGTAGACACCTCTTTAATTAGGAATATACATCTGTTATCCACGCATTAGCATGGAACAGCATGGAACTGCTGTTGTCAGACCACTACAGACAGCAAGCAGCAGCAGCAGTAATAATTTTGGCCCAGTTAGGGTCCTCGTGCTTGTCCAGTGTGGAGAGCTGAGGGGAGAAAATGCTTGAAGAACATCATGACAAAAGCCGGGGGGGACCTTATTCCCTGCACAGCCCTGTTTCCCAGGGCTTTTTCCATGGCTCCATGGTCAGTGATTTCCGTGATAATCCCTAATTGTTAAAGGGCAAACTGTCAAATACTTTAAGCTCCACACTTTATGGCCTGTCTATATGGGGCCGCGACACTGCATGGGGCAGAGCTGAGGAGCGTGAAACCAGACTAATTGGAGGGGGGCAGAGGTGGCCTCCATGGCCTCGCCAGCAAGATTTTCCTCTTGCTGACAATGTTGTGTTGCCGCTGTGAGGAGCTCACCTGCCCTTACACGGTCCGACAGAGGCAGTAATGACTTCTCTCAGGAAATTTTGGGGTTGTTTGGGAGGAAAAAAATGAGTTAGTTTGCAGAGAGGTCTCACTTAGGTAAATCATCTGCAGTATTACGCTGCCTGAGGTGGACAGGACCACCTCTGTCTTCCTCCCCTTGAGGAGCAAATCGCTCTGTGCATGGTCTTGGTGTCCCAGAGAAGATGCTCAAGTTGCTTTCCTTGTCTCTGCATGTGGAAAGCAGTCCCAGAGCTACATCGCCTGAAGCAAAATCCGTTCTTCATGACTGGGAGCTGCTCTGTGGGGATGCTGCGTGTCGGGCAAGCTTGGCCTGATGAAAGGAGCTTTGTTCCCTGATGCATGGGCTTGTTTGCTCTGAAGGAACCTGGCTTCCAGCTGCAGTAATGCTGGTTTTCGGGACGGAGGAGGCTGATGAAGCCTCCGCTCTGTGGTGGGGGTGCAGCCGGGTGGTCCCTCGTGCAATGAATTAGTTAATGTGTGAAGAGACTGGAGGAAGGTGTAAAGTGCTGAGCATTTCTCTCGACTTCTTAGGATAATGCGTTTTAAAGATCAGCTTGGGTTTGCCTGCGATGTGATTTGTTTAATTATTTAAAGCCTGTTAGCATATCTTCCCCGGGGGATGGAAAATCCTCAGCAAAGGATCTTTACAGGAGAACAGAGATCTCTGTTGTACGCTGAGAGGCTCACACCCAGCCACCCGCACCGACCCCAGCACAGGGCATGGTGGAAAGGCTGTGCAAATACCACCTTCCTGACCCCAAAAGATGACTCATGACAACCTCTCCTCCAGACCTACCAGATGTCAGACACTAAAGGGCACTCTGTAGGGTGTCTGGGACTGTGAGTGGTAGGCGCTTGGTACGGAGAAGGCTTTATAAGACAGGTCTCAACACCAGCCCCCCCCGGCCCAAGATTGGCTTGGTATGACTGCATGGTGCAGTGCTGCTGGGGCTGTTAATGTTCCAGGAAGAGCTTTCTGGCTCAGGAATCTAATCTCTGTGTGACTTCATGATGGAAAATTTCCAGATGAGGTGCTGAGAAGGTGTGGGAGCCAACGGCTCTACTATGGCAGTGGAGTGGATGGGATCCCATGTAATCCTCTTGCTGTGCCTGAAAGCCATCTCTTGTTCCATTGTACTAACCCTGCCATGATACTAGCGTGTGCAAGGCTGACTTCCCACCGGACAAACCCAAAGGGATGGTGCCTCTCCTTCTCCTCGATTCCTCTCCTCTTCCTTGATGCCTCTCCTCTTCCTTCATACCTCTTCCTCTTCCTCACTACCTCCCCCATGAAGTCTCAGCGTAGCAGCTCTGGCTCGTCTATAAACCCAAGCCAACTTAAGAGGAAAAGATCTTGGTTGTTCTAAACTTTGAGAGCCACCACAGCATCTCAGAGAAGCAGACAAGTGGGCATGACTTCTCTTCAGCATCCCCTCATCTGCGAAATTATCTGCTGCACCCTCTGTTATCCACAGCACATACCTAAGCTGTTGCTTAAATTTGCTCTGACATTTAATAGGAGAACCCCAGAGATCAGCACCATTGATGCAGGCAGAGCCTGACATCCCAGTGACATTTGAGCTGGGGTGCCACACATTCAAATCACTGTTGATTTTTACTCTGTGTTTACTCACTGAATCTGAACTCCAGGCTCAACTGCAGTCAGTTCCATGAAGTCCACCCTTCAGCTGCTTTCATAACTGAGCAGAGAGAGGTGTAGAGAGGTCGAGAGCCCCGGGTAAGCTGCTCTGTCCGTGCAGCTCATTAAGGGCTGAGTGCTCTGTCTCCATCCCTCTGCTCCGATCATCCCACGTGGCACAACCTCATGGGGATGGCACTAAGGAAAGAAGAGTCGACAGCCTCATTTCATAGCTTGATTCGGAAAATCAAGCAAAGCCACTCTGTTGGACTATTGCTGAATCAGTAATCTTTGGTGCAGTTCCACACGGGGATTCCCAGCAATTTAACCAGAAGGCTGAACAATAAAATACATTAGGTCTGAACTGGCTACGCAAAGGCAAAGCGGGAGGCAAGATGTCTAATTGGAGAGTGTTCAGCAGGAGCCTTCCCTGGGGACTCTGTCCCTTGGGATTAGGGGCTTGTTGACATCTGGGTTGCATGCCGTTGCTGTTTTGCCCTGCATCCCACCAGGGCAGATGGCAGGGAGCCAGAGAGCAAAAGCCCTGAAACTCACACCAAAGGGAAGAGGGAGGTTTTCTGCTGTCAGAGTGTAGGCCCTTGGGAGAGAGGAGATGGCAGCTCCTACCCAGAGGTGTACAGTAGTGACTTCTCTTGACTGGAGATAGGGAAATAAGGGAAATACATTCTTCTCCTGCCATTAGGGGGTTGTCTGCGAGAGAGAGATTCCCTTCTGCCTTGTCCTATCCTGTCCTAAATGCCCTTACAGAATCACAGAATCCTTAGAGTTGGATGGGCCATCCAAAGGCCATCTAATCCAACTCCCCTGCAATGAACAAGGACGTCTGGAAGTACATCAGGTGCCCAGAGCCCTCATCCAGCCTTACCTTGACTGTCTCAAGAGATGGAGCATCCAACACATCTCTAGGCAACCTGTCCCAGTGCTTCACCACCCCGACTGTAAAAAGTCTTCCCTCTGTCTAGCCTAACTCTCCTTTCTTGTTGTTTGACACCATTTCCCCTTATGCTCAGGATAGCTCCTTCGTGATAAATATACAAGTGCATGGGACACTTTGCACATTCCCTGTTCTAGTGATGTGTCCTCTTTGCCCAGGGTGCACCTATGTTTGCCCTGTGCCACAGGGTCTGTGGAGAGCTCCTGCTTCTGCCTATGTCCCCTCCTGGCTGCAGGCAGTGACAATCCCTCGGCTGCTGCCAAGGACAGCCCAGCTTAGATTCATGCACCTTAAAAAGGTGCATAAAATAGTCAGCAGCCAGAAGCAGGAGGGGTTGCTAGGAATTTCTAGAGGGAAAGAAATAGAGACACCTGTTTCTTCCCCTCTAGAACTGACTAGTTCAGATGCAGGCCCACCACCTTTGGTGGTCAGCAGGCAGGTGATCAGCTTGTTGCCGTCCCTCTGGTAGTTCATCAAGATGAAGCCAAGCCACCTCCTCGCTCTTGTCCTCCTGCTTCCCCCTCCCACTGCGATCCTACCAGAGCCTGTTGCTGATGCAGATGAAAAACAGAACATGGAGAATATATGTAAAAAAAACCCTCCAAACAAGCCAGAGCCAAGGGACTGAATTAGACCTATGCCGTGCAGCACACTAACACTCAAAGCAAAGCATGGAGCCTGACACAGTGCTCAGCGCCTGCCTGAAACCCAACCACAGCTCTCAGCCTGTTTTGAAATCCACCCACAGCCTTTACTTCCTACAAACTTCAGGGAGAAAACGGCAAATTAATCCTTTTTTAAAAAGGATGAGCCGGTTTCTTGTCACTCCCTGCACAGCTCAGGATATGATAGTTCCTTCTGCATAAATACAGATTGTTTCTTTTCGCAACTTCTCTTTCATCAGACTGCTAGGAAGGCCCCGGGGTTGTTAGAAACGTGAAAGAAACTTGCTTCCCAATTAAGGTCAATCTCTTTTATCAGAGTCTTTGCATATAAACCTCACTTTCAGAGGGATTTCTACAAACTCCATCCCCGTCTCCGACAAACCAGGAGATGCCCAAACCTCAGAAGGAGCGGGGAGGCGGCCGCCTTCCCTCCCAGCTTGCAGCGCAAAGCAGGGAGCTGATCTGTCATGATGACTGAGAACATGTCACAACAATCTGTTTGCGTTCTTCAGGAAATAAAAACATCTTTCTCTCCTGGAGCTGCAAGCTAATTTGGAGATTTTGCAAGCTGACACGCAACCTGATTAAAATGACCTCGGGCCAACAGCTCTTCTCAGGCAGCTCGACAATTAAAGACTAGACCTATCTGTAGCCCAGTTTTTCCCCCCCCCCCTCAAATCCCTTTCGGGGAGGAAAAAGTTCAGTGTTTTTATTTTTAAATCTACATATTTGGAATTTTTCCCCTACACTTCGCTTCTACTGTAGCAGGATGTGCTGAGGGGATCTCTGTTTTTTTACATTCGGAGCAGATGAAACTCGCACACCCAACCGAGGAAATAATACATGAATAAACTTGAGGACTCTAAGAAATACCCGAGGCGCTTTGTGGCCTACATAAAGCTGCCCTCCCAGGTTCCTAGGCAAAAATGTTGCCCTCAATTTCCAAGGCTCGGTGGATATTTTTGTAATGACCATCGTATGGCTTAAATCACTCTTCTTTGCTTCTCGCAATTAGAGATCAATTTATTAATCTGCTGAGCTTCTGTGGAAGCGGGGATTTGTTGAGCTATGAAAAATAAATGGGCATCTCTTGGCAGAGTATTTCATGGAATCACAGAGCCATTTGAGTTGGAAGAGACCCTTAAAGGCCATCACATCCGATCCCCCTGCAATGAACAGGGACGCCTACAGCTTGATCAGGTTGCTCAGAAAGGTTGCACTGTCAGACCATGAGCAACCCGCGAACTTAATTAGGGCCACCAAGATGGTCAGAGGGCTGGAGCACCTCTCCTATGACAAAAGGTTGAGGGAACTGGGCTTGTTTAGCTTGTGGCCTTCCAGTACTTGAAGGGAGCATATAAACAGCAGGGGGGACAACTGTTTACAAGAGAGGATAGTGATAGGACAAGGGGGAATGGTTTTAAATTGGGACAGAGGAGGTTTAGGTTACATACTGGGTGGAAGTTTTTCACCCAGAGGGTGGTGACGCACTGGAACAGGTTGCCCAAGGAGGCTGTGGATGCCCCATCCCTGGAGGCATTCAAGGCCAGGCTGGATGTGGCTCTGGGCAGCCTGGTCTGGTGGTTGGTGACCCTGCATATAGCAGAGGGGTTGAAACTTGATGATCATTGTGGTCCTTTTCAACCCAGGCCGTTCTATGAGTCTATGATTAATTCACTATTCTGGGGAGACTTACTGACTTGACCATGAATATTTTTGGTGATTTTTTCTTTCAAAATCACTGCTGCAATCACTCATCCCAGGTAAATCTGGAGGAGACTTCTCTCCGCTTTGATGATTTGGCTTTGCCCGGATCACCAACTGCTTTCTAGCTTGTCAGCTAGCTAAACTGATTGACAGGTTGTGTTCTGGGAATGCCCTTCACAGTGTAGCTATATCCCCTGAAGAGCTCTATGTATTAATTCTAGCCACATACTTCTTAACCGCGTACTAAACTGGGCTGGCTTGAAGATTACCTTCTCAGCATCACCAAAGTACCTCATACAGTTCACATCACTTCCAGACCATGGGGCAGTGCGGAGTTCCACTGGGCATTGGTAGCTTTCCATGGGGGCCCAGGTCCTTGTGTGCCTGTCCTCGAAGGCAGGAATTGCCCCCTGTGCAGTTGTGTGCCTGTATGATGTGGGTTCCCCACACCCTGTTCTTGAGGTCTGGCTACCGAGGGGTTGTAGGAGGTATTTTCTGGGGGTACAGACCCTGGGGATGCAGGGGGGTATCTCCTAGGGGTAAGGAACCTGGGATGGAGGCTGGCAGAGGTGGTGGCGGAGTCTCTGGGAGATGTCCTGCTGCTGTATCCTCTTGTCCTGCTCCCCCCATTCCCCAGGGTGACCCTGGTGCTGGTGGGACTTGTCTGTCCCCTAGTGCACCTGTAAACCCTCCGTTAGTTGGAGAGCTTCTATATCACAGAAGCATAGAGTCACAGAATCTTATGAGTTGGAAGGGACAGTTAAAGGTCCAACTCCCCTGCAGTGAACAGGGACACCTACAGCCCAATCAGGTGCTCAGAGCCCCATTCGGCCTGACCTTGAGTGTCCCCAGGGATGAGGCATCCACCACCCCACTGTGCAACCTGTGCCACTGCCTCACCACCCTTACTGTAAAATACTTGTTCCTTCCATCCAATCCAAATCCCCTATCTTTCAGTTTGAAGCCATTTCCCCTTGTCCTACCGCAACAGACCCTGCTAAAGAGTCTGTCCCCCTCTTCCTTACAAGCCCCCTTTAGATACCGAAATCTTGCAAGAAGTCACCATTTCCAGCTTTCAGGTTAGAGAATGCTGGGTTCGTTTCATCCACCTCTCGCTGCTCAGTTAAAAGCCATCCCACCCGCCCCCACCTTCGCCCTTCCTCGGCCGTTCCGCTGCCGGAGCTGCACCCCCACCTAGCGGCAGCCCCAGGGCAGGGGGCAGGGTGGTGATGGGTCCAGAGGAAAGGGACAGGTTGCCCAAGGAGGTTGTGGATGCCCCATCCCTGGAGGCATTCAAGGCCAGGCTGGATGTGGCTCTGGGCAGCCTGGTCTGGTGGTTGGATGCCCTGCACATAGCAGGGGGTTGAAACTACACGATCACTGCGGTCCTTTTCAACCCAGGCCGTTCTACGATTCTATGAAAGCAACCTCTGGCTCGTGGAAGCAGAAAAGAGACCCACAGGCACGGCCTCTATGGTTTCTTGGGGATAGAGAGCAAATGCTCTCGGGGAGGCCAAGCGTGCCTGGGCTGAGTGGATGTGCTGTGATTAATTTGTGTGTGAGCTGCTGGTGACAAGGCGACCGCAGAGCTTCACCAGCTGCAGGCTCCGGCACAGCTTACCGGAGGAGGCAGCTCCCTCCACTATCTCATTTATCATCATTGCTTCCAGCCCCGTTTTGTTCACGCCTTACATTTTTGATTGTCTTGGATTAAACATTACCAGAGGAAATAATACTAATAGCCTTTCACTGCGAAAAAATCAACTTCTAAGGCATTTGTTATGGAAAGGATTATAATAAATTAAATGCTTAAACTAGCACTGTGCAAGCATTTTTGTCTTGGATCGCAATGTTTGCACTGGCTGTTTAAACATTTAATTTATTATAATGAGAAATATCATTGTAAAAATAAGCATGTTAATTAAACTTGAGTTTTGCAAATGTGAGTCATCCCATGTGGACACAGTATAATGAATATAGACAGGTAGAGTCTGCATGCCCTTTTTTTTTTTCCCCCCATTAAGAAAATGAACATTTACATCTTTAAACCCTGCAGCTATTAGTTATTTTTAATGAACTGTGTTGCCATTTCAAAGTTAAGCTCTCTATGTGATGCAATCAGATACCGCTAGGTCAGGGAAAGAACTTTACTAATTAAGTTGCAGAGAAGTTCTTCGCCGCAGATAATTGATTAAAGCTGTTCTATGGATAATCAGTTTAGGTGGGTAAATAAATAAAAGTAAATAGCTGCTAATAAAACCCAGGTCGTGTGAGGGTGGCAATGTGATGCAGAAGTTCGGCCACCCCGGGTCCGAAGCACCCACAGGTTTGCGAGCTATGCAGTGGCTCTCTGTTACCACCTGATGGAGAAGTGAGGGGCAGTGGGATCTCTACGAAGGCCTTCATTGAATCATGGAATCATAGGATGGCTTTAGGTTGGAAAGTGCCTTAAAGGTCATCAAGCTCCAAGCCCTCTGCTGTGAGTATGGCTGCCACCCATTAAATCAGGCTGCCCACGGGCATTTGGGTAGTGATGGCTTGCTGCTGGTATGAGTGAGGGAGGATGGAGACAGGATGCTCTTTTCCTTTGGGATGATGTCACTGAAAGGAGTTTTTCTGCCTTCTCATGCCCCTGGTCTCTGGTGCATGCTGCTGGTCTTGTCCTGAGTTCGTAGAATCACAGAAGCGTTGAGACCGGAAAAGATCACAGAGATCATCTGGTTCAACCATCAGCCCATCCCCACCATGCCCACTGACCACGTCCCTCAGTGCCACATCCACACAGTTCTTGAACACCTCCAGGGACGGTGACCTCCCCACCAATCTGGGCAGCCTGTTTAGTGCATTGCCACTCTTTTTTAAGAAGAAAATTTCCTTAATATCCAATCTGAACCTTCCCTGGAGCAACTTGAGGCCATTCCCCCTAGTCCCATCACAGTTACCTGGGAGAAGAGGCCAACCCCCACCTCACCACAACCTCCCTTCCGGCAGTTGTAGAGAGAGATAAGGTCTTCCCTAGCCTCTCTTCTCCAGACTGAACAATCCCATTGTACTCCTTGTGTGTGCTGGGTTGTACGGTGGTATGTAAACAAGAAAACATTTGGATTTAGTTCCAGCTCTCTCACAGATGTTTTGTTCTGGCTTGAACAAATTCCTCAACATCCTGGGCTTTCAAAAAGTGCTCTGCGATACAGACCTGAAAGTGTCCAAGGTGGTGCTACCAAGGATATCTGATCTCTTGTCATCGTACATCACCCAACCCAGCAAAGGTCATAGCAGTCTGGGCCTAATCCCATTCCTGCAGTGGTCCAGCCCTCAGGTGAGGAAGGGGAAACATCTTTGGCAGAGTAGCAAAATTAAACCCTGTGGAGGGAAGAAAGTTGCTCCACATAATAAATCTGAATACTTTACTGGAGATAGTCCTCTAAAAACATTGTGTGTTTGTAACCTCTGGGCTGCTTATATCCATACCACGTGGGTCACTCTCTCCTGTACCACCAAAGTCTTGTTTTTCTCTTCTTCTCATAGCATGTGAGAGGGAGAGGAGTTTTGTACATCAAGGAAGGAAGCGGTTGGTCTTTGTTCCTCTTTTTTTTTTGTGCCTCCTTATCCCCTTAACAATGTTTTTCAGGATTGTCCATCTTCTGGATGTATCTGAAGAAGTCACCCAGGAGGGCGGGAGGCATTCTTCACTTCTGGCCTGTAGCACATTCACCCAGGTTATACCAGCTGGATTGAGGCAGGGAGGAAACCCAGAGTTTAAGTAGGGACCTCACATCTGGACAACGTAGTTACAACAAAAGCATCCACATCCTTGAGCAGCATTTGATGATGCAGTCACTTCCCCACCTTGCCTGTGAGGCCATTGAGAGCCCTGAGGGTGATGGGGGTCCCGGTGCCATGGGCATCGTGGACAGGAGTGCCAAACTGGCTTTGTGCATCTATTGGGAAGGACGGCTGAGTGGAGGGATCCTCATGGCTACTTAAGGAGGGGAACCCAACTTTGGGGAGCTTCTCCAAAATACCTTCCTAAATAGAGAGCACCTGAAGACCTTGGCATACATGGAAGGAAGAAGCACTTACTTCTCCTCAGTCACTAATCACATTTTTTGGTCTTTGGTAACACCTGGGGAGTGAGCTGGCTTTATCACAACTGCTGCTCTGCCTTCAAAGCATCCAAAAGGAATGAGGCATTAGGACTGAAACTGCCTATAAACCTCCAGAGGTTCTACACTACATATAGGCTGACCTTACTGTTGGCTGCTGCCCAAAAGCACAGCCCTGCCTTCCTGCAATGGCGGCCTCTCCCACATCACCCCCTTCTTCTGACATTCATCTGACCCCTGGGTGAGTCAATCTGCAGAAATCAGCCCAGTTTTGGTGCTTTTGTACTTCTGAAGGCCTTCTGAGCCTTCCCCGAAGCAGGAGAGCTGCCTGGGTGCTGGTGGCAAAGCAGCCATGGAAATACAGAGCTGGAGATGAAAATGATCCCTTCTGGTGACGGCACTTCCTTAGAGGGCCTGGCTGTCCTGGGAAACTCTACCCAAGAACTGCAGCAGCCCTGGGTTCATTTCTGCATCCGCATCTGAATTTCTGCTTCCACATGTGTGCTCATGTGCAAGATGGGTGCTTAATCTGCCTTTATATACAAAGGCAAAGTGGTTGGTGCAGTTAGGGAGATTAGGGAGTGATTTTGCTTTGGGAGATGAGCTGGACAGTCTCCTGCATGCTCCTGCCCAGCTCTCCATTGTCTGTCATGTAGGCACTTCGCATGTGGACATCTCCATTTTGGACTGAAATTGAATGTCTGCTTGAGTTTTCAGCTAAATTCCACCCTGGTGTTTCTTTGCCTTCAGGGCTGGTGTAAGCCACATTTTCCAAGCATCTCCAGCACTTGTTGAGGTGACGGGATTAAACCTCCCATCCCAGAGCTTGAAGCTGCGTCTACTTACAAGCATGAGTGCTGCCATCCCAACTGCCTAGTAGTCCTGCAACTAGAGGGTGTGCTGCAGAAAGCAGAATGAGGCACCTCATGGTGCTGGGCTCCATCAAACATCATTAAAGGCAGAACATCCTGTTGAAGGCAGTCAAGAGTCGTAGGAGAGTCATCCACAGTGCAAACATTCAGGCTGGACATTAGGAAATACTGCTTCTCTGAAAGGGTGGTCAAGCACTGGAATGGGCTGCCCAGAGAGGTGGTGGAGTCACCGAGCCTGGTGGTGTTCAAAGAGTGTTTGGATGTTGTAATGAGGGACATGGTTTAGTGAGAACCATTGATGAAGGGCGAATGGTTGGACTGGATGATCCTGTGGGTCTTTTCCAATCTTAGCGATTCTATGATTCTATGATTTACTGCCTGTAGGGAGGGATGGGAAGGAGCAGAATCTCCTCCATGACCAGACGTATGTTAGCCTCCAGTTTAGGAGGAGATGATTAATGTCCCAGAATTGCCTCTTTCTTTCTACTGACTCAGTCATAGGTGGCTATCAGAGAGTTCTGTGGGAGTCGGCTCAGGGTTAGAGCTGATGCCACACCACGCTTGGCAAATATATGGAGTTATTGATCCATCTGCTTTAATTTCTGAAGTATGTTAGCAAAAACCTCAGTTACGCTAACTGTAAAATAAAAGACAAAAACTAGGGCATACACAGTGAAAGAGCATCAGCAAAGCAAATGCCTGATTCAAGGGCCTCGCCTTGAGCTAAGCCTTGGGCTCCCATCTCCACTTGGTTGCACTTTGGATGATTTGTAGTGCTACCTGGGGGAGCCTGCGGACTTCTGCCACCTCATTTAGGCATCTAAATATTAAAGGAGCTTGAGCAGGCAAAAGAAAGTGCAGGTGCCTCAGTGGGTCACCCAAGCTGTCCCATTGCTCCTCTCCAAGCTGTGATGTGAAGCTCTGAGAAAGAGGTCCACAAATTTCTGCTGAGCAGAGAGTCCTTGCAAAGCGAGTAGCTCAGATTTAAACACCAAACTTTAACCCTGGGGGATGACCCCTACATTTTACTTGCAGGACCTGGGAGCTCAGGCCTGCCAAACCTGGACTGGAGCTACCTGATGCTGAAGGCTGGTTTGGGAGCAGGTGGCTTTTTTTCTCCTTCTCTGAAACTGCTTGATGATGAGATGGCCTCAGCTCATTCTGAGGCAGGGAGGGACACTAAATCATGCAGTAACAGTGCACAGGGTCCATTGCAGACACCAGTGTGAGTTGGTCACTCCAATCCAAGGTGGGAAACTGCCCTTTGGCAGCTGCTGCCTCCCACTCAGCAGGACCTGGGGACTTGCCTTGGAGGTATTGCAGTACATATCACAGAATTATAGAATGGCCTGGGTTGAAAAGGACCACAATGATCATTGAGTTTCAACTCCCCTGCTATGTGCAGGGTTGCCTACCTAGCCAAGACCAGGCTGCCCAGAGTCACATCCAGCCTGGCCTTGAATGCCTCCAGCAACCAGGCATCCACAATCTCCTTGGGCAACCTGTTCCAGTGCGTCACCACCCTCTGGGTGAAAAAATTCCTTCTGATATCTAACCTAAACCTCCCCTGTCCCAGTTTAAAACCATTCCCCCTTGTCCTATCACTATTCAGACTGGATCCTGAGGATCTAGCTTATCAGACTCTCCTCCTTTATTGGCAGAGAGTCTTTTCCTCTCCGCTTTAAGAGTTATGACTAATTACTTCCCATGCAGGCTCGCTGCTCTGAATCACTGTTGATTAGCCGGCAGTGAGGCTCCGAGCTCCCTTCTCAGCACCCACCCTTCAGCCTCAGCTCTAAATTTAACCAAGACGGCCCTCTCGGTTATTTAGATGCACCCTGACTTTTACTACCAGGCTTCCATCAATCACCAGGGCCTCTCACCCATTCTCCTGATTGTAAAAGCT
This sequence comes from Gallus gallus, assembly GCF_016699485.2. Classification (NCBI taxonomy): domain Eukaryota; kingdom Metazoa; phylum Chordata; class Aves; order Galliformes; family Phasianidae; genus Gallus; species Gallus gallus. The sequence continues at coordinate 165,586,250 of NC_052532.1, read as the reverse complement.
GTATCACCAACATTGCATCCCAGTCTAGTCTGGCATCAGCGTGATATCAATTCCCTTCAAACGTGTGCACTGACACTCTGCCCACCACCAATCTCCAGGCAGTCTTTTATGAAGCCCCTGTTAAATCTCAGAGTGTGTGCACGGAGACTTGGTCACACTCAGCTTGACAAAGCTGGTAGTCAGGGTTGAGAAGGAATTTCTCTCTGTTAAGGAACACAGAGGCAGAATATTGTTTCCTGCTTTTAAAGTCTAATGAGACTTTGTTTATGTCTATGAAGGCCTTATATTTTCTTTGTGAGTCATCCTTTCTCCATATACACCATACTAATTAGGCGTATCATTGAAGAACCCACGACAAAACCAAAGCTTTGTCACATACAGATTTATAGATTATTGGTTTGTACATGAAGTTACACATTCAACATAAGGATCCATTCTCCCTTTCAGAAAAGTTGGAGCTATTATTAAACCTCCAATCCGAGTACTATCTCTGGTACAAGAATTTTTGAACACATGCTTCATGTTCTTCCACCGAACGCTATTCCAAACGTGACTTCAGCAGAAGGATTTGAGGTCTGCTTTCAGCTTGAGGATTTGAGGGGAGGGAATTTCAAAGCTGGATATGATTACTTTGCTCGGGTCTTTGTCATTTGTGGAAAGAGGCAAAATACATATCAGAGATGATCACAACATAACACACATGTATTCTCTCTCTCCTTGATGTGCAAACGTAACTCTCTTTTCTCTTAGTGTATAAATAGGTGCGTGTACTCAAACACACTTTAGTGCTTACACACTTTAGCACAGCTGCTTTAGCAGTGCATAAACCTACCAGCACATGCCCGTGCAGCTTTACCCCCATCAGTTTCAGCCCTATCAGAAGGCAAAGCACACCAGTGGTTGCTGATGCAAAGACATTTCTATGTCATGAGCCCTTCAGCTGATTGATGTAGCTTTGCTGGAGTTCCAGTGATTTCCACCAGCAAAGGGTCTGTCTGGAGGAGCTCACACAGGCAGCGAGCAGCACACAGCTATCACACAGCTTTCCTTGCCCCCCGCGTCCCAGCATTACCAACTCCAGAGCTGCATCTCCAGTGCAGAAGATGAAGAATGGGTGAGATAGGATGTAGCACTGCTCAAGCTCCTCCTGTTCATTTTTCTGCACAAAACTTTGTTGACCTGTGAAGACTCAGAAGTCACGAGGCACGAAAACCACAGACAGACCCCTCCAACACATCACAAAACCTTTATTAGTGTTTATCAGTGACACAGATTACAGGAACCAAAGGCAATTAAATAACATTTAACTTTAAACCGACTACAGATTCAAGAGATACAAATCACATTTGGCAAGGCAAACGTCTCCGCACACTGTGTTGCTTGGGTTACTATTACACTACGGAAGAGGAATTTCCCTTACAAGATTCTACATATGCAGGATATTAATAATAATTATTGTGTCTCTCAGACAGTTCCTTTGGCAAGAATTCCCATTATTTAAGCTTTTATTATATAAAAATATAACCAATTCTCATTATGTACAAACATTACATTACACACTGTACAGGTTAAAAACACTACAAAAATGGCAGGCCATGGGCAAACCAAACGCAAAGAAAACCATGTAGAAAACAAAGGGGGGAAAAAAAAATTAAATACTGCACATTTCATAAAAATTACATGAACTACAAACAATTTTTGTTGTTGCTGTTGTTTGCAAATACCAAACAGTACCGACGGGAAATCTTTCCCAACACCTTCATGTTTTAAGGCACATCTTGCATATTTACACGTACAACACCGGGTCTGGTCAATAACTTAAAGGCTCCCAGGAGCAACTGAGTCGTGCGGATGGGGCCAGGGGTGGGGAGGTTATGCTTTCTCAGTGGCATCAGTCTGGGGGCCAAGGAATCTGGTTGAGGGGGCCGGGTAGAGGGGCACCCCAATCTCCTGGAGGTCAGGGAGCCGAGCGGGACGCGGAGGGGACAGCAGCGTGATCGTCCGGTCAAAGTCCCTGTGCAACACCTTCTCATAGACGCTCTGCAGCCCCACTGTCTTTGGCAGCTGGGCCTGGTAAAAGTTGTCCCTGCGGAGAGGGTCCCGGGGCAAGGATGTGCTTTTGCAGAAGGTGGAGAGAGGCGCCGGAGGGTGGGGAGAGGGATGCGGGTTGGCTCGGCCACAGGAGGGGCTCCAGCAGCGGTCCGAATGGCCCAGGATCTTGCACTCGGCCGTACAAGCCCACAGACCTAGAGAGGGAAGGAGGAACCTGTTGTTGCTGCAGGAACAGCCACACTCGCAGCCATCAATCACGAGAGGACAGTGTGTGGACGGACAGCAGCATTGGGAAGCGATGCTCTGTGGCACGCTCGGGGAAGCAGGGTTACGTCATTTAGCTCGGAGGAGCAAATGAAGGGGAAGGTTTTGGAGGAGAGGGGGTAAAACACACCCACAGTTCTAAAGTAACGCATTCAGTGCTCAGTGTGGGCAGAAGCCAGCACTTAGGAGGCTGCTGGGAGGAGACCCATGCAGCTCTGGAAGCAAGTATCAGGTTTCCCTGCTCTGTGTGTGATGCGTCCCTCCACGCAGCACCCCGTCCATCTATCCAGCTGCAGAGAGGGACGCATCGCACCGGGAGTGGGACGGAGCCCTTACCGTTCTGCATGTGTGTGATGAGGTCCTTCTTCAGGGCATCCCCGCTGATGTCCGAGTCGCTGTCGTTGAAATCGCTGTCGCCTTTGCCACTGTCCTTGCCGCTGAACTTCTCTGCCTCCCGGCCCGAGATGGTATTAAAGGAGTGCCCCTTCCAAATGGCCACGGGGGGAGCGGGCTCTTTGCCAAAGCTCGGAGCGGTGGTGAAACCCTGCTGGGATGGGGGAAATTGTAAAGGGTCAATTAGCATCAGAACAGCATCCCTGTGATGTACACCCCGCGATCCACCCCTTCCACCCTCTGCTTTCCAGGATGCACAGGACCTTACCTCCCCGCTGGCTCCTCTGAGCCGCTTCTGACCGTCGTAGAGGCAGGCGCTGTCGCTGCTGCTCTCCGCGGTGGAGATCTCCTCAGCTGCTGAAGGGGGGTCGGGGCCGCTGAAAGGGGTTTTGCTGGGGAAGGTTCGTACCTCGAACACATTTCCCCTCTGGCTGCTGTCCTCCTGCCGACCCTTCTCCAGGTGGGAAATGTCGATCTGCTCCTTCAGGGGACTGTTGTTTTTGATCTCATTCCCTTTCTTGCGCCTGTTGCAGGTGGTGGCGATGGTGATGATGGCCACCAGGAGGAGGGTGCAGCTGCCCGCCAGGACGATGATCACAATCAGAGGGATGTCCCACTGCAAGGCCTTTCCTTGCCAGGAGCTGGGCTTGGCTACCTCCTGGATGCTGGAAGGAGCAGTGGCGGTCACCAGGAAGTTAACAGTGGCAGTTGTGGCCAGAGGGGGCCTCCCATTATCTGTCACAGTGAGGATGACCTTGAACAGCTGCCCCAGCTCTTCAGAGAGGTCACCCCTCAGCACGATGTCTCCAGTGCTTGGGTTGATGGCAAAAAGGTCCTGCTGGGGTTCTTCCAGGAAGGCAAAGGTAAGCTCAGCGTTGGCCCCATCATCTGCATCGCGGGCTTTGATCTGGGCCACCAAGGCATCACGGGAGGTCTTGCTGGAGACACTGATTTCCACCGACCCATTGGTGAGCACTGGGTGGATGATGATTGGAGGGTTGTCATTCTGGTCCACCATCCTCACCTTGACAAGCGTGCTGCTGGAGAGCTGCGGGGAGCCTCCATCAGTGGCCTGGATCCTCAGGTCAAGCTGCTTGAGGATCTCATAGTTGAACGTTCTGAGGGCATAGATGGCCCCAGTGGCGGGGTCAACCGAGACGTAGGTAGAGATTGGGGCCCCCATGACTTGGGTCTCCAGCAGCCGGTAGGTGACCTTCCCATTGTGGCCAAGATCAGGGTCACGGGCCACCACAGTGGTGATGTAGGCACCTGGCGGGTTGTTCTCCGGCACAGCCACCTCATAGAGGGGCTTGGCAAAGAGCGGCGCGTTGTCGTTCTCGTCGCTCACCCGCACCGTGTACTGGCGGACGGTCTTGAAGGGCGGGGAGCCCAGGTCCTCGGCCACCACGGTGAGATTGTACTCGGGGATGCGCTCGCGATCCAGCGCCGCCGTGGTGACGATCATGTAGCTGTCCTCGTAGGCCCGCTGCAGGGCAAAGTGGTCATGGCCTCGCAGGCTGCAGCGCACCTGCCCGTTGGTGCCAGAGTCACGGTCGGAAGCGCTGACAAGGGCCACGAAGCTCTCACTGGCAGCCGCCTCGCTGACGTAGGCCACGCCGGCGGCGCTGCCGGCACCACGCAGGGCGCTGATGCTGATGCGTGGCGCGTTGTCGTTGACGTCGGTAAGGCGCACCACGACGGTGCAGGTCGCGGTCCTGGGGCTGGCACCGCGATCCTGGGCCCGCACGTCCAGCTCGTAGGTGCGGGTACGCTCGTAGTCCACAGCAGCCTCCAGCGTCAGGCGGCCTGAGCGCGGGTCTAGGCGGAAGAGCCGCCGTGCCTCAGGGGGCACCTGACTGCCAAAGGCATAGACGACCTCTCCGTTGGGGCCCTCGTCGGGGTCTTCGGCATCCAGGTCAAGCAGCAGGGAGCCAGGTGGCGCGTCTTCCGGCAGCTCCACTGTCACAGAGCTCCGGGCAAAAGTGGGGCTGTTGTCATTGGCATCGAGGACGCGGACGTGCACCGTGGCTGTGCCTGAGCGTGCAGGGCTGCCGCCGTCCTTGGCCACCAGCTCCAGGGTGTAGGAAGGCTGGCGCTCGCGGTCCAGCTCCTGCAGCAGCACCAGATCCGCGCAGCGCGCCCCATCTGCCCGCGTCTGCGCTTCCACACCGAAGTGGCTGTTGAGGGAGACCTGGAAGCTCTGGATGGAGTTGGAGCCCACATCCTCGTCCACGGCCACCTCGAGTGGGAGGCGAGTGCCAGGAGCGGCGCTCTCCGACACCTCCAGAGCCATCTGGGCACGGGGGAAGTGGGGCGCGTTGTCGTTGATGTCTCGCACCTCCAGCTCCACGTGCACCAGGCGGTAGCGCTCCCGCCAGCAGCTCACCACGTCGAAGGCCAGCACGCACTGCGGGGCCTGCCCGCACAGCCGCTCCCGGTCCAGCCCAGCCTCGCCGATGCTCAGCTGCCCGTCCTCCTCCCGCACCCGCACCAGCGAGCTGTTGCTGAACTGCCGCATCAGTCGGAAGCTCATCTCCCCCGGAGCCTTCACCGGCATCTCGTCGGCCAGCGTGCCGATCACCGTGCCCGGCGCGCCTTCCTCGTCGGTGCGGTAGCGCACCGTCTTGCAGCGGGACAGGGCCAGCAGGCAGCCGGCGGCCAGCAGCCGCAGGGGGCTCATGGCACCTGCGCGGGACTCAGAGAGGGGACGCGGTGCGGGGACTGCACTCAACTCCACACACCGTCCACCGCCGTCTGCGCCCGTCCGTACCTCCGCGCCGCCTTTAATAGACGGCGTATGCAAATGAGGCGGCGGAGGAGCCAATGGGAAGCGGGCGGCTCCCGACAATCCCCTCAGCCGGGGCGGCTCAGGCGGCCGGCGGGAGCGGGGCGCGCGGGGCGCCCGCCTTTGTTTCCTTTAACTCCTCGGGCCTGGGGGGGGGGGGGCTTCTTGCTGTTTTATACCTTTCCTTTTTTTTCCCTTCTTCTTCCTCCCTTTTTTTCAGACGCATTTTTTTTCTTTCTTTCCCTTCTTTCCCCCCCTCTCTTTCCCCCCTTTTTCCTTCCGGCTTCGGCAAACGGGAGCGGCGGGGTTCGTGCACTCGGTGCTGCGCTCGCACCCCGCGGCCGCACAGGGGCCGTACCCGGCTGATCGCGGGGGGGGGTCCGGCATCCCTTCGCCCCCGCGCCCGCAGCGCCGTGTTCCTCGCGTGAGAGCCTGTGATCAGCGCCGTAAGTCGCCTTTCAGGAGCTGTCCCCGCATGCGTTAGTATGCATGTCACCGCCCGGGTTTCTTAAGCCTTGGGGCACTAGCAGGCGAAAGGAAAGAAGAAGAAGAAAAAAAAAAAAAAGGAGAGAAAGGGGAGAGAAGAAAAAAAAAAAAAAGTTCCAAATAGGATTTAGCATAAGCTTGAGGAGATTTGGAAAGGTTTCAAAGATCAGGCTGTATCAAAGGCTTATGAAGCCCTCGTTAGCTGTAGAAATATAATAGCATGGCAGGCTATCCCATTTGAGGAACCAATGTCTGTATTATTTCACTGTGACAGGCTAAAGGGAGAGAAAGTTGAACAGTTTCCACAGAGGAGTTGGACTAAGTTGAATATAATGAGCAAACGCCACATGTATCCATTATGTCCCTCTATTCATTCCCAATCACTGCCATAACTCTTTGACTAAACGATGATGAGCGCTGAATTACACACAATGCCCGGCTCATATTAAAATACATTTAAGACCGATCCCTCCTGGTGCCCTGTTACGCCTATTCACGGGATTTTCTTTTTGTCCTAATAGGGCCTCTCTGGGAAGCAACACCAGTCTCGTTCCAGAAGAACAAAATAACAGCGTGAGGCTGAAACCTGGCACGGACCGGGGGAACGCGGCCATCTGCCCCGCACCGCACGGAGCCCCGCGGCCGCGGAGCGGGCGGAGGGCGCAGAGCTCCGGTGCTGCCCTCCTCCTCCTCCTCCTCCCCTCCCTTCCTCGCTCCTTTCCCCGCTCCATCCCTTCTTAGGGAAAAGCGGTTGAAAGGAGAAAGGCAGAGAGCACGAATGGGTGCCCTCCCCGCGCTGCGTTGCCGGGGGTAGGAGGAGGGGGGGGGGGCGGGCTCGGGCACCCCGGGGTACCCACGGAGCCTCTCGCCTGCGCGGGGCGCTGCGCGTGTTTTTGCGCGTGTTTCTGCGCGGGGCGCTGCGCGTGTTTTTGCGCGTGTTTCTGCGCGGGGCGCTGCGCGTGTTTTTGCGCGTGTTTCTGCGCGGGGCGCTGCGCGTGTTTTTGCGCGTGTTTCTGCGCGGGGCGCCGCGCGGGGCGCCGCGGGTGTTGTTGCACGGGGCGTTGAGCGGGGCGCTGCGCGTGTTTTTGCGCGTGTTTTTTATTTTTGCGCGGGGCGGCACGCGAGCGCAGCGGGCGCGGGCGGCGGCTGCTTGCCCGCAGCGGCGGCTTATGGAAATGGGATTTAAATAGCGCATCAGCGCTCGCTGCGGGGATAGGAGGGAGCAGGGAGGGGGGGGACGGACGCGCAGTGCCACCGACAGAAGCTCCCCTAGCTCCTGGTCTCTAAAGGCCCCGCGCAGCGCTGCGCTCCTGCCCGTAGGAGCTCCGCAGACGGCTGTCGGGGCTGACGGGGAGCAGCGTTGGACCGGACCGGGTTGTGCCGTGCCGGGCCGGGGGCTGCGCGCATGGGAACGGGACCGCCGGGAGGTAGCGGGCAGCGGGCAGCGGGGCGGCCCCTCGCGTGTAACAGGATTATCGTGGCCATTTCAAGTTCCATGCAGCATGTAATTTATTTTTAATTAGGATTAGGATCGAGAAGGGAAGGAGACCAGACCGTGTCCCCCTCCCCTCCCCTCCCGCCCCCACATCCCCCGTCCCCGTGAAGGCACGGCTGTGGCTGTTCCAAGATTCCTAAAACAATCAATCAATCAATACAACGGACCCGCGATCGCCTCCCACACTCTTTGCAGGAGAAAAGGGTGCAAAGAAATGTATTTTCAATGTGCGATCATATATTCTGCTCGGAAAGCTCCTCGCCCTCCCCCCTCCAGCCCCCCCCCCCCCCCCCCCCCCCCCCCCCCCCGGTTCCCACCTCCCTCATCTCAGACACTTCTGATCAAAACCCTTTTTAAAGGATGTCCCAATGGGGTCCTGCTCCTCTTTGCCTTTTTTTTTTTTCTTTTTTTTTTTTTCTTTTTTTTTTTTCTTTTTTTTTTTTTTTCTGAAGGGCAAAATGCACTTTCTGTCTGCCCAGGCTTTGCTTTTCTTCCACAGCCGTGATTCTGAGTTAAAAAGAAATAAACGTATCAGTCGCTCCGCTGGAGCAAAGCCCTCTTCCCAATAGTTTGGATAAAGTCCATTACGGAGACGTTCTGAAAGGCTGCTGAAGAATCTTGTTTTACAGCTCAAAAAATAAACATACGGATCAGCTGCGTTAAAAGCACTTCTTTGAAATATTGTGGTTAAACAGCCCAGATTGGTTGATTGCTCCGTGTGGGGACATATGTTCTTGCAAACTGTGCGTATTGTTACTAATGGGGATTCTCACACCGCAGCCTTCCCTTTGAATCCGAGGCACTGGAGGTTTCTCTGGAGCTGTTGTGAGGTTGATTTAATAATTCACCAGCTCCCGTGCACTTAGTGTTCTTGTGAAGGAGTTGGTGAAGGAGGGGGCACTTTGTGCTGACCGGAGCTCTTGTGTCCATCCCATGCTCCTTCCCATACCTCCCAACATGGAAAGTGGAACTCTGGGAGACAGGTGCCAGGGTATGGGAAAAGCAAAGAGCTCCTCCATCCCTGTAATGCGCTGCTGCCAGGGACTGAAAGCCTCAGCAGCAACCATGGTGGCCAGCAGCAAATAAGGATCTCCTCTCATTTTGGAGGAGAAGTAATGGCCTCAAGTTGCACCAGGGGAGGTTCAGGTTGGGTATTAGGGAAAATTTCTTCTAGAGAAAGCAGTGAGGCTTTGGAATAGGCTGCCCAGGGAGGTGGTGGAATCACTGTCCCTGGAGATGTTCATGAACTGTGTAGCTGTGGCACTTGGGGACATGGTCAGTGGGCACGGTGGGGATGGGCTGATGGTTGGACTTAGGTGGTCTTAGTGACCTTTTCCAACCTTAGTGATTCTATGATTCCACTAACTCCTCCAGCTGAAGGTGAGCACTGAGGGCTCTGGCCTTTCCCACTATTACCCGTGGCACAATGTGTCTGTATGTGTCCCAGGTTGGTAGTGTCCCCATGCAACTTTATGTGCAGGGGGCTGTAGTGCCTGTGCTTTCCCTTTCCCAGAAGATCTTTGGGGGCACCAAGTTGTGGCTATTGAAAATCTGTGTGTAGCTCTGATCCCCCTTAGCCCATGCTGCGTTATGACTATATGCTGCTGGGGCTGTGGGGTGGGATGCCCTGGTAGTAGGGCGAGGGGCTACGGGGACATGGTCCCCAGCTGGTCCTGCCACCAGTGGTCCTGGTTGGCCTCTCTCCATCCCTGAAGCATAAACACAGCGCGTCCCCTATGGCTCATCCTTGAGCCTGCAGAGCTGATGGCACCAGACCCCTCCTGGGAGCCCATCTCCCTCCTCAGCCCTCATCTCTTTCTTCTTGGGCATCCCCCCCTCAGCTGCCTTTGAGTGATCTACAAAAACAAAGGAACTTCTGCTTCCCAGCCTAAACAATCCCCCTGTTTAATCACTTCTGCAGCAACCCAGAAGTGTGGGTTAACCTGTCAAGCTCCACAAACCCATGCTGACCAAAACTCTGGAAAACAAAAGAGTGGAACGAAGCGGCAAAGGGTTTTGCTGCTCTACGACTGTTTGTGTAGGGGCGTATTGTCTCTGGCCATGTAGGCTATAGAGGAGGGAGCTGCCATCCTCCCGCAAGCTGCAGTTGGGTACTGGGGGTTATAAATCATTTGTTTGTTACATTTGCTTCAAATGCTTCCCTGCCTGCATCTCCCCTCTGTGAAACGTGAGCTATAAAAGGAGAGCTTGTTCTGTGGGATAAAGGAATCGCGTGCCCGTACACCCCACCCGGCACGCCGTTCTGATCCCACAGGGAATTTATTTTTTAATTGGATTAATTTCTAGCCTCTCCTGGAGTAGCAGCTGGGGCCTTTGATTCGAGAGGTTAAAACAAAGGGGAGAGAAACAAAAGACCAGTTCTCGCATTCCCCTCACAGCGTGGGCCTCGTGCAGCCGCCCGGAGGTATCCTCAAGGCAGTGCATTCCTCAGGGCCTGCAGCCGCTGCGGGGTGATTTTTGGGGACATGGACCTGTTGGAGTGCATCCAGGGGAGGTGCACAAAAAGGATCCAAGGGATGGGACACGTCTCCTATGAGGACAGGCTGAGAGCTGGGGCTGTTCGGCCTGGAGGAGAGAAGGCTCCGGGAGACTCGAGAGTGGCCTTTCAGTATCTAAATCTATCTCCCTCAGGTGCTGTGTCTGTCACTCCTGTGCACCTGGCTGGGATGGATACCTTTCACGCTGCTTTGAAGGTGTCCGTATTGGCACATTTGGCTCTCCTCCAGCCCTTTCTCTATTTCCTCCTGGGCCTCATTCATGCTCTCCTCCTTGAAGGACTGTTTGGGATTTTAGAGTCTTACAGATGATGAACGGGTGGAAGAAATCCACCTTTCGGATCCCATGAAGATGTATAGCCCTCTGTGTATGCTTATGCGTGGCTGCAGGCATGGGCTCTGCTAACTTCTGGAGGCAGCTCATTTGCCATTACGCTGATGTCCTTCCCCTGCCCCTGGCTAGGAAGCTTCATACCACTCCAAACAGACATTGCCGTGTCCCTCCTTGGGCCTACCTTCTTCCTACCATGTTTTAAGCCACGAGTGTCCAACCTTTTGGCTTGCCTGGGCCACACTGGATGAAGAATTGTCTAGGGCCATATCTATGAAGGTTGCTCTGAAAGTAATGCCTCTTGTTTATTTCAGTGGAAATGACAACAGACAAAAGAGCGTAACAACACTGTTTAATAGAGAAAATGGTCAGCCACAAGACACTTTTTCAACACAGTCACCACCATTAGCTGTGAGTTTTCATCACCGATGAAGAAGAGCATGCATGCTGTGCTCAGAACAGTATGCACCAGTGGAGGTGACCCACTGTCACTGTTATCACTACTGAAATGCACCACCCACCGCCTCACTGTGCTCACACCCACTGTTTAGTCTCCTTAAACTTTCAGCAAGCATCAATGGCTGTCAATGGGAGCAATTTTTTTCTGCATGGAGAAATTCAGCGACACACCTTTGCTTCCTATGCTCTTCCATATCAGACACAATTCTGTTAGGTTGTCCCTCTGCTGCCGTCTGTCATACAACAACAAAATGTGATGGGATATTGGTGGGAAGGTTTAACCTCTGCTGCCATACCACCAACATCCACTTCTGATGTTGTGGGCCTACGTAATAAAACAGGAGGCAATATTTTCGGAGCGGCCCTTATAAAAATATACTATAGTTAATGTATGCAAATTGTTTATTTTTTAAGGATGACATGAATAAGATGTGACTGTGAAGTGAGGGATCCTTCTCTCCGATAGAGAGACGTGATCGCATTTTTGGTTGCAATTCATCACATTCCATTTGAGAATTTGCAAGTGATGTATTTATGTCAACTGAAAACGGAGTCACAAATAAACCAAAACACTGCTGATTTTTTCGGCAAACTTGAAAGCTGTTCTCAGGTTCCTTTATCACAACAGAAAGCACGGCTGCACGTTTTCCTCTGTTCACGGGACTGTGTTTAGCCAACGTATCATAAATCCATAAACTCATTTGCCATCACCTGAGTTAGCGTTGCACTGTGCTCTCTGTGTGCCCTGGTTGCAGCCCAGATGGGGTTGGTAGCTCATTGCTGTTCGGGTGGTGCTGAGTGATGGTTGCACTCTTGGGGCAGAGCTGCTGCCATGATGGTGCAGGGCAGGGGGTGTCTGCAGTGCTGGCTGTACTTGGCTGCATGCAGTCCTTGGGCCACAGGTTGGACGTGCCTGTCATAAGCTCTGCCCACGTTCTGTCACAGCAGACCCTGCTGAAGAGTCCATCCCCTTCTTTCTTACAGTCCCCCTTTAGATACTGAAAGGCCGCTATTAGGTCTCCCACAGCCTTCTCTTCTCCAGGCTGAACAGTCCCAGGCCTCTCAGCCTGTCCTTGTGGAAGAGGTGTTCCATCCCTGGGATCATTTCTGTGGCCCTCCTCTGGATGCGCTCCAACAGCTCCATGTCTCTCCTGTACTGAGGGCACCACATCTGGATGCAGTACTCCAGGTGAGGCCTACACCAGCACAGAGCAGAGGGGCAGGATCACCTCCTTCACCTGCTGACCACACTTCTTTTGATGCAGTCCAGAATATGGTTGGCTTTCATATATGTGCCAATATGTTGTTGCTGTGTCAAAAGGAGTATCCTCCCGATTTCCCTGCTGCCTCTATGTCCCCAGACCTGCTGTGCTGCTGATACGTGTGGTGGGGAGGCACCATACAGTGATACTCCATGGAGCCTTGGAGGTGGAGGAGCTGCATTAACATGGTGCCACGCTTAAGATAATTAGCCCCATGCCACAGTGGGTTAATGAGCTTGGGCACAATGCCATGGCTTTTGATTTTCAGGCTGGTTTGTGCAGCTTTGCTCATTTGTGCTCTGTCCTTCTGCTTGTTTTTGAGGGGTTTACAACGAGGGGGCAAAATGCAGCAGGGAGGCAGGGGCTGAGCCTCTCACTGGAAGCCAGAGAGTCCCTTCCTTCGTCTCGCCTCTCATCTCCCCCCTCTCCCCCTGTCCGTCCTCCATCTCAATTGGCTTGCAAAGTCAGAGCCCCCAGCTGTGAAAGACTAAGGCTTTCCTTCTCCCAGCCTCCCATGCAGCAGCAAGCTGTGAGCAAGAGCGTGCCGCACGTCACTTCTCTTCAACAGGCCGCAAGCACAGCAGGATGAGCCTGGGCACTTGGCCGCCTGCCAGAGCAAACTCTATTCATGGTGAGCATCCCTGCCCTGCTGGCTGCTTTCGGGGGCCGAGCATCCTGCATCTCTGAGAATCCTGTGTGTCTGAGCCCCAAGCAGCAGGCGGGAGACAGGCCATCGAACATGGCTTGCCCCGTGTGGGGCGATGGGCTCCGTCTGCCCACTCCTGGTCGAGGGATGTGGGTGAGACGTAATCTTCCTCCATCTGGAGGTGCTGGCAGGAGCCCCCGGGTTCTCATGGGAGGTCTGTGTGCTGTGCTTCCTGCAGCCCAGGGCAGCACAGCTGCCCCACAAGCTGCCCTTCCCCAGGCTTTCGAGTGAAAAAGTTGAACTCTGGGATTGTAGTTGGCTGGAGATCTGCTGAGCCCAGGGTTTTATTTCAGCATGATGAGGAGCCTGTCTGCATGAAGGTGGGAGAGCAGTGATGAATTCGAACTATGTGCACTGCCTCTACTTTTAATGCACTAGCTTTCCCATTGGGATCAGTTTTAGTTATCAGCATTGTGCTGTCCAAAATGCAGCAAGCTCCAGGGCAGAGCAAGGTGGGGAAATGACAGTAAAGAATCATAGAATTATAAAATCATTCAGGTTGGAAAAGACCACTAAGATCATCTCCCCTATACTCAGTTCTGGTGAGGCTGCACCTCAAGTACTGTGTTCAGTTTCGGGCCCCACACTATAAGAAAGACATTGAGGCCCTGAAGCATGTCCAGAGAAGGGCAATGAAACTGGGGAGGGATCTGGAGCACGGGTATTATGGAGAGCAACTGAGGGAACTGGGATTGTTCCGTCTGGAGATGAGTAGGCTCAGGGAAAACCTTACCACTCTCCTTGAAAGGAGGTTGTGGCGAGGTGAGGGTTGGCCTATTCTGGGTAACTAGCGACAGGATGAGAGGGAACAGCTTCAACTTGTGCCAGGGGAGTTTTAGTTTGGATATTAGGAAAAATTACTTCTCACAAAGACTAGTGAGGCACTGAAACAGGTGCCCAGGGGGGTGGCAGAGTCACCATCCCTGGAGGTATTCAAGAAACATTTAGCTGTGGTACTAATGGACATGGTTTATTGGGGAAATATTGCTGGCAGGAGGACAGTTGGACTGGATGATCTTGGAGGTCTTTTCCAACTGTAGTGATTCTATGATTCTATTCTATGATCTAGTCCAACCATAAACCCATTCCCACCATGGCCACTGATCATGTCCCTCACTGCCACATCCACATGGTTCTTGAACACCTCCAGGGACGGTGACTCCACCACCTCCCTGTGCAGCCTGCTCCAATGCATCACCACTCTTTCTGAGAAGAAATTTTCCTACCTGAACCTCCCATCCTCTAGCTTTGCTTAGTTTTCTTCCGTAGCTATAGCCAGCAGTGATATGGCCCTTTTTGCAATGTGGCATGAATTACCTGTTTGTCTTGCTAAGTTTAACTGTCTGGTGCAATCTCGTATTTCATTCTCTTGAAAAAGAGATGCCCAGCGTAGTGTGCCACTCAGCATCATTGCTTTTTGCCTCTGGATCCAAATGAAACCTGCACAAATTTCACATGTGATCCCCAGGAGAAAATCACCTAGCCCAAACACCCACAGAATTCTGTTTTGAAATATTACATAAATTGCCATTGCTTTTTAAATGCAGTAATAAATGTGGAGAATGATCTCCCCTGAAAAAGCTCGAGGCTTAGCGAATAGGTGCTAAAGAAACACACCAAATTAGGCCAAAAGAAAAAAAAAGAAGAGGCATAAAATCCACATTATCCCCCCAAAAATAAAGGCTGACGGCTCAAGCGACTTTTCTGTTTGCTGCTGTACTGAACATCAAATTCACATTTCCGCCTAAAAAGATTTACATCCCTGCAGCAAGCAGATCTGAGAGCTTTGTTTTGTGGTAGAAACGAGTGGTGGTGGTGTGTGAGAGGTAGAAAATGATGTGATCAGGCATGGTTTGTGAACGAAGGGTCACAGATGGGTGAAGCTCCGCGCAAGTCGAGACCGACAAATAAGCATTTGGAGATGCTGCTGGAGCATTCTGGGCACTCGAAACTGGAGAGATTTGAGTTTGTCATGGCAGCATGATGTGTGTGTGTTATATATTATAATGAATATGATAATTATAGGAGATAATTTATACTATATGTGTATTATATATGAGTGCCTCCTCAGTAGGCTAAAACAATGGTGTGTGAGTCTAAAGAAATGTGAAATCTAATTACTGTAGCTGTGTAAGTGAAGTAATGAGGAGCTTGAGAGTGTGACTGATAAGCAATTAGATACTAGACTAATGAGCAAGCTGTCTGCAGTCCGTCAAAAAGAGTAAGGGAGGCTTGTGCAAGACATGCTTGGCATTGCAAAGAGGAAGACACACCGTATCCAAACACAGCTTTCCAAGATGCTAGCACAATGTGAACACATGATACTCACTAATGACTGGAGACTGTGTGCTTAGCTTGGGGATAAAGTCATGAACCAGTTAAAAAATGCATGGCAGGCCCTCTGAGGAAAAGGAGAGCAAAAGGTAAGAAGCATAAAGCACTGACTGCAAGTACGGATAGGAAAGGTGTAGCTTGGATTTAAGGTGATGGATTAGTGGCTCCTTACTGTGAGGTTTGCTATCTTGTGTTTTCCCACCCCAAAAGAGGTGAGAAATCAGTGTTAGGCTAGATAATATGATGGCAATGTGAGCTTGGTCCCAGTAGGGCTGGCTGGGAATGGGCAGCAGTACTGGGCTGGGAAAGGCACTGCAGGCTTTGCACGTACTACGGGGAGTCCTGTAATAACCATACTCACATGGTGCAGAAAACCCTGTCTCCAGCAGCTTATACTTCATGAAGTATTAACTGTTTAAGCTGAAATTTTCTGCGCTGGCTGTCTGCTTTAGGCTGCTGGTTCTTTTTGAGAGAAACAGTTCAGTTATTTCCAGAAAGGGGGCCAGGATATATTTATCCTAGGCTTTTAAAATAGTGGTTTTGCCTGTGGGATAAATATCCAGACTCTCCTCTCCTCTCCTCTCCTCTCCTCTCCTCTCCTCTCCTCTCCTCTCCTCTCCTCTCCTCTCCTCTCCTCTCCTCTCCTCTCCTCTCCTCTCCTCTCCTCTCCTCTCCTCTCCTCTCCTCTCCTCTCCTCTCCTCTCCTCTCCTCTCCTCTCCTCTCCTCTCCTCTCCTCTCCTCTCCTCTCCTCTCCTCTCCTCTCCTCTCCTCTCCTCTCCTCTCCTCTCCCACAGAGCTTTCATGGTTTGGTTTGAGGACTTGAAATTTTGCAAGAAGATTACCTGCTAGAGCAGGTGAGTAACTATTGCCTTGTATTTTTTATTTTATTTTATTTTTTTGTGAGCATTCAACCAAACAGGGCCATATATTTGAAATATAGCACCCTGCAGATGTTAAACAGAGATGTCTCAGATAGGTACCATCAGATTCTACCTGCAGTGAGTGGGACTGGCTATGATTTTAAGTATGGGCTGAGCAGATTCAGAGGTCTGAAAGCCATCTGCATCTCTCTGTGGCCTCAAGAAGGTGGAAAATGAAGCTTCTGGATATGAATGAAGCAGGGATGAGGGTTTGGGATGAGAAAAGTCACAAGAATCTGTCACAAGTTTGGATTGCTATTCCAGATATTTATGAGAAAGCATGAATCATTCCTCTGCTATGGGGAAAGAGCCATCAAATTAGACAAACGAATTATCTCTTACTAGTTTGGTTTCAAGAAATGTTGGACAAAATAACCAAGTACTGATCTTGTCTCTGTGCCTCCTCATTCAAGGTATGGCCAGTGTGATGGAAACAAGGCCTGCCAGCTGGATACAACTTTCAGAGAGCTGGTGGTGAAGTTCTGCTTTTCCAGCATATTGTTCTTTCAAGTCAAGGAAGGTGTGCATTGATCATCACTGAGTCGTCATTGTCAGACCTTCCAAAGTGAGGAGAAAGCTGTGCAAAATGAGTGGACATTAATCTAGCAACCTGCCTCTCTTTGTGCCTCAGCTCACTGGCAGTAATGTGAGGTTAATGATACACCCTCATTCCACAGGTTCATTATCAGAAATAAGGTAATTAACATCTGTGAATGGCGCTAATTTAAGAGTGGAGAAGGCCAAAGAGAAGGCTATGAGAAAATTATTACTTCCATCCCAAGCACGACTTGAGTGGAACAAGGAAACAGAGCAAACACTGAAGGAAATGAGGGCCTGTGGAGCATAGCAGGAGTCCAGCATAGAAATAACACTTCATTGTGGAAACAAGAATCGTATCACAGCATGACTGGGGCTACAAAGACCGCCTTAGGCCCAATATTTCCTAGTTTAAGTGCTTGACTTTGCAGTTGTAATATCATACTTCCAACAAAGTTCTCCCGGGTGCCATAGCCATTGAAATATTTACGTCTGTAGAGGGAAGAGTCTCTCCTGCGTTCTCTGTAATTACACGGTGCCTGTGGTGTGATGGGGGTTTAGTTCAGTGGTTGCTCATTAAGCAATAAGCTTGGGCTGCCCAGATGGTGACTTCTTTGTTCCTTGTCCTCTAAGTACACAGTGACCTTCTGGGTTTCCTTCTCCCCACAGCTGCAAACTTCTCCACTGTTCCCCCGGTGAGGAAGGAACCACTCCACTAGATTCTCTTCTATTGCTGCCTCAGCAATATGGTGTTTGAGGAGGAACAGTGTTGAAGCCTCCTGTATTATAGGAGGACTGCAGCTTTTGGAGGAGCAAAGCAGGCTTCTAAGGTGGTCAAAGGCTGAAGACCCAGGGGAGCTTAAGGCAAAGCTGTGAAGAACTCATTTTTGGCAAATAAAAATGACACTCAGGAACAATTTGGCTAAAGTGTGTCTTGTGCGTTTGGAGGTCTAGGTTATATTGCTGTGCCATGGCTTCTCTGTATGCTCTTGGGCCAGACATCTCCTTGTTGAATCTCCAGTTGAAATAGGTGTAAAAATAATTCTCTACGGAAGGCAATGGGAATTTCAGTCTACGCTTAGGCACTCTAGAAATGCTGTTGTGGAAAAAAAAAAAAAGGCTACTGATTTTATTTTTGTAAAGACCTTCCAGACATCCAAAATCTCAATGAAGTCACTATAAGTGGGGACTTCTTGCAGAACTCTTTCAGAGAGGATGGGGACAGGGTTGGTGAAGTCTGGGGATTTGAGGGTTTAGGAGAGAGATGATGGGGAAGATGTGGTGGGAATGCTGTGGACAGAGGCTTTGGGGCCAGCAGCTGGAGTGAAGGAGGCTGGTAGCTATGGTCTGGGAGTAGCTGCGGAATTGGAGTTCTGAGATGGTTTAAGAGTCCTGGGTGGAGAGATTGGGTATGGGTATGGGAAGCTGAGAGGCTTGGAAAAGTTGAGGGAAATGGATTTTTCTTTCTGGCGGCCAGAAATGATGTGTAATTTCTGTAGGATGAGAGATTTTGGGAAGGCCATCAATAGAATCCAGGCTAGTGCTCCATGTTTTGGGGCATATCTGCATGCTCAAACTGGGGACTGCTCCCAGAAGGCTACTGCATCCGGTTTTACTGTCATAAACATGTTAACCATATGTATGCATATGTTAACCATAGGTATGCAGCGAGCTTTATCCATCGTTCAGCTGTGCTCTCATGTTTGCCACATGACCTTCACAAAACAGTTATCACTAAGTGGGAAGCAGACACATCTGGATGCATCCATGCCTCAAGAGAGTCACCAGGCAGTCCATTAATGTAACTAATTCTTGCTTTCTCTCCCTGCTCCCCCTTTTGTGACTCATCCCACTTTCTTTCCACCTTAAGTAGAACTGTTCACTTTGTGTCTTTCATTTGTGTCTTTCTAGTCGTGGAATCATAGAATCATTAAGGTTGGAAAAGAAAATTAAGATCATCTAGTCCAACCATCAATCTGAGATAGTCTGGACCAGCAGTCTTTATACTGTATGTCTAGCTTGGTCTCAGAGCATAACCCTTGTAAGTGGACATGTACTGCAGTACAGAGCATTTAGTGGATGACTCAGTTACACTGCACACAGTATTATTTAGGGGCATGATGTCATGACATAAAGAACAGTTGTAGGATGGCTTTCAAAAACAGGTAGAGCTGCACGTACGTGTGCTCAGATGGTAAATAGCAGGCTGGCTGCCATTCTGTGTCAAAGAAAAATTCCCAACATAGCAATGCTGGTAATGGAAGCTGTCCTCCTCATCTGTCCATTTTCATTTACTATATTTCACCTGAAAGCCCTCTTTAATCATAAGCAGATAGGAAATTAGTTATTACAGAGTGCCACAGGTGTGCACAGTGCTTTACAAACATGTGAGGAGACAGACTGCTGCCCTGAAGAACTTGCAATTGGATTTAGACAAATACAATAGGAAAGAAAAAAGTATGGGTGTTGAAACTCAGAGCAGACAAATAAACGCCTGTATACAGCTGCATCAGTCACAGTACATGGAAATATTCTCTCTTCTGACTCAAGTATTCAACTGTGTCACATCTACTGCTGGAGCTGACAGACCGGTTGTACCTCAGGTAGAAAATGCTTGTATTTTAATGCTTGTGATGTCGGGAATCATTAAACCAATTTAAATTAAAAGACCAACTGGAAGGACAAACTTATATTTCAGGATGACCCGCGGCATCTAAACTGGAAACAATGACCAAACTAGGAGAACTGAAGTCAGAATTCGTTTGGTTCAGATAATTTATGCTCATGATGTAATGCTGATGTAATTTATGCTGCATTGAGTGCTTTGTTTCCTATGAAATTTGACTGTTCAACAGTGTGATATGGGTAAAACTTAAGGTTTTTTAGAGATTACACCTGTAGTATACACATGTTTAGTGGTCTTTCTTGTGACAAGAAGAAATTGAGGAAGAAATAAAGAAAAAAGAAGGAAGGAAGGCAAAAGTAGAAGACAGAATGATAGAACCATGAAATCATTAATGTTGGAAAAGACCACTAAGATCATCCAGTCTAATCATCAACCCATCACCACCACTAAACCATGTCCCTCAGTGCCACATCCACACAGTTCTTGAACACCTTCAAGGATGGTGACTCCACCACCTCCCTGGACAGCCTGTGGCACTGCATTACTAGTCTTTGTGAGAAGAAATTTTTCCTAATATCCAACCTGAACCTCCCCTGGCACAACTTAAGGCCATTACCTCTCATCCTATCACTGTAATCTGGGATAATAACCATGCAGGGTTGCATTTTTTATATCAGTGATAGTGTTTTACTCACCGCTTATTTAATTTTTTTTTTGTGTGTGCCATATTTCTTATATAAAAAAAAATGGAAATATATTTTTGGAAATTATGAGCTGAATCATGTAATATGCAGAACAGCCCTCCAGTCCTCTGCTCCCTACCTTTTATTTTCATAGGATCATAGAATCATAGAGTGGCCTGGGCTGAAAATGACCACAATGATCATTGAGTTTCAACCCCCCTGATACGTGCAGGGTCTCCAACCACCAGACCAGGCTGCCCACAGCCACATCCAGCCTGGCCTTGAATGCCTCCAGAGATGGGTCATCCACAGCCTCCTTGGGCAACCTGTTCCAGTGCGTCACCACCCTCTGAGTGAAAAACTTCCTCCTAATATCCAACCTAAACCTCCCCTGTCTCAGTTTAAAACCATTCCCCCTTGTCCTATCACTATCCACCCTCGTAAACAGTCGTTCCCCTATTTTCAGGCTTTCTGTTTATCCATCAGTGAAGAAGCCCAGCCCTTGTGTTACAAATCAGTTAGGAAACATCCTGACAAAGTTTGCAGCAAAACGAATGGTCCTTAAAGACAATACTTAGATTTATAAATGATGACAGCAGAAATAAAACTCGTTGGCTACCTTTTATGGGCAGCCATTAACAAAAGCCCTTATTTAACAAATTCAAGGTAATGGTGATGGAATGGGTTTCTCAGATTCAAGGTGAATCAGAGGAAAATTGTGTCCTGGAGGACAGGGATGCTCGGTCAGTGCCACCATAGCGTGGCCACATGACATCCCCAGTGGCAGCCAGGGGCTGTTGGTGCAGCTGCCCGCACACCCTGCCAAGGAGCCAGATGATGTTGGAAGAAAATCCTTCCCAGCCCTGGATCGGGCTGCTCTTGGCTTGTTTGCTGGCTGCAGGAGCAGGAGCTCATCTCTGGGCAGATAAACAGAGAGACTAATAAAGAAGGTGAGGAGCTGCCGATCCTCTGAGAAAATCGGAGGTGAGCTGTTAAGACGAGGAGTGCTGCAAGCCCTGTGAAAAATCACCTGGTGGGTGATGCTTGATCCGGGATTAAAGCATGCATATAACTCGTGGAAGAAAACTCTCCTCTCCCCAAACAATTAAATCCTGTGCATAATTACACGTGTTCAAAAACAAAAAACAACCAACCAACCCTACCTCTTTCAGACGCTGAATTTTTTGTTATTCCCATAATTGTAATTCCCCATAAACATGGGGGAAAAAAGGGGAGAAGGCTTTGATTTTATTTTTTTTTCCAAGCTGAAAACGTGCAAGCCCTGTGTGGGTTAGGTCCTTTAGATATTTGAAAAGATTGAAGCAACTTCAAAGGAGACATTCTGTTCTATCAGGTGGAGTATATTTTAATATTAGCAAGGTGTTTTTTTTTTTTTTTCCACTAAGAAAAGAGATCCATTCTCTGGAGGAAAGAAAACATTCTGAAATATTTTATTCAGAATGGTTTTTCATTGTTTTTAAAGAGACAACACGGCATTTCAAGCATGCTGAAGGAGGTAAATGTCCTCATTTCTGCTTACCAGTGTTGATTGCTGCCTGTTACTAGTTTGCTATTTGGTGGCTATGTAAATACAAATTCTCTGTGAACAGACCAATATTTTTCTGGGAGACAAGCAAGGAAAAGCGTTCGGTCACAATGCTTTTTATTCACCTGTTGAAAGTGCCAACATGTTGTGGACAAGCGGGCAGCCCTCGTGTCAGCCCTTCAGACACAAGGGACGTTGCCTGAATGTGGCCTAGAATTAAGATGGATTACAAGAAGATAGAGAAGATGACTGTTTGAGCTACCTCTTCTGCCCTGCCTGGTGGACTACGTACATTTCTTACAAGATCAGTACTTTAAAATATAAGTGAGTGCTGGGCAAAAGGGAAGGAGAAGATTTCATGGCAGAAGCTTGAGAAATATCCAGAGGAAGGTCTCTGTGGCAGCTTGGAGCAGCAGTGTGGTGAGTCAGGAGTTGTGGGACGTGTTTGAGGAAAATGGAAGGCAGAGATGGGGCAAGCAAAGTGCTGTAGTGGTTCAGGGTGGAGGTGATGCAAGATATGCACACCATGACTCCGTGGCCTGTGGTCTCATGGGAATTCATCCAGCTTAGCCATGGGACTGCCACTCTTGGACCATGCATGCCTTTGACCTAGGGACCAAACCAAGGTGAGTTGGGCTGCAGTTGAAAAGTGGTTGGAAAGACCCAGCAGCACCCAGGACGAGGTACCCATCCACTCTTGGATGTGGGGGACATGGAAAATGCTAGCTTCTGGACTCAGAGAAGGTGCTGGAAAGAACCCAGAGCAGGTGGCAAATGCCTTCTCCAAACCCTGAGTATCATGGCACCAACAGGGATATGAGACACCACAGAGCAGTTCCCTGGGCAGATTTTCTGTGAGGAATTCAGGCTGTGCTACAGATTGTTCGGTCTGTTTTGGATGGAGGATGGAAGGTAGGGGGCATGTCTCTGTCTCCATCACCTCCTTTCATCAGCCCTGGCTTTGGCAGTGAAGCCTCTGTGTGAGGTTCATGGCCAGCTGGTTTAACATCTGGACGAGGAGTCTGCAGGGAAGCATCTGCTTCTACTCTCTTTCCTCTCTTTTTATTGTAATCCAGATAATGAAAGCAACGAGAAGCTGATCTGTCCCTTGTGAACCCTGAGGAGATCCAGCCGATGGCTTGTGAATATTCTAGTTATGTTAGATTAACCTCCTGGTCTGTGTGCCTTTTGGGGGCTGCAGACCAGAAATGAGGCTGCAGGCAGCAACGCTGACTGATATTTGAGCAGGGTGATTTTTCCCCTTGTAGCACATTAACCTACTCACCATTTTCACCTGGTTCAGACTCCGCATACTGCAGCTGGGATGCACTGGAACAGAAGAGAGCCTGGAGAAGTGCTCCTCACAGAGTCCATCTGAAGCCATCTTGGTGTCCTCAGTATGAGAAGTTGGGCTTGGGGAGCATGGGGCAGAGGGCTGCTCTGCTGACTTTTCTCTGACCTGTCCGTGGCAGTTAGAGGGATGGGGTGTATGAGAAAGATAGAGAGCAGGCTCTGCATTGGTGAAGGTGCTCCCCAGCCCAGCTGTCCAGGGGACATGGGATTGTGGAAGGGGTGACTGATGTCCCAGTGGGTGTCCTCGCTTGGACTACAGGAGGGTGAGCTGGCTCAGGGCATTCCCCTGCTGGGATCAACACAGCCCTGTCTTGTTAGATCCTGTCACTATTAACACTAGTCAAACATGTTTTTATGTACAGTCTAGTATGTCTGTCCTCAGTTACCCAGCCTCTCCTGTAGCAGAAATAAGGTCACATCCCCAGTGCCAATTAATTAGACAGAAAATTCCCACTGTATTTGATACCTCCTTGTCCTTCACATTGTTGACAAGGGGATTGCATCTATTTTTTATTTTTATTTTTACTGCTAGTGTGATTTTAGATGACAGTTCTGAATGAAGCCTTGATGAGGCAGAGTAAAGAAGGAAAAAATAGCAGTCTCCTAGCTTCTGCAGTGTCCATGTGCATCTTATGATCTCTGCATGAATAATGTGTTCGTGTTAATGGTGCACAGCAATGGGTAGAGTACATATGCTCATTAAAACAGATGCTTAACATGTTTCCTTAAATAGATCTTTTGCTAATTCAGCTCAGTGTTGTCTCTCTGAGTGCTCTGCTTGCCCAGTTGGCAATCCCTCTAATAAAGAACTTGCTGAGGATGCCACAGCTTGGCCCACAATGATGACCAAGGATTTTAGTTCTCCTTACAAAATAAAATAAAATGGAAGGCCCCCAAAAGTGAACTACCTCTAGCTTAGCGAAGTCTTCTTGACACTGCAGAAAATCTAAAGCCACAGTTTTCATTTAAAGGGATTTGGACAGCTTCATTCGCAAAGTGGATTAATGTAGCAACAGAAAGTTAACATTTTACGTGAAAAAAAAAAAAGGCTATTTTTTGATGCTTACCTCTTAACAGAGACAGCCATATGGTGTCAAATTTACCCCATTCTTTGCTGGACACCTGGTGTATACTCAGTAAAGTGCATGGACAGTTCTGGTGGTGCAGACACTGAGTTGCACAAAAATTGATGTCTTGGCCTGATCTGGAAGTGATCTGACATACAAAATAAGTCAAATTATTTTAAAAATCAGATAAATAACAGAGGGCATGCTCTCGTTATTCATCCTCATGTTTAATTAAAAAAAATTCCTCATTTTTTTAATGAATGCAATGCTGCTACACAATTTCCATCCCGTGGCACTGTAGTGCATTAAAACCAGAGGCAAGATATAAAGGAAGTCCTGAAATTCAGGAGATTCAGGGTACATCTTTCCCTTGTTCACCTGGAGCTCTCAAACACTGCTATGGACTTGGTTTTCTGCACCTAGATGGACTTTTCCAAGTGTTTGATTTTTTCTTGTAGAATGGAACAAGATTCATGGTCTCAGAAGACACAGCTACCAGTTGATGGGTCGATGAGATGGGGAGAAATGCTGTGCAGGAAACAAAAGCCCCTATTCATGAGTCCAGAGAGAAAAGACAGAAGAGGGAACAAAAAAGAAGAGGGTAGACAGATGTGTGAACCTCTATAACATTCCCCTCAGGCTGTTATTTAGAAGGGCACTCTCAGTTTTTAGCTTTCCATGGATCATAGAATCGTTAGCTTTGGAAAGACCTTGTCCAACCATCGACCTATCCTCACCATACCCGCTACACCATGTCACTCAGTGCTACATCCACATGGTTCTTGAACACCTCCAGGGATGGTGACTCCACCACCTCCATGGGCAGCCTGTGCTGGTGCCTCACCAGATCATTTTTGAAAGTAAAAGGCCTTGGGAAGCATTTTGTGAAGATTTGAAATGTGTCACCTTTAAGTGTGCTTCTGAGAATGCTTCTTGGCATTCTCAGGGCTGCACAGGCAACCTCGTTTGTACATTTTGATTCTGGATCCTGACTGTGTATAACACTGAAGTCCTGATCTGGAACAGAACTAGACTTGGCAGGAAGCAGAACTCTATTTTTTAAAATATATTCTAATGCTTCCAAGTGGAGAGATTTGGATTTAGGCACATGAGTTTCACTGAAATCCCATTTTAGATTCTTAAAACCCAAAGAAAATGACACTGATGGACCTCCCTGGTCTTTTCTTAAACACCTCCAGTATAAGCAGAAAGAGTTGTAAAACAGAAATCTCTTGCAACATGTGAGGTATAACACCAAGCTTCATAAATTTAAGCTATTTGCACCAGATTTTGTCAATCCTTGTTCTTAGTATTTCTCTTTGAACAGGAAGCTTGTTTTTCAAATGTAAACAATCCAAGTGAATAAACCTGTGGACAGCTGAGGCCAACACCTTGAAGTCTCCATTGGCCATTGTCCCACCAACCTAGCACAAGCTGTAGTATAAGTGGAAAAGGACACCAAGAGACTAAACCAGTGACGTTCTCACAGTGGTAAGCATGCAAATACCATTGTGGTGACCAATACCACTGACACCAGCTTCCTAACAGCATGATGACTATTCTTTCAGCAGGAGTAGCAGGGATGGAAATATTTGTCTTGCTAATGTGCCTGCGTTCAGTTAAAACTTTCTGCTGACATAGCTATGGGCCTCTGTGAGCATCATAGGAGTATCACTGTGGGCATCCTCTGCTGTACTAGGCAGCCTTTGTAGCACTGCTTGAGGGAGAGTCAGCTCAGAGTAGCCCTGTAGCATTAATTGTTATGTGATGGTTTTGTCTTGCTCAGATGTAAAACAGTCATGCAAGCAGTTAAGATGTTCTGCTAGAGAATAATTCCCAATTCCAATAATGAAGATTTTAGGGGTGACCAAAATATCTCAAGATCTTCTTTCACAGTTAAAATGCAAGACTTTAGAAAGCAAAGACTGATAGAAATTTTGTCTTTTTTTTAAATTATTTTTTTTATTTTTTTATTTTTTGTCACTTTTGAGCTATGAGAAGATAATTTCAAAGCTGTTTGGAGAGAGGCGAACTCCTGTTTTCAAATGACCTGCTAAGGAATTAGTGTGCCTGTTGGCCATTTCCAGTAAAATGGAGAGAAAGATCTGCTGAGGAAGAGAGCAAGATCTTAATAGTGAGTAATGGAGCTGGAAGTCCTGATAGCAGGCTGCTGGGATGCTTTAACTCCATTTATTCTAAGAAGATTCGTCAGATTGCCCCCAAAAGGGCAAATCTGGGAAAATGTATTAAAGTCAATCACGAGACAGATAACTTCAGACTTACTGTGTCCACAGACTTAATGTTTCATGGAATAGAACAAAAATGATTTTCCACATAAGTGTGCTCGCCAAGCTGGACTATGTTTGTGTGTGTTATAATTTCAATTTTGTTTTCAGCCTTTCAATTAATAAGCTACCATGTTGAATTCTAAGTGCAATAATTAAGCAAATTAATGCTGCAGAGAAATTATTAATGGGGCAAAATACGCTAATGTGCTTTCAATAAAGAACTTTCTTTTTCCTCTCCTACCAAGAAACTGGAAAAACTCTTTTATTTGGGGCCAGACACCTTATCTGTAGCTCTTAGACAGGGTTTATGGCTGCGTGATGGTGAATGAAAGTATAAAACAGGGGTTAATATCTGCATTTTAGATGCAAGCAAAACCTTGCAGGGATGTGGCAATGACAATGAAGTTATTAGCCTGGTTTCTAGCAGCGTCAATAACGAGGAAGATGTTCTGTGACCTGTGCTTCCATTATGGAAGGGGATAATGCCTATTAAAGGATTGCTATTTTTACAATGGTATTTTAAATGTTCAATTCATACAAAGCAGTGAAGACAGTTACTTCTGTGACATAATAAAAAATGTATTTTTCTACTCATTGTGTCCATTGCCATTATGTTTCCAGATTTCATGTTGAAACACGCTGGCAATTATTCAGTGGCTTGGAAACATTTGCATGTAACAACAACAGTAATGATAATAATAATAACTAATAACTTGTTTCTGCCAACTTTGCCCAGGCAGTTGGAATTGGGCATACAATCCTTAAAGCCATTTAAAACATGATGGAAAAACGGCAATAAGAGACTATTCCCTGCAATCCGAGCAGTACCCACCTACGAAGGAAATCAGCCATGTGGTAACTTGATCTCTTGAAAGGCTCCTGCTCCCTGTGGCTCTGCCTAACACCCGCTTCCTCTAATCCCCAACAATCCGATGGACATTGCACTTTCGTCAAATTGGCTTCTTGATGACATGCAGCTCTGTGGCTTTCAGGTATTGCTTCCCTGTGAGAGCCTTTCAGCCTCTTCTCGCTCACCCCTTTACCTACTGCCAGCTGTATTTTTTGTGTCTCGCTCTTCACATCAGTTTGGTCAGATTTCCAAATGCTGAAGGGGTTCTAACTGTTTCAAAGAGGTCCCTGGGCCAAGCCAGGCAGGTGTGTTCATTAGTTTCTTGCTTTTGTTTCGCCCGTTTACAAAAAAATAATTTTATTTTAATGTTCAGCAGTATACATGCCTTGGAGATTTTCTTATCAACTCCACAAATAGATGGATTCTTACCGCCTCTCGGGATTTCATTTCCTTCCTTTAAACCTTCAGGATATTTTCCTTCTCATTTGCTGACATCCCCTTTGTTTTTCAAATGTGGTGTTAGCAGGTCCCTGTTTGGTACTCAGCTAACCCCTGGCACGCATTTTAGTTATTTTGCAGTCGGTGGAAATGATTCAGGTAATATTACTTCCTAATGTTATGTACTTCTTTTTTAATCCTATGCCAGGAGTAATATCTCCTCTTTACATGCTTATTTCTTGGAAACACTCATTCTGAAGAATTAAGGCGGTGAGAAATTATTTCTTTAAATTTTCTCCCCACATGCAGTTTGACTAGTTTACTGGGCAGCAGTTGAGCGGTTAAAGGAAAATAAATTAAGAGTTTGCTGCTGCTTTCATCTTTGACTGCAGCATCCACTTCTTTCCTTCTTCTTGATCCAAGGCTGACAGTTCATCCATATATTTATATCCTTATGGACTAGGATCTGCATTATTTGGTCTCTGCTGTGTGGATCTCACCATTCCAAATTTTTGCATCACTGGAGTTATTGGATTCTCTCAGTTGTAGTACTGTTTCCTCATGTCTCTGGTCTCACTTGCCTTTCTAGTGTAGTGAGCCTTGCAGATCTCCTCTTGTCCTTCTTGACACTCTTCCCGCAGTGTTCTGTTCTGTAAGACTTCATCCAAGACAAAACTTTGTACCTGCTTTTTTGCTTTCAGATTGTTCTCATTCACATATTGGTGTTTCCAGAATTTATTTCTGATGAGGAGCCATATTCAGTGAAGGGTCCTTTTGTCTACATGTTAGAAAGCACCTTGCTATTTGGCTCCCAAAAGTACAATGCAGAGGTCTCCATGCTAACCAGAGACTCCTGAAGTCCAGAACTGTGGACTGAAGTCTCTGGTATTAAGGCCCCAAGAACCAGCCAGCACTGGTTGTTGAAATCCAGTCCCAGGGAGGTCTGAGTAGAGTAGAGTAGAGTAGAGCAGAGCAGAGTAGAGTAGAGTAGAGTAGAGTAGAGTAGAGTAGAATAGAATAGCTCAGCTCAGCTCAGCTGAAAGGAACCTTCAGAGACTGTCTAATCCAACTTTCAGACACCCTCAGAGCTAACCAGAAATTGAAATATATTAATAAGGGTGTTCTCCAAATGTCTCTTGAACACTGATAGGCACAGGGAATCTGTCACCTTTGTCAGAAGGCTGTTCCAGTAGACTGAACTCAATTTTTTATGCTTTTATTTGGGTGCCTAAACACCAGTTATGGGTCAGGATATTCAAGAAGAGATGGTCAGAACAGCCAAAGAAATACAAACCCTGCCCTGTGGACCCGCTTCACCTGCTGGCTTGCACGTGTCCAGCCTTACCAAGATGCCCTAGGTCATCCCATCCAGTTGCTCGTGGAGGTTGCAGGTTTCCAGTCCTGCTTGTGTCATGCTGAGCAGCCACTTGCAGCTACTGAGGGCATCTCAGGGGGAGCTAGACGCCTGTTTGTAGGGCAACCAAATAAACCCTGATGTCTCTTTTGTCTCAAGAACATCCCACTGCACTACTGTGTAGGAATTGCATGCAGTCCCTTTTTGTCCTGACAGTGCATGCAGAAAAGAGCATGAAAATCCTTGGAGGAATTATCTAAAAGGGAGCTACAAGAAAGAAAGCAACAGACTCTTTAGCAGGGTCTGTTGTGGTAGGATAGGGGGAAATGGTTTCAAACTAAAAGAGGGAAAACTTAGACTGGATATAAGGAAAATGTTTTTTTTTTTATGATCAGGGTAGTGAGGCATTGGAACAGGTTGCCCAGAGGGATGGTGGATGCCCTACCCCTGGAGACATTCAAGGTCAGGTTGGATGGGGCTCTAAGCAACCTGATCTAGCTGTAGGTGTCCCTGTTCATTCAAGGGGAGTTGGACTAGGTGACCTTTGACTGTCCTTTCCAACTCAAATGATTCTATGATTCTACGGAGGATGACTTAAGAGATGTAGAATGGGGAGCAAGGAGTGCTGGCCACAGAACTCCTGGAAAAAGGGTTTTACATTCAACAGCCATCTCATAAATACAGAGAAAGTTTTGAAAAGCAGTATTGATGGAAAGTGCTGTAGCTTGAGAAGCAGTCTCTTATCCTGGCATTACAGACACCGCATACATGGAGAGAAGGGATGACTGAAGCATCTTCTGGATTGGAAAGGAGGCCACTGTGGGTCATTTTAGTAAAACGTGTTTCAGAAGGCTGTTTAGTATATAACTAGGTTGTTTTTTGAACTAGAGTAAGAAGACATGAGATACCATGAGAATCAGGAGGCATCTCTGGTGACATCTATCAGCTAAATAGGACAGGGCCAAAATGGTCCAACTCTTTAAATACTAATTCTGTCTCTATCTGGCCTTGTGCATGTGACTTGAAGGAGAAGACAAACAGAACGAGGTTTAGTGGTGTCTTTGGTAGAAGAGATTATTGAAGCGTGCAGCTTCTGCAATTGCACAGTGATGAAATTCCTAAAACCATATAGAAAAGAGCTCACTTTCCAATGAGACTCACTTCAAGAAGAGGACCCAGCTACAGCATGTAGTGTTACTTTCAGTGCGGTCCAACCCTGGTTAAATTTGTACTGTTGTTGTTTGTTTGTGTTCCTGAAAGTCTAGGAGCCTTTGGGCATGGATTTGGACCTTGCTGTGCTCACACTGTATGACAGCAGAATGAAAAGGTCACTTCTGCATTAAAGAGTTCACAGTGGATGAAGCTGAATTTTGTACATATCGGCCCCTTCCCCCTGCAGACTTCCCTCCTGGTTAAACATGAGGGCTCTGATATCAAAGACCGAAGGTCTTTCAATTCAAAGGCCAGGAGGTTTTGCTATAAAGTAAATAGTCCCAGTGCCTAAAGAGGTTCTAAAAGACTTAGAAGGAATTATGCCAAGAATGACTGTAGCCCTTTGTATATTAGTTTACTTTTCTGTATGATTTCCTTTGATCCAAAATGTGTTGCTGCTTCATTTATTGTGGAGGTTCTCACATGATTTCCTTAGTCAACAGCAGAACTCCATCAGGAATTCATTAGACAATGTTTGCACAGATGTAAAGCACTGCCTAAGTGATCCTATTATTATTTATATTGGGTCTGAACCTGCAAACCCGTAGTCACGTAAATATTTCCCAAGAAGGTAGTCAAATGACTCAAGTGACAAAGGACTGCAGAAGTGAATTTAAGACTGCAGGATCAAAGACAGCAGCAGTACATGTAACATTTTTCCTTGGTGCACATGGGTTTTGATATCCACCTTGGATTTTATTTTCCCCTATTTATTAAACTGATTGTAGCCTACTACGCGTATATGAGGGGTGCTCCAAAAGTAGTGCCTCCTATTTTATTATGTTCGCCGAGAACATCAGAGGTGGATGTTGGTGGTGTGGCAGTAGAAGTGAAACCCTCCCACAAGTACTCCATCACATTTTGTTGCCATGTGGCAACAGATGGCAGCAGAGGGACAATCTAACAGAATGACATGTGACATGGAATTGCGTATGAAGCAAAAGTGTGTCATTAGATTCCTCCATGCCGAAAAAGGTGGCACCCACTGACATTCATTGATGCTTGCTGAATGTTTGTGCACACCAAACAGTGGATGTAAGCATAGTAAGGTGATGGGTGTTGCATTTCAGCAGTGGCGATAGTGGCGTGAAAGACAAGCCACATTCCAGATGGCCACACACAGCTGTCACACTGCAAAATGAAGCATCTCAATCAGCTCACCCATGCAAATTGGCTAATGGTGGTGGCTGTGCAGAAAAACAGTGTTTAGTGACTGACAATTTGCTCTATCAAATAGTTATTGTGCTCTTTGTAGCTGTTGTAGTTTCCATGGAAATACATAGGAGGCACTTCTTTCAAAGTGACCCATGTACATTAAGCACTGTGCACAGTTCTTCAAAAGCAATTGCTTACTTTCAGTTTTCCAGGAACTAACTTCTAAGCCTTCACTTCTAGTTCATTTGATGTTGTCCATAATATTTCCCTTCTGTAGCCTGAGAAGTTACAGTACTGTGGTCAGTGATGGTCCAGCACGGATGTCAAACTTGTGTGTTGCTGTTGGAGTTGGGGTCACTGATGTAGAGCAAAACATTTCTGATCTCATGGTTCCCAACTGTTTAGCTGGCAATAGAAGGAGATGTTCTACAAATAGTGCAAGACAAGAGTGAAGAGTGTTTTTTGATTTTTTTTTTTTTTTTTTTTTGGTATCCTCAGACAGCACAGCTGAGAATTGCCACATGTTTGTAGGTGATGGAGTTAGAACATACCCTCTCAGTTGAAATGGAGTTAGCAAATCTTCATCACAAGGTTAAGCGAAACAGCCTACAAGTTGTTTAATCTACAGGGGAGGTTTAGGTTGGATATTAGGAAGAAGTTTTTCACACAGAGGGTGGCGATGCACTGGAACAGGTTGCCCAAGGACGTTGTGGATGCCCCATCCCTGAAGGCATTCAAGGCCAGGCTGGATGTGGCTCTGGGCAGTCTGGTCTGGTGGTTGGCAACCCTACACATAGCAGAGGAGTTGAAACTACATGATCGTTGTGGTCCTTTTCAACCCAGGCCATTCTATGAACCCAGTTTCAGTGAAGCTGATGATCATTTCCAGTGTTAAGCTTTGAACTGATGGTTGGATGAGTGGCCCCAAATGTCCCTTCGAGCCTAAGTTACTCTTTGATTCTGTGGGGATTTATTGCCAAATCAGGACTGGGAATGATATCAGATGTTTCTGTAACATAAAAAATTATTAACACAGTGTGCATGTAGTGGGTAGATGGAGATAAAATATCGGAATATTTTTCCAACTTCAACTAGTGAGTGTTTTGGAGCTGTGTACATGAGGCACCACGCATGTATATATTCACTGTGGCTAAAACGTGCTCTAGGATTTGCACTAAATCTTTGCTGGATTTATAGTGAGGATAGTCTGACCATAGTAGTGAAGATTACTACCGTTCTTCAAAACATCAGTTTCATTTTCTTACAATATTCAGTTGGCAGGTGGCATTGCAGATTCATAAAGCCACTGTTTCATTGCAGTGGTGAGCTGAAAGCCTTGTCAAGCACTGGAGAATTCCCACTTTGTAGGAGGAAAGATAATGTGCTGTAGTTACGATAGAAGAAGTCTCACTAGGGCTATAGAAGGACCAAGCTTCCATATGTCTTCATAAAACCACTTGAAAATGGTGGTCTTGATTCTGAGTTCCTATAAAACCATATTTCTTACATGAGCATAATGAAAAAATCATCTGTCAGTGTGCAGACACTGAGTAGCACAGAGAAAAAGTGAACCATTATGTCTTAGAAATGCATATCTTACTGAGGAGCCTTTGGGAAGCTTGGTCCATATATCAGGGCTGAGTACAGCTGGCATGTGAAACCATAACAGTGATAGCTTCCTATCCCAAATACCACATATCCTTCACCCATCTGGACCTCAGTATGGTTACACTTATGGTGACTGAAGGACCTGTGAATGAATCTAAGCACAAATAATGAAGGTTCCTCCTTAGACAGTTATTTGCCTTCCACTGTTGTTCTGTCTGACCTGGCAATGACAAACCTTTACACTGAAGGAGCTCCACAGTGTGTGGGGACTGTGACTCACTGTGCCCTCTTAATTTGAGTTTCTAGGAAGGTGCTTTTGTTTGAGCACAGGCTCGTCTGCACTGGACCTACTGCATTTGTCTTGCTGACTGTCTCCAGCACAGTTCAGGGCATCCTAGGAGTTATATCTGTTACTGTTCCAACTGGCTGAGACATAGACTTGAATTTTGTGTGCTCCTTTGCATTTAGACAATAAATCTTGTAGTAGGTTAACTTTTTATATGAATGCTGCCTCAGGCAAGGACTGTGTGGCCTAGAAAGCAGGAGGTTTAATATTTTATAAATTTTCCAAATGCTGTTTTGCTGCTACCTCCCCTTGAGTGAATGGAACCCATAGTTGCTAGATAGACCATCTGACTCTAAGTTGCATCAGAAAACAGAAATAATCATGGACCATCTCGGATAACGGGCATTACACAGATTTCAAAGACTGGGGAAAAATGGTTTCAGTGGAAGCATTTGAGACAATCACAGTCCATCTCGGGAATAAGTAAATCAAACAATAAAACCTATGCCCTGTGGGTAGGCTACTTGAGGAAAACTGGTCACTTGTCTTTAATAGTAACAGGATTGATGTGCTCTGAGCTGTTCAAACAGTTCATGTGAAGAGACAGTTGGCTTCAACAGACATGGAGAAGGCTGAGGTACTGAGTGAGTTTTTTTGCCTTGGCCTCCACTGGCAGTCAGATTTGTCACATCTCTCATGTCCCTGAACCTTTCAGCGGGGGTTGGAAGGATGGAATCCCTCCCATTTTAAGAGCAGAGCAAGCCTGAGACTACTGCATGAGGTTGAGTGTGTACAACTTTATGGGGACAGAAGACATGCATCACAGGATTCTGAAGGAACTGTCTGATGTGGTTGCCAGACCACACTCCATCATATTTGAAAAGTAATGGCTGTCAGGTGAAGTCCCCAGTGATTGGAAAAAGGGAAACTTCACTCCTATTTTTAAGAAAAGGAGAAAGGAAGACTTGGGAAACTACAGGATGGTGAGCCTCAGTTCTGTGCCTGGGAAGATCATGGAGTGGATTCTCCAGGAAGAGATGTTAAGGCACACGGGAGATGAGGAGGTGATCCAAGACAGGCAATGTAGGCCAATCAAGGGCAGTTGGCACCTGACCAATCTGGTGGCCTTCTATGGTGGAGTGATGGCATCAGTGGAGAAAGGAACAGCAACTGATGTCATCGAACTGAACTTGTGCAAGACCTCTGATGGGGTCCTGCACTGCATCCTTATCTCTAACTTGGAGAGAGATTGATTTGAAAGCTGGACTATTTCGTGGATAAAGAATTGGTTGAATGGTCAAAGCCAGAGGGCTGTGGTCAGCGGCTCTGTGTCCAGGTGGAGGCTGGTAATGAGTGTTGTCTCTCCGGAGTCTGTCTTGGGACCAGTGCTCTTTAATGTCTGTATCAGTGACACAGACAGTGAGATTGAGTACACCTTCAGCAAGTTTGCTGATGACACTAAGACAAGTAGTGCAGTTGATATGACAGAAGGAAGGGATGTCACCAAAAGCAGCCTGGACAGGTTGAGAAGTAGGCCTTTGTTAAGAGGCCCACTTCTCACAGAGAAGTTTTAGTGCAGGTGGAGCCCTTTTGTTTTTCTCCATCTGGTCCAAGATAGAGCTCTGATTGAACCAAGTGAAAAATTAACCACACAGGATGAAATGAAGACAAGAGACAACATGAAAAAGCTTGATAACTTTGCAATTTGCAACCTTCCAAACAAAACTTATCTTTCTTAAGTTAAAAAAGGCTTTTGACTTCTGCTTTTGGTATCTTAATTTATTCCCAGCAGTAGAGCACATAAACAAATGTCTCATGATGTAGCCTAATGTATATACCCTGGCTGTGGGCTAAAGTTATTGTTGGTAGGACTTGCAGAGCAATTACACATGCATTATCCCATGGAAATACATAGCTGTGACTGGAGGGAAGCACCAGAGGATTAAGCCTTCCCCTTTTTCCCTTTTTGGTGTTGTGGCAACATATCACATGATGTGGTTGCATCCTCCCCACCATTTTCCCCTTCAAAATGACCCAATCCAACCAAGAAAGCCAATGGGATTCACGTAAGTGCTTTACATGAGTGACAGGATTAAGTGGTTTGCTGAGTTGACTCTGTACAGTCCCTCTGCAGACTGGAAGGAGGTGGTTTGAGTCAGGAGCTCACATAGCCATTCGTCAGCTCTACTTGGGATCACTCATTTTAAGCATAAGCTGCGGTGAGAGAGAAATCCAGCAACGAAGAACCGGAATGCATTTCATCCCTATGGTTTTTGTTGCTGTTTTTTGAAACAATTGCAATTTTTGACACATTTTCAATCAGAACCACATGATGATAAACTAAAACCAACAGAATTACTTCATGGAATTTGGCATCTCTGAATGGTAGTACTAGTTGGGAATGATAGAAGATGTCACATTTTGTATAGATTCACATGTTCTGACAAATTTGCCAGCTGGAGAAGGGATAAATAATAACTATTGAACATGCTTCAATTCCACTCATTCATCCAGAATAACTGAATGGGCCAGAACTTGGGAATTAGTTTGGGGAGGTGGAAGCGGGACTAACAGCCTGATTAATATTTCCTACTGTGCTCTGTGCCTCAAGCTTTTACAAATACTTTTTGCTTTGTGCTTGTGTGCCAGGTGAAGAACCAGTATGGAGCTCGAGTGGGCAGTTCAATGTGCTCTAGTGCTTCAGACTGTGTTTTTTCCTTACTTTTTCCAATTGCCTAATTTGCTAATTTGTTTTTGTACAGATGTGTCTGTTTAGCTTGGTCTGATGTTGCCTCTGCTTTCTGCACATAATTCCTGCACTGCTCCTCTGTTCCTCGCTCCTTGCTGTTTCTCTTCCTTCTGACATTCGCTTCTTGCCATAGAGACCTCTTGGTATAGCTGCAGGACTTTACTGCTTGTGTGCAGATAGAAGTGGTGGGGGTTTGCAGATGGCACAGGAGAGACCCAGACTATTAACAATGCAAGAAGTAGTCAACCTGGACTTTGTCTAGCCTCAATCTCTCTTCCCTTCCCCCTCTCCCTCCCTCCCCGCTTCTTTCTTGAGGACTTTGTCTCTTCTATGGAGCTGTGCTTGGCATGTTGATGCAGGTCCGGTGTGTGAACAAGCAGGCTGGGCCTGGGTCTGCATTTAAGGGGGATTTCTTTAGAGCCATCTGCCACCTCGAAAATTAAAGCAGGGAAAGGTCATTGGGATAAACCGATTTGCTAAACAAAATGGTTAACAACTCATGAATAAAACTTAAAAAAAAAAAAAATCGTGAGGGGAGGGACAAACTTTATAACCAGAAAGAAATCCACCCTTGAAAAACACGCAGGCTGCCTTTGCTGAGCTCCACCCACCCCTTTCCAGTTCATTTCCACTCTTTTGGGGAAAGGGCTGAGCATCCTCCTTCCTGCATCTCCTCCTCCCTTCCTCCCTCCCTCCCTTCCTGAGCTCGCCATGCCCTTACATATGCTTTGGGAGAGGAGGACTTGCAATCTGTGGAGGGGATGTGGCCCCGAGCCGCCTGATGACTTTCCAATGGCAATGTCCACGGGGCTTTGTGCCTCCTCTTAGCAACTCCTGCAGCAGCAGCAATAGCAACTCAGTCACTTTTGTGCCTTGCTTGCTTCAGTGGTCCCTCCTCCTCCTCCCTTTTGCTGAGTTTCTTACAGGTCACGAGCAGGAGCAGTGAGCCTGCCCCTATGGAAACAAGGCAGAAACCACAACCCTATGCAGACACAAAAAGAAGCAAAATCCTCCTCCTCCCCTCTCCTATTTCAGCTCTAAAGAACAATCAGGATTACTGGGGATGCTGGTTGCTGAAATATGGCATGCTGACTCTGCTGGGCTATTCCACTGCACTGCTCCTCAGGGTTAACCCTGACAAATGAGCAGGGTACCTGAATGGAGAATGAGAGATGAGGGAAGCACCTCACCCACCCACTGTCATGCTTTTACTCCTCTCCCCAACGATAAATTCTCTGTATTCTCTCACCAGACATTAAGGCAAAAACAAAGAGTGGATGGCTTTGGTATTTGCTTACATCTCTGCAGAGCTTGCCCTGAGCACGAGTTCTCAGGGGTCCCTTAATGGAAGAAATACCTGAAAAGGTTGCAGTCTGCATGTCCTGCTGGAGGCTGTGGGGTCTTGAAGATGGCTGGAAGGGAGCCCTAGAAGATCAAGGCAATGCCCCTATGGGGAATACCATAAGGTTGTTTGAAGGGAAGTGCCAGAGCCTTCAAGGGCCATGGGGTCTTTCTGCTGTGGGGGGCTGGGGATGTCAAACATCAGGCATGGCCCTGTGCACAGAGCAGGCCACAGTCTCCAGCTTCCTGCCTGCCCTGCTAGGGGATGCAGACAACTCACCTGAATGGGCAAAAATGTTGGAGGTAGATGGTGAAATCCGAAGTCCAAACTTTGTGGGGATGAAATTACCTACACCTGTCCCTGGAGACATTCAAGTTCAGGCTGGATCAGGCTCTGGGCAACCTAGTTGTGGATGTCCCTGTTCATTGTAGGGCAGTTGGACTGGATGACCTTTAAAGGTCCCTTCCAACCATAGGGATTCTATGATTCTATGATTCTACTGAGGCCATGGGAAGAGGGCCTGAAAATGCTGAGGTCCAGTGTATGAAAACGAGAAGGAGAGCTGTCAGGGAATGAAGGTGGAGAGCTCATGGTGTGCAGTTGGGCCTCGATGCCATCAAATTGTGTGGTTATGTTGTGAATAGAAGCTGATCTGCTGCCATGATGCAGCTGTGTGCTTGAAGCCAGCGACACAACAGTTAAGATGGAAAGCATGGCCTTGTCTTAGCCACTAGAAGAAATCCACGTGGGCCTATTGTGTAAGCTCTTTCAAAAGCTATTTTTTGTTGGTATGTTGAGAAACTAAGAGCGCGTCAATGTAATTTCCCATTTATTTAGCTGAAATCCACTGACATCGGTTGAAATACATTCAGTAGGGTCTTTTATAATGGTTTTTACTGTGTGCTCTTTTCCCTTTCTTCTCTCTGTTTTATTTAGTTTTAGGATGGTTAAAAAGAACAATATTAGAAGAAAATGAAAGTTCTTGGTTGAAAAGAATTAATTAATATTGTTAAAGCTATTGCTGTAGCAGAGTTCAGTTATTTGGTTGGTCTTGTGGGTGAAAGCCAGAACCTGCTGGAGCATGGGGGAAGGCTCCCCTGACCACTCAGCTGGTTTTAGTATCAAACTTGTGTGAGCAGAAAGGCATTTCTTGTGCTTAGTTTAATTTTCCAGTGTAAATGAAGCTGGCCTACATTGCTGATCTGCACCTATATCAAACCCATATTTGACTTTATGAATTGTTTATAGAATTCACACTATGAATTTTGCATAAAATACTTGCAGAAGAATTGTATCTGGACTCCATTTGCTTTTCCAGGAGTAAGGTGGTGAGTACTTAATGTTTAATTGATTAACAAGCAAGGCTGTCCGATATATTTCCTTTCTGAAATGCGCAGTGTTAAAGCAAGATTCCATAACAAATATGGTCAGAACACCCTCAGGAGAAAAATCTTAGGAAGTTGGTGCTGCACGCACATTAATTCAGAATAAAACTTCAAAACTGGTGATAGAAAAAAGGCCCACATATGCTCTCTGGGTTAATTATTACCCTTATTATTTCCTGTTTTTCCTTAACTCTTCCTACAAAAGGGCATATAGCCACTTACTGCTGTTTGCATGTCCAGGTGAATTTTGTGTTTTGGGAAGTAGAATGTGTATTTAATGTTGTTTACTTGCTCGGATCTTTGACATTCATTAGCGCAATTTTAATTTTTGAGCTTCCTTGCTTATATTTCGAGAGTTAACCCTGAAACATCATTCTTCTTCTGGGATATGGTTGTTCTTAACTGGATCTTTTCAGTGTTAGAAAGAAGCCCTACAGGGTTGTGGCAAAGCACTCCAGATAAGTGTTTTCCCCCCTTGTATTACTTATTTATTAAGTCTGGTGGAGCATAACTAAAAGGGAGAAAAAAGACCGAAGAAATACAGAATACAATGGCCTTCAGATTTTAATGGGAGATATGGCTGGAAGCTATTTCTAAATTATTAAATAAATCGATTTTATTCTTGCAGTCACCCTCCAAGGTGTATTTGTCAGCTTTATTATATTCATCTTCAGTGCTATTCAAGACCACTTACATAGAAACATGTTTTTCCTGGCCACAATTCTTCAGCCTTCCTAATTAAACATGAGATTTACATTACAGGCTCAGCATTCCTTTCTTTCCTTTCATTTTTTCAGCCTTCGTTTCTCTTTCCTCAGTCATTTCTCCCCGTGTTTTGCTTTGCAGACCCACATACAAATAACAGTGGTAGGCATCAGGCTGAAAACCTGGAGGAAGTCTTGTTCCCATTTAAAATGCAAGACCTGTTGGCTGCAAAAGAGTTTTAAGATAATGCGTGCAGCACAGTGCTGCTTTTTCTGTTCACGGCCAACAACAGTGCACAAAGCGTTAAATGGTGTATCTGTGACAGCAGGGCTGTAGATAAAAGGTTACAGCACAAAGAAAAATACTTTTCTTTTTTAATAAAAAAAGATTTGTTTTATCATTTAAGTGATTCTGTGCTCTCTCATTCTTTCCTCTCTGCAGACACACAGTGCACAAAATCCGTTTGCTCAGCTTTTCCCATGAGTAATCCAACCGCAGTGCTTTGGAGCAAAATATCTGAA
Source organism: Gallus gallus (assembly GCF_016699485.2). Lineage (NCBI taxonomy): Eukaryota > Metazoa > Chordata > Aves > Galliformes > Phasianidae > Gallus > Gallus gallus. The sequence goes on along the minus strand of NC_052532.1, from coordinate 165,546,541 downwards.
GAAGCAATTGAAAAAAATTCCGGTATTGAAAGTTATTATTAAACAGCCATCGATAAACCAAATGCGCTGGCATGCCACGAGTGGGAAAGTAGTAATGTATTTATTTCCTGAAGAACAACTTTACAGTCTCCAGCAATTAAAAATGAATAAAGGCAGCCCATCTCCCCCCCACCGCACAGTGCATGTGCTCAGCGCAGTGAAGTGCGGAAGGAAATGGGGAGAAAGATTTTGCTACTCCCTTTAGTGGGGAGTGGGAACGTGCTGTGCTGTGGATGGATGCTTCGCAGTGTGACACAGGGTGCAGATTTTGTCACCGTTCCCTCCACCAGTGCCTCGGTTTGAGGCTGGGGCTGAGCAGAGAGGGGCTGTACAGCACATGTCAAGGGCTGTGCTTCTCAACCAGATCCCTTCCTATGCGCAACAGCATCGCCACAATTCTGCTGCTGGATTCGCCACAGCGAAACAGAGCACAATGGTACTTAAAATAGATGACTGCCTCTCTAGAAAAATATACGCCTGCTGTGGAGTGTTCTTCCAGCTGACTTTTTGCTCATCGTTTTTTTGCCAAGATATGTAATTTTTATTATTACACATTGTACTCATAAATAATATGCAACTCGAGAAAGAATGAAAACATTCCTCAGCTCAATTAAAAAGCAGGTTATCTCGAGGCGAGAACCACTGCCAAGTGCATAATGGCTGTTTCACTTTACTGCCACAATCACTTTACTGCCAGAGCTGGGCTCATTACTTGGGGCTAGCGTGTCTTCAGGCTGCACTCTGAGCAGTGCTGAGCATAGGGAGCTGCCTCTTCTCCAAACTGCTCTGGGAGGCAACATGCCTCTTGCACACCTCCCCGCTCCATCTTTGCTGCAAGGGATAGGAATTTGATGCTAACCTACGGGCAGCAGCAGCGAATTGTGGCATGCCTCACTGTGCTGGTCAGGCAAGGTATGTGGGAGCAGAGCCTATTCCCCATTTCTCTTTATCCTCCACAGCCCCCTGCTCTGTGAGGTGGCAGGTAAGCCATCTCACATCATCTGTGAGGCGTGATGAGCCTGGGCAGGGCACAGTCTGGGAAGCCTCTTCTCTTGCTCTAACCACGGCTGAATTCTCCATCATGGGGTGGAGAACAGACCCCCTGTCACCCTCTGATCTACCATCCTGAATGCATTTTCTTGGGTTTAGCAGGTGGATAGTGAGTTCTATTCCAGCACATAGGCCCGGAGTATGGACACTTACTTCAACAGAGGAGTGCAGTTGGTCCTGGGTAGCAGCTTGGCCCTGCTCTAGTGATACCACCTTGGGCCATAGCTGCTTCACTACATCAGCTGTCCCTGTTCATCCCTTCTCCTGCCCCTGGGAGGCTGCTGTTTTAACTATTTATTGCTTTCTAAATTAGACTGTTGGCAAAAGCTGCCAATGACTTTGCTAATTATGTTGCCCCAGGCCAATCTCTTTGACTTGCTCCTTACTAAGGCCAATTAGCAGTTGCCAGAGTGGTTTCTGTCACCCGCTGGCCCGCCGCCCCAAATGTGAGTTCAGAGACAGTTACATAACAAAGTTTGCCTAATGCTTTGTTTTCTTGTTTGTACTGAATTAATGTACTCGGTGAGAGCCAAGCAGATGCAATCAAGGTCTCATCTGGTAATTTTGGGTAGGCTACACTCCATGGCCTCCTCAATAGATATCCATCATATTGAATGTCCAGAGCCCAGCTTGGTTCACATCCATCTCAGCTTTCCTGTGGTTTCTCCTGGGGAATACTTTGAAGCTATCTTGGATGTAAACACAGGACAAGTTCCATCTGCCCCATCCATGGGTGCATGGGGATGTAACCAGTTGTACATGATGTGAGGTCATTGCACACGCCTCTCTTAGTAGTTATAACAGAGAAGCTGCTGGTTATCTTGCCTTCATGTAAGTCTGGCAAGGGATGAGGGGACACCTGAAGACAAGGCACTGGAATGGAGCAGGAGAGGGAAAGTGTTCTTTTTGCTGTCTCATAATGATACTGCGTCCCTGTTCAGAGGTGAAATGGCTAATGTTGTGTGAGGGTCAGCACATTTATCAGTCTTGCTTCTTAGTGGGGCGCTCCACCAGAAAGCCAGGGCAGCTGTCTGGGGTTGTGGCAGAGATGAGCAAGCCTTGTGTAACTCAAACTTAGTGAAGAGATACCGCAGCCTGCCTGGTAGGCTGAATAGTGCTGTTTTTTTCAACCTTGTCCTGTTTTTAAGCTCATTTACATCATGCCAGTGGAAAGATCTTTGTGGGCCAATTAGTCAAACATTGCTGTTGATTTTAATCATGGAAATTATACAAAGCTGAAGCTCTTCTCCTTTGGTTTTCTCATCTGCACTCTGTGTGTAGTGTGATTGCGCTGCGTATGTTTATAATATCAGTGCCAGAGCCAGACAGAAGCTAGTCCATCTGGGTCCTGCTAGCAGGGTAGCAATAGCAGCACAGGCTTTGCACAAGGTTTGCACCACCCTCACTATATCACTCCAGACCCAGGATTTGCTTCCATTCTTATTTACCAGTCAGACAGGGAGAGAAAGAGGGTGTGCATGCTCGAGAATGGGGGAGGTGGCAGCTGGTAGGGATGTCTCTTTCAGTCAAGATATAGGGAAAAGGATAAAGGTGTGACTAAAGAAGAGTTGACTTAGGACAACATGGCTTTTGCCTGAGAGAGCGGCAATGGCCAAATGGATAGCTTATTGAGGCTATCATGTATTTGTGAACTAGGTATGATTTCAAATGCTGGTTTGACAGAAGCAGATCAGAAAACCTCATTGCACTTGTGCCTCTGGACTGCAGAGGACCATGTGGACTACTACACCTATTAGGAGACAATTAGTTGCAAAGATATATAGCGTAGCCTAGTCTCACCACACCTTTCATAACTGGAGCAAGAGTGGCTACTGGGGATATATAATGAATTCCACTCCTTCAGTACCGCAGTGCTGGTAACCAGCCTCCAGAGGTTCACATCACCTTATTGCTTCATGCAGTTGTTTGTGTAGGCACCATTAAAGTCTTTGCTCATGCCTTTAGAAGTAATTTACAGTGAGCACTAGAGCGCTCGCTAAATATTCCTGGTGTTAAATTCTTTACAGGGAATCATTTGAACATGATGAAATCCTTATCTACTTTCAAAGGCAAAACTGGAGAGGTTTTAATGATAGCCAGCATCTACACTTTTTATGCATTTTGGCTGAGATTTTCAAAGCATGTAGGTAATGAGGACATCCAATTCCCATTAATTTTAGAGGCACCTTAAAAGGCTTTATAAATCTCAGCCTTTATGCTCTAGCCAAGAAGAAGGAAAGATTGATTTCCATACTGAGAAAATTTTTAGCAAAGTACTGATAACGTACTATAATAATTTCCATGACAGCTCACAGGAAAATTAACCTCATTACCTGCACCATGCATGAATTTCTCTTCTTAGTGGCTTACCTTGCATATCAAGGTAGTTCAAAGTTATGATTGATGGTGCAGTCAATGTCACATTAGGACTGGGCCTGCTAAGTACTTATCTTTTCTTCTGCTATTCACCTGATCTCATGAAGTTGCTTAGATTGCTTTTATACACCAATGTCACTTAAGTTGGCCTAAAATTTGTCTAGGAAACAGCTGCCTATTCTTGGAGCTTTCAAACAACTTCTGTAAGAGTTGTGGACTTTTGGCATAGTTTCTTCAGTTCTTTTAATTGTATCTTCTTTCCCTAGACTTTCCTCTCTTCTTGGTTGAGTGGAGTTTGTGCTTTCTTCCATAAGCCTGTGATACTTCAGCAGTCTGGAAACTATATATTTCTGTGAACTACTCTATGGCAAAAGAAGGCCATGACAGCACCTGCTAATGGGATACATGCACTATAGAGGAATAGGAGATAACCAAGAAGGAAAACTGGCTAACCTCTTCCAACAACCAGTAACAGCTCAAAAGGAGTAAAATCTTTATCCAGAGATACCACTTCCTTGGCTGCTAACCCTTAAATGAGTGTGAGAAGGGGTGAAGCCAGGATCATGGCTTGCACCTGAGCTCCTTGGGTTATCCACATCTTCTCACATGGTGCTCTACAGTTGGTTCAGGCCATGACCTGTCAATTCTGCTGCAACTACTATCTTCTATATAAGCTAATGTATTTCAGCCTGTTAATTGTTCACAAGCTGTTTTCCAACAGATTTTACGTTACTAGGTTTTAGGCTTACTTTAGGTTTAGGATTTTGAATTAAGTAGCTTTGGTAGTATATAAGGTAGTATTTATGAAGAGCAATATAGGATGTGGTCTCTGCTAAAGCCACTGATGTGAGCCTGTTTAAGTAGGAGACAGTGCTCTCAGTTCACCTGCATGTGTTTGTACAAATTTATTGAGAGATTACATCCTGTAAATTATGATTGAAACACATATCTGTATCCCTAGGTACATGCAAATATAAGTATCTACAATGTAGCTCTCACCATTGCTGCATCTCAGTACCCATGACTTCACCCCCACAGGACTCCTCTCATTTCATAGCTTATATCCCCAGTCTAATGTGTGTAAACCCAGGCCCATGTGGTGCCACTTGAAGTGAATGACACTTTTTGCACTTTTTTTTGTCTGCTGAGATGGGTTGGAGACTCTGCATCCCAGTTTCTATGTGTCGATAGCTTCCTCCTATCTCCTACACCTTAATCTTCACAGACCAGAAGCGCTCAGAATGGGCCTTGACACAGGAAGTTCCATTGTAGTTGATATATACGTACATGGTACTAACCTTTAATTCACACCTATACCGTGCAGTCAGTTGGGATTCAGCTGACCCACTTTTACTGCCATGTATGTGCTATCTGAACTCCTGTTATGACTAGATGTAGGCAGAATAGCTCTTCCAGCTCCATTAACTAGATCATGATAGAGGATAATATCAGATGATAGGGGGAAACACAATATGTAGCCATGACATATATGCTTAGCTCATGCCAGTCACGTACACTTCATAGCAGGCAAAACTAAACCTACTACTAGAGACTACATTGTGCTCATAGCTTCGTAAGTGTATTGAACAACTATCCTTACAATTCAGGAGGCAAGCTCTATAAACTCAGTAGCTGTAGGTAGAGAGGATTTTCTGTGTGAGACGTGGTATTGTACTGTGAGCAAATATGCACCCAAAGGAGAGCCATACGTCTGTCTCCTGTAGATTGCATGAGAATGAAAATGTGAACGATGTGGCTTGGGCCAGACCCTTATTAGGTGGCTTACTGAAAAATGTATTGGTTTCTTACAAGCAAAGCTATTCCCATGAATGCACAACACTAAATTCTTCCTTATATATGCCCAATGAGTCAGTGAGTTACGCTTGGGCTGAGCTTGGTCCAGAATTTTTATAGGTATCAGGATTATATAAAGCCAGAATTATTAAATGCTTCCTTTTTTTTTTTTCCCCCATTTTTTTTTCTTTTAATTTCGAGAGCTGCAATATGTAATTGTCATGTAGGTTGCTCTGGTTTATGCCTTTAGTCACATTGCCAAGGTACTTAATGTTTAATAAAATCCTTTCATAACCCCTTGTCATTAATACATATCTCGAAAAAGAGCTGGGACAACAGTAGTGGAATCTAAATTAAACAGTGAGTTGGGTGCTTTCCCTCATTATGTACCCTTTGGAGCAAGCTAGAACTAAAACAGACTTCCTGGAAAGTATTATTAAGACATATGAGAACAGTGCTACTGGAAGAAGCCATATGAAGCACTCGTATTTGTAATTTTGTTGATACTGTTTATTTTTTATTTTTTTCTGAAAGATGTGACAGTTTCTTGATAGAACAAAATGTTCGTTGAAGTGGGTTTTTTTTTTTTTCCTTCTTTTTATAAAGTTACTCCATATGCTTAATAAAGTGCCTTTATTGAGCAATTACGGCATTTTCTTCATTATGCATTGCACCTTGTCACATCCGATGAAGGAAACAGCAAACTCTTTCTCCGTCCTTGAAAACCAAAAATGTAAATAGCGGCGTTGCTCCCGAGGGAAGAGCTGTGTTAATTGTGGAGCACGGCGTTAGAAACCCTGGATATTGTATGTCCTCATTGTTTGGTTAGAACGGGGTGGTTACTGTGGGATTTAAACCATATGTCGCTCGAATTCCTAAATTGGCCCTTTCAGTCAGCTGTGCTCTATCATTTGGTATTGATCACAGATAATATGCTTTGCAAATTAGGGGTGGTTACAGTGCCTTTGTCCGTAATAGATGTTGTCATTCATGTAGAATAGCCTGAAAGTGAGGAACGGTTTAAACGGGGTTAAAGCTTCTCTAGTCATCATTAATGAATTTTCTAATGCTGCCTGGATTCCATAATCATGTGAAGATCAATAGCTATTACAGTATAATGTAAACAAACAGAGAATCCGTTAGAAATGGAGGGGTTGTGCTGAAACATTTTACTTCTTGCCTACAGCAGCGCATTCGTTATTATCGGGGCAAAACTGAATAAGCAAGCGTATGAAATATAGTCTGAATAAGACGATGATTAGCGAGAGTGAGGCTATTGCTGAAAGAAGACAGGTTTAGTACCTTTTGTGAGTGAAATGAATTTGAACAAATCCAGGTGAAATAGCAGGATCCCGTTTGGGTGCTGCTGTGGTACACGGGAATACTTATGAGCTGAAATAACAGAATGGTTTTGTCGTCTCACACCAACGCTTTCTCTGTGAGAGCGTGCAGACACTTTGCAGGGGTGGGACCTGCACTGCCACAGGCACAGGAGAGAGACAGAGGAAATGTTCCCAAAGGGCATGGCCTGAAATATAGCGTGTAAGAATAAGAAACAAGCAAGGAGGTGAAGGGGTGAGAGAAAGAGGAGCTGGTGTTGAGCTGCTCTCAGCATATTTTAGCGTAGTCTGGCTAGCTGTGAATCTCTCCTCCAGCTGGTGACAGCTGCCTCCTTTTAAGTCCACCACTAAATTGTGACGTTGCGATCACCAACTGTTGAGGAATGACTGAACCTTGAACACAGGTGCAACAAAATCCGCTGCTCTGGACCTAATAAATTGCATTCTTTTGGGCAGCCTGTGACGTTTGGTCATATCTGCCATTTCTTTACTGCTTCATCTAGATTGATTGCCAAGACAAACTCACGGATATCCATTGTCCTTATTTGTTGTGTGTTTCTTATTACTGTTGTGTGCCAATTAGTGCAACTCTCCTCATCAGATGTCAGGATGTGGGAACTTCACGGTGCTCTGCGGACTGAGCCTATGGAGGTCCACTGTACAGTGCTTGCACAAGGTTGTGACACTGTGTTTGTGTGGACAGAGTATGACTCTTCAGACCAAAATATGTTTCATGCTATACCTGATGATCTCCAGCTGCTCTAACTGTGTTAACAGAGAAATGAAAATTGATTGAACATGGGGTCCGACGCAGTCCAGTTATTGTGTCATGGTTGGGTGACTTTTACTGGAGCCTGTGGTGTGACACTAGAGAATCCACGTGGGAGAGAAGCCTTGACAGTGGTGCATTTCTTCAGGCACCTGTTGCAGTGCAAACTCCAATGTGAGTGTGTGATTTGGACACTTACATGTTCGTAAACCTTTTCAGATTCCTGGAGTCTAGAAAGAGATGACCTTACTCATCCTTTCAGTGGTGCCAATGTCTCTACCAACCCACCTGTTTTCATGAAACTTCCAGGAAATTTGTGCTGGCTGCTCCTCTGTGTCATCTGAAACAGCTTGGAGAGAGGCTGTATGGGGCTAACAGTGCAAACGCATCTCCATAAGAACGTAAGGAAGAGAGAGGGAACAGAAGACGTCCACCTCAAGGACATTTCCACTCCACAGGACGCTGCAATTGAAATACAACACAATGTGTTACTACTTCTGAGGAGGTGTTACTGAGAAAAAAGAAAGGCTGGATACTTCTGGTTCCTTTTTCTCTTACATTTCTCCCCATGGAGGAGGAGTGCTCAGTCCAGAGCAGCGGCTGGTGCTACAGACATGGAGACTGTGTTCAGGATTTAGTGGGGTGGTGCTCCCTGCAGTGGAACCAAAAGCAGCTGGTACCAAAGGCAGGGAATGAATTCAGACAAACCACTGACATGAGTGAGGTCATGGGGACCATAGGAGGACTTTCTAAGGCACATAAAGCAGCTGGAAGGGCCCAGGAACTTTTACTGGGGACACTTCTCTGCCCTTTATGTGAGGTTGAGATCTCCTCCACTATACTAAGCATTTTCCTGCACTCACTTCTGTGGCAAGGCACAGAAAAGCATTTGGCTTAATCTTTTCTGAGCTGACAGTTTGCTATTTGTGGCATTTTCTCAGATTACATACCCTGTGTAGCTGACAGGAGCTTGTGATTTTCAGCAAGAGGAATGCAAGGAAATGACACGCATCCCTGACAGTCTGATAACGCGGCCGCAGCAGGCTGTTCCCAGAGCCCTGATGCACTGAGACCAGCAAGGCAGCCTCTGCTGGTGCTACCACCCTGGCGCAATTGTCCCTGGATTTGCTATCGCAGCTTCCTAAATTATGGCTTCATTTTTGTCAGAGTGCAGATTTGCAGAACTGAACCCAAAGAGCTGATCTTATTTCAAGCCTGAATTTTCTCTTTCTGTGCATCTGAAATGGCACTGCTGAAATTACCCCGGTCTAAAATATGGCAGAGAAGGGAAAAAAAAAAAAAAAAAAAAAAAAAAAAAAGGACAGCATGTTGTATTATTTTCTGCTATTTTTGATTCCCAAGTTCATTCTGAAGCCTTCACATTTTGTGCGACTATCGTGCCTCTTGGAAAATTGTCTTGTCAGTCTAAATTGTCTTGCCTTGGCTGTAAGCTCCCGAGGCTAATTGCAGCACAGTGGCATTTGGTCCTTTGCTATCTGTGTCTCTGGGCTGAGGACTGATCACGTGTGGGTGCATTTCTACTTTGGCTGACTCCAAACACAAGCAGTTTGGTCTGGCTGGACTTTGTTCCATTGGACACAGCACTTGGGAAGCAAGGTGATATCGCTTCCTGCCCTGGGTCTTGTGACCATGTCAGCGAGCTTTCTCTGAATCAGATCTGCTAACATTAGGGTTTATTTCCTTGGGTTCAGAGCTGGGTGAACGTATTATCAAAGCTTTACTTTGGCGAAAAGTAACTTTGGGGCTACATCCCATCCTTGGTGTGAAAGTGTCATAAAAGCCTTGGGGAAGGATGAGGGAGATATCCCAGGAGCTTGGCATGAGTCAAGCGGTAAGCAATGGGGCTCACTAGCTCTGGGTCTGTGCCAGGTCCCTGTTTCCCAGAGAATCACATGAGTGTCTCTATGTCTTCCCCACTACTCATATTTTCCAGGCTTTTTCCATTGTCTCCAGTATTTTAAACATCTGTTAGCCTGAAAGTAGAGATAGCAGAGAATGAAATAGGTGCGTTTATATGATAACATGTAACAGTCACATAGTTCTCATTTAGGGTCCAAAACATCTCAGTATCCTGTACAGATGCGAGCAGCTCTGTACCTTCAGGAGAAAAGCTTCAGGTGAAGCATAGTTGGATGTGCTTACTTTTGGTAGTTTTAATGTTGACGTGTTTCAGGCTGATGCCAGCAGACCTTAAGACACCAAAATATTATATACATTTCATGCCTATTTTTTTCAGGATTATTGCTTTTTTAATTTTATATTTTTCATTGCTTTCAGCCGTGATCCTTAAGAGCTATAGAAGTGTGAGGTCTGAGAAGAGAGCACAACAGATATCAAACTGTGTCTGCAGCGTGGGTTTGGGATTGCCGGGAATGGCAGCACATGGAACCATGGCTACATGCATATTCACCGATGCGTAAACACGCACACTGCTCACATGCCACTCTGAGTCTGGATTTGCTTGGGAATGCAAATCCCTTTGTTTAAAAGAAAGGAAACATTCTGCTTTTAGGAAGACATCTAATTCAAAGAAGTTTCTGCGTCACAGCTGATCAGCAATAAACAAAGGCAGAATTCTTCAAAAGAGGTATTAAAAAAAAAAAGAAAGAAAGAAGAAGAAAGAAAAGGGTATCCCGTAATATCTGGGATGAGAAGATATAAGTTGTTTCAGAAGCGAGAAAGTGAAAATTACAGCTACTGTGCTGATGGGTGTAATTAGTTTCCAGATTTTATCACTCTTGATAATTAGATCTACATGAAACCTCCAGTCAAAGACTTCACAAGAATTTATCCTGTGTCAGCCTGGATATGTAGTAGTTGCAGTGATAGATCTACTGGATAGATCTAGGCTAGTAAATGCTTTGGGAAACACCTTCATCTTTCTTTTAAGCTGGCAGATGGTTTAAGTCTGGGCCGGACTGCCTGCTGTTGTTTTCAATGAAGGAGTGTTACCTTTTAGGATTCATGAAAGGCTCTCAATCAAAGCTAAAATGGCAGGCCAGCGAGGTGAATCAATAAAAATCTCTACTTTCAGCTGGAGTGTCGGATAGTAATTCTTCTCGTGTCACTGCCTGGTTAAACAGTCATACTCCTGCTAAAAGCCCTATAAGACATAATAGATTCATGTGGCGTTAGTCTATTGTACTGCATTTACCCAGAAAAGGGGAGAGAGGTTACTGTTTCACTAAAACAAACCAGACACTGATGCATTGTGTATCAAAATGTATTCATCCATTTCGCTCTGCCTCATTAGAGCAAGGGGAGCCTGTTTTCTATGCCGCTTGTGGAGCAATGCTAAGACATCTGACGTATTCATTGCAAATCCTAGTTTAATGATGACTCAGACATCAAATCCCAAATGATTTTACACGATGGCTTTTTGGTTTCCTATTAAAGCACATATCCGTGTCCTTTCTGTTTATTAACCTACAATAAAGATGCACAAACTGGATGCATGAGGAAATCTTTCAAGAGGCTTTAGTATAAATCAGTCGGCCCCGTGAAGGAATTATCCAATGGTGTCATTTCTAACTGCAGGAAATTAACCTGATGCATTAAATGTCCTTGTCTGTAGTGTTTTAGAAGAAGATGTCAATGGAACAAAAAGGTTTCATTCAAAATGAATGTGAAAGTTCTTAAATGTTAAATATGAGAAGGAATAGCTGCTCTGTGCCTTGCAGCTGGGAGTTGGTGGCCCTGAAGCAGACTTATTCAGATGCAGACGAATTCCCAGCCCTGGCAGATCCCTCAGCTGCGTCAACCATGGATTCTGTTCTCCTATTCTCTCCTCGGGACTGAGCTGGTATCAGGAAACTGGCTTAATAAAATGTGTATGGAGGCTCTGAGTTAAAATTCACCCTTCTCTGAGACCATCAGAAATGAGGTACAAAGTTAGACCCAAAGAGCCAAAGGTGAAACAGTCGCTGACTTAGAGGGGAAAGTGTCCTGTTCTAATCAGTAAATAACTTGCTTGTGGGAGAGACCTGTTCAAGCAGTTCAAATTTTCTTCCTTGTGCTCACATGGTTCTCACACTTCTCCCTGTATCCATCCATCCATCCATCCATCCATCCATCCATCCATCCATCCATCCATCTATCCATCCATCCATCCATCTTAACATGTTTAGTCATGGGAATCATTAAATATTTTGAAGAAAATCCTTAAGTGAGTCTTTTTTTTCCCTTATTTTGGAGAGAGTCAAATTGCTGTTGCTCATGTACTTAGCAGTGCAGCTTGCTAACATTGTAATTCAGAGGTGATGTGCAGGACTTTTATATTTAATGAGACCCACATACCGCATTATCTCACCATCTGGGTAGATCCGGGAATGGCTGTAGTAAGTTCCCATAAGTCATATTAACATCCATCATGCCTTCAGCTCACTGTGAGGCACAACCATGGAAACGTTTCTCCCCACTGTGGAGGTTATTTTCCTTTGAAAGTCCACTGAACTTGTGCATCTTGGACAATTTTACATATCTCCCTCTGCTACTAGGTTAGGGCTGACCCTGGCTACCAAACAAGAGCACTCTGCAAAATACCAAGGGTCCCCTCCTCCTCTTTGCTGAAACAAACCTCAGCAGATGTAGGTAAGATTTTAATAGCTACAGAAAGAGAAATGCATAACAACCTCATTAAAGGGACTATAATAGGCTGTCAGAATATCTGCAAGAGGACTATATATCAATGTCTAGTTTGTTACGGCATTGCTAACTGTGGTAGTTTGCCCCTCTCATAATCTTTCATTCATCTTCTATTGGTCTGATTTCCAATAATACTTCATCACCTCACGCATCCACTCTCCCTTTCAGCTGCCTCACAATTACTGACATAACTCTTTAAGAACAGAAGAATCAGAGCTGGTAAGTGACAGTAATAAAAAAACAGTTAGTGGTCCACCCCACTGCTAGCCCTGATATGGTACATTAGAATGGTTTTCATTTTCTTTCCCTCTCTACCATCCTGAGGACCATTTTGTCCCATCCCAACATCTGCAGGAGGTCAAGGTCCAAAGAGCCCAGGGATTTTACACCATCTGCCACCAAAAAAAAGAGGGAAAGGAAGGCCCTAAGTGCAGTTCTAAAGAGCTATTTAAAGTTATTTATCACTGTAATGGCAAACCAATCATTATTAATTGGACCCGCCCACTGTCTTTCATGTACACCGCAAGGCCAATGAGACATTATTAAAATAGATCTAATTTGCTGCAGCTGGAGTTCTTCCCTCCTCCCCTTTCACTTTCCTTGACCCTTGGGAAGATGAAATGGAGCCAAGTGGTTTTGCTCCTTTACTTTCAGGGGAAAACAGCTCCCCTTTTCTTCTGGGGATCCAGAATTCCTCTGAATCAGGAGCTGTCTGTAAGGGGCACAAGCCACCTCTTATGGGGCTGTAGCAGCTGCTGAAAGTGCTTCTGAAGCCATGGGATGAAGCACAAGTAGAAACTCACACCAGCGACCCCATAAAATTGTTCCCTTCTGCATATTTAAATATATTTTTCCCACCTGCCTGGGAAGCAACAGTCCCAGTCAAAAGACAAGAAAACAATGGACTTCCAGGCTTTTCTGTTCATGTTTCTGTTCATGTGTCAGTAAACAGCTCTTCTGCTGAACCCAATTTTGTACATTTTAGGCAACCGTGGTTACAATAACATGTCTTGAATGAAATGTGCCAAGCGGAGGAAATTGTCAGTTCATTATTGTGGCTAACAACTGAGATACAAATGCTTCAGTCAAGAGCGGGAGGTGATTTTGTAAACAAGGAGTGTTCCTAGGGGGATTTTTATAGTTAAAATCAGTATGAAGTAGACTTGAAATAATTGTAGTGACAAAAGGTTCAGCTCTGCTCCAGCTGGAGATGACGACAACCCTCCACTACTTTCAACAGGGTCAGGATCACACCCTTTGTGGGGTTACACTTAGCACGGGTCTGTGTTGCTTGCATGTGCCCAGATAAAGCCCGGAGTTCAGGTCAGCCAACTTAAACTAGCTAATTAAATGGCCCAATGCCTGTCTGGATGCCACATCCACTTGACTGGTCCAAACATGCTTCCAATAGCAACCCCCAGCACTGGCGGGATGTGACAGCTCTGGGCATAGATCTGAACTCTGCTGCCCAGTAATCCCAGTGACCAGAAGCTGCCTGACCTACTTTTCAGGTCTCCAGTGCTGTTTTAAAAATGCCTCTTCTCTTGGCTTTTGCTGACTTTTATGAGCACAACCACACGCCTGCCCTTGTGAAGGCAGAGGACAGTGGGCTGTGTTCAGCCTGGAGGGCAAGGATGAGGATGCAGCTGTATGCAAAAAGGCCAGGAATTGGACCATAAAGCTTCAAGATTCCCCAAGACCAAGGATGCCTCCAGGAGAAGCTGAGAAAGGCCAGGCACAAGGACAGAGTGGTGGCAGGCATGGGAACATTGGAGGCCAACAGAGAGTTTAGTGCTGTCTCCATGCTGTTTGACACAATTAAACAGACATTCATCTTTGTCTTCTAAAGGTTTATACTCTCCCCAGTGCGGCACAGAGATGAAAAGCACTGATCCAGAATGGGGACAAATGGCAGTGTGGGATTAATCAGGCACACAGTACCTTATAAAAGGACTCCACAGTCACCCTAGAAAATGGTGGGTGCTTGAAGGAAGAATTTCTTGAAATGCAAGCCAGAAAGATGCCTGCTGAGGCTAGGGACAAGGGGAACAGAAACCGAATTGAGGCCTAGCAGCTCTCTGCAATTGAGCTGGAATAAAAGAATCTTGAGGGAAAAAAAGTCTGTTTCTTCTCTCAGAGCTCTTCTCTCTGTTTGACTTTTCTGAACACAGGGGCTGCATGTATAATGACGAGGTGCGAACTTGAAAAAAAAGTTTTATGATGTCATCAAGTGCTTTCCATCATTAAATAAAAAGTGTGGAATGAACAACCTTAGGTCACTATAAAGAACAAGCTTTTGGTAAGGCGGGTAAGAAAAGGAACTTCTATTTGCAAGTCTCAACGAATACCAATCAGAAAGTGCATTATGCTAATACTGATGCTTCAACATTCATCCATAGTGTATGAAAAATTTAAAATAATATTGACCAACAACCCAGTAACTGGTCATTGGTATTCCATGAGTTGTGAAACAAACTGTAAACAGGTAAATGCTGGATGTTTTATTTTATCTAGTCCAAGGTGAAAGCAGAGTGTTTGCACACCAGAAAGTCTGCAGCTGGTGCTTATCAGAAAATGAGTCATGTTTCCATGTTTAAGCACAGAAAGCTCCTTGGCATGGCTGTGTGGCTCCAGTCATGCTGCTGCTTGGTGAAGGCTTTCAGTACCATCGGCTTTCAGGCAGGCCTGCTTGGTGGTCTGATTTTCACTGCATCACAGCTGGCTGCAGCAGGAAATGCTGAAGCTCCTCAAAGGCTGGAGAACTGAGTCCTGAGAGCTGGACAAGCAGAGTCTGGGATGTACCTGGGTGGATCAACAGTGACTGTGGGATGGAAGAGAAAGAACTGTGCAAGGTTGGTCTCCCACAAAGTAGAGATTACTGTCCTGCAGGGCAGCAAACATGCCAGAGAGCAGCCAGACACAGATGAAGGCATCCTTTGCTGGTAGGACCCAAGCTGAAGTCACCAGCTCTGGTAAGTACTGCACGTGCCTCTTCTAGTGAAACTGCAATTTCAACAACTTAGCGTCAGCAAAAATGCTTCTGTCTCCGAGGAAGGAGAGAAAGTACAACATTTCCAGTGGTATGCCTAAGGGAAGACAGGTTTGAGATTAGAAACATCCCATGTACAATAAATTGGCACCCTTCCCTGAAGTGCCTTCTCCTGCCTTGCACAAATTCGTCCTTCCCTTCACCTTTCTGTGCCCTTCTTTCCCTGTTAGAGATCCTTCTGCCTCAGAAAATACTGCCCTTGCTATGAGTTATCTTCCATTTATATACCAAGAAACTGATGCTGTGTTGTCACAGAACATACAACAAGCTTGTGCAGTGGTTTGCCAAAGGATGGGTTTTCTGTTGCTCCTCTGCTCTCTTGCCTTGCTCCCTTGTTTGTCATACTCTTCCCTTAGCTGGTTTAAATTGCTGAAATTATCAAAATCCATGCCTTTCTTTTAGATATATTTTCTGCCATTTTCACGCGTTCTTTCAGCCCACCCAGAAGAGTGAGCTGGGACCTTTTATACGGGGCTGAACTGTCACACTGACTGGTCCAGCTTCCTGAAAAATGACTTTGACACAAAAAGACAGCACAGACTCTTTTGCCAAGATGCTGAGCAACTGCCATTCTATGCTTGAAGCCATTTCTCTTCTGACGGTGCTGCTAAGGGAGATGCTCAATGCAGTGAGCTCCCAGGTGTTGGCACGGAGGGCAGGCAGTTGTACTCATACCATTTACAGGGATCACAAAATGAAAAGCATCAGCAGAGATGACTGTTCCCTTTATAGATCTATGCACACACCTGGACACATGATGGTTTGGTGAATAGCTGATAAAAGATGTATGAAATAAAATGGAGATGAGTGTTTTCATCTCAGGCACCTGGCAGAAATAATGTATATAATGTGGGAAATAAAATGCAGACCCTCAAATCAAGTCTGGTAGAGGTGACTGTGAGCTCAACACGTGTTGTCATCCACAAAAGGACCTGCAGTTACATGGAAGCAGGGTAAAACTACTGGGATGAAAAGCGGGACACCTACCCAGTCAAAAAACCTGGTGTAACTACTCAGAAAAGGACCTGTCTCTATAGTGTACATGTATGCAGTTAAATACAGCAGCTCTCCTTTTGTAGAATGAATGTGAGAAAATCTTAGATGTCTGAAGGGCAGTTTGTTCCATACCAGCTTTTCCCAACCTAAATCCCAAAGCTGCCTTCTTTCTATAGCAGCTCAGTATCCTTGATTCCTTCATGCTCCTAGTTTGCACAAAGCTGGACAATAATGTCTCTGAGATCACAGGCAGGTGCACAGGTGCACATCTGAGATGAGATACACCTCACTGCTTCCCAGAGGGTCCAAGCAGGTGATGGCTTATGGAGGTGCCTGAGGAGCTGCTCTCACTGAGGCAGGCCTCTGCATCAAGCTGCAGATGCCTCTGATAAGCAAGGGCTTCAAAAATCCACACATTTCTTTTGTAGCCCTGTCTCTGCATTGCTTGCTGTATTTATCTGAGGCGAAGCACAAACCTTTATTTTTTAGAGATGTTAAAATGCTGAATTTAAAAAACAAACCCCAAACCAATTTCATTCTATTTGATCTGTCATTTTAAAAATGAAACCGTTTTTTTTTTTTTCCAAATTGAGAACATTTTGTACTGTCTCAGTAAAGCCTTTTCAGAAGACACGCTGAAGAGAGATCCGCAGACCTTGAGAGGATAAGAGGAGATTCTTTGTGAGAAGTCATTAATATTGATTTCACCTGACACACCTGCAGGAAGTGAACAATACTGTTCCTGTTGTATACAAGTGCTCTCTACAGAAATCAGTCTTCTGGTCTGAGCTGGAGAATTACTGATGTAAACAGGAAAAGCTTCCATTTCTTTTGTGCTTTTGCTGCTCAGTTGCATGGCTTGATATGGCATTTGTTATAACACTCCTATAGGTAGAATCAGCCCTCCCTTGTAGCATGAAGGGTGCTAAATATTTTCATTTTAAAGATTGTCAGCATTAGGGGAGGTTGGGGTTAATATGAGTACTTATTGCCCTTCATGAAAGACAGTCTAGTAAGGAAGCCTATTTTCTTCAGATACTAATTAGACAGGTACATAATTAAACACCTTAAATAATGAAATAGAGGCTGTGTAAAAGGCTAAAAATAACTGGCCATAAATTAGTCATTCAGCCTGGATTAATAAATAAGCTCTGGATGTCAGCTCACAATGATTTCCCTTCTGCAATTTGACCACCAGGACACTCATCACAAACACATCAGACTCTCCATCTAGACACTGCTCTGTTGCATTTCATCGTGCTCCTGGATCACTGCACCTTGCAGAGCTGGAGGGCTTTGCGTATGTACTGAGTCTGACCTGATTCTCAAATGGACACCTTGGCACATGGATGTAAGCAGAAATGGCACGTTGCCCATATGTATAGTGGAGATGCGATGTGAAATAGTACATAGCTTTGTGAGAGAGAGCATACTCTTCAGTAGAAAGGTTTGGGGAGGAGTAGGCTTGCAGTGTTGTCATTCGCATCTGGGAATACACATTCAACATCTGTAAAATTCCATCTTCACCTGTGTGAAAGAATGACTGACCTGGCTGACCTGGCTTTATGACGGGGACCTTGTGCAGACAAACAGCTGTGTCTGTAGATCTGCCTGAGGCAATGGGAGGTGATTGTCCCCCTTTACTCAGCTCTTGGGAGTCCCCATCTGGAGTACTGTGTCCAGGCCTAGGGCCCCCAGCACAAGAAGGATGTGGAATTTGTGGAGTGGGTCCAGAGGAGGGCCACTAAGATGATCAGAGGGTTGGAGCACCTCTGCTATGAAGAAAAGTTGAGGGAATTGGGCTTGTTTAGCTTAAAGAAGAGAAGGTTCTGGGGCGACCTCGTTGTGACCTGCCAATATTTGAAGGGAGCATACTAAAAGGAGGGGGAATGACTATTTACAAGGGTGGATAGTGATAGGACAAGGGGAAATGCTCTTAAAATGAGACAGGAGAGATTTAGGTTAGATATTAGGAGTAAGTTTTTCACCCAGAGGGTGGTAACACACTGGAACCGGTTGCCCAAGGGGGTTGTGGATGCCCCATCCCTGGAGGTATTCAAGGCCAGGCTGGATGTGGCTCTGGGCAGCCTGGTCTGGTGGTTGGCGACCCTGCACATAACAGGGGGGTTGAAATTTGATGATCATTGTGGTCCTTTTCAACCCAGGCCATTCTATGATTCTATGATTCTATGTGGTAAACCATTGCTCATACTGACTTGCCTTGGTGTCAGTGGGGCCAGAACTTCATCCCCAAAGCCATCCGAGAAATCTGCCTGCCTGCCTGTCTTAGATGCTTGGTGTTCTTGGGAAAGTAATTCCATCTGCTGACTCCTTCTGCTTATTTGCAGAGTAAATGTGCATGTAACCTACCCAAATGAAGCACTATGAGCATCGCTAACTTACCAGCAAGAAGTTATGATGCAGCTGAATGTTAGCATTTATTTTTAGCCAAGTTTCCCAAGGAAATTAGACTTCTGTGATCCTACTGACTGTCTTTGCTTTAATGCTGATCTCTCTTTAGCAACTGCTGCTTCATATAGAGCAATTCTGATCCAGCAGTGTAGGCTCTGTGTCCTAGGAGTTCTGTGAAATCAGGAAGGCAAGTAGAGGAAAGGCAACCAGATTGCTGCTGTCACCAGAGGAAAGCCTGCAATGAATGCACAGCCAAGTAGCAGGCACCAGAGAATCCACTTACAAAACAGACCACAGCCACTGGAAAAGCTGTGAGCAAAACATACAGATTATATAATAAGGAAGACCCACTAACTGTGTAAGTACCCTTGCACAAGAAGCTACTTGCTTAACTTGGTTAACTTAAATGATAAGGGAAGGGCAAATTATTTTTGGAAGAAAAAAACCAATCCCACTTCTCCATTGACCTTTTGCCCTTTTCTAAAGTGTTGCTCAAACTAAATCTTCATGAATGTTCTGAAATATTTAGTTACTGTCTTTCCTTCACATTTTTTTTTCTTGTGTATTTTTGGACTGTGGCCAGAATGGGGAACAGATTGCTGAATACAGCAAAAAGAGCTGTTCTCAAGGTACCTCCATGCCATCTGAAAGCTAGAAATGTTGTAAATCTTGAGCTAACCTGCTCTTGAAACCTTGAAACTTGCTGACGGTGCACATCCCTCATCTGCGCTGCCAGGTATGACCGCTGGCTGCTCTTGTGGTGTTAACAAGCCTCACCTTACCAGGGCTGTCTTGGAGGTATTGAGGCAATGCTGCTATTACCTGTGGTACTGGACAGCTCTGACAGCACTCAGCAATGCTACTTCGCTGTGCACAGTCCAAGCTTGAGCAAGTCTCTCTGCTGCATAGTCAGTACCTCCATTCCACAGCAGGACAAGGGGAAATGGTTTTAAGTTGAAGGAGGGAAGATTTAGGTTGGATGTCAGGGGGAAGTTCTTTGCTATGAGAGTGGTGAGGTGCTGAAACAGGCTGCCCAGAGAGGTTGTGGATGCCCCATCCCTGGAGGTGTTCAAGGCCAGGTTGGATGGGGACCTGGTCAGCCTGGTGTAGTATTAAATGTGGAGGTTGGTGGCCCTGCCTGTGGCGGGGGAGTTGGAGATTCGTGATCTTTGAGGTCCCTTCCAACCCGGGCCTTTCTGTGATTCTGTGATTCCCTTTATCCTGGGTTTCTGTGCATGTGCACAGGATACCATGGGAATAGGATTGTATAATCCCAGGGGGAAGGGGGAAGCTCCCTCGATGCTACTTAGTGTTGCGAGCTGTATCACCATGCAGTGTGTTCTAGGCACAGGTCTTTCCCTCCCTCAGCCAGCAAGATCAGATCTATGGAAAGGATTGTTCAACTTGTAGCACTTGTCCCCTCAAACTCTCTTATCTTGCCAATTCTAGCAATATGTCATGGTTTTATTGCATTACAGTGCTTGGTGATACTACATTGTTTTTGTTTTTTTTTAATCAGTGTTATGAAACTTCAGATTGATACTGCCTGAAGAGTCCTGTTCACTTATTCTTTCTGGTTGTTTGGTATGTCTTTGTCCTTCTCTGATTTAAGTGTTCAAGATACAGGCTGTGCCTTTGCTTAGTTATTGTGATGCTCAGAATAACATATCCCCGATGACTGGCAGTGTCTTAAGGAACAGTTGTAACACATATAATGAACAATGTTTTTGTTAAAACTCCAGCAGAATTTCTGGCTAACTTTTAAGATCATGTCAATAAAGGTAATTTGGGTAAATCTCAGAAAATCACAGTTTCCTTATACTCCAAATGAACGCATTTTCTATGCTTACCATAAACTGGATTATTGATTTCTGTTTGTCAGAGAGTACAACTGAACCTAACAAATGGAAAGGACAAACGCTGCTGTACTCATTTAATGACAAACAGTGAGTAATTACAGAGTGCAAAATGAATTCAGCCATGTTTACTAGGAAAAATTCTACGCTTTTTTCTCTTTCTTTCTCTCTTTCTTTCTCTCTTTCTTTCTCTCTTTCTTTCTCTCTTTCTTTCTCTCTTTCTTTCTCTCTTTCTTTTTCTTTTTCTTTTTCTTTTTCTTTTTCTTTTTCTTTTTCTTTTTCTTTTTCTTTTTCTTTTTCTCTTTCTCTTTCTCTTTCTCTTTCTCTTTCTTTTTCTCTTTCTTTTTCTCTTTCTCTTTCTTTCCCTTTCCCTTTCCCTTTCCCTTTCCCTTTCCCTTTCCCTTTCCCTTTCCCTTTCCCTTTCCCTTTCCCTTTCCCTTTCCCTTTCCCTTTCCCTTTCCCTTTCCCTTTCCCCTTCCCTTTCCCCTTCCCTTTCCCTTTCCCTTTCCCCTTCCCTTTCCCTTTCCCTTTCCCCTTCCCTTTCCCTTTCCCTTTCCCTTTCCCCTTCCCTTTCCCCTTCCCTTTCCCCTTCCCTTTCCCCTTCCCTTTCCCTTTCCCCTTCCCTTTCCCTTTCCCTTTCCCTTTCCCTTTCCCTTTCCCTTTCCCTTTCCCTTTCCCTTTCCCTTTCCCTTTCCCTTTCCCTTTCCCTTTCCCTTTCCCTTTCCCTTTCCCTTTCCCTTTCCCTTTCCCTTTCTCTTTCTCTTTTTTCTGGACAGTCAGTCTCCTAAGATATATATATGTATGGCTGTGTAGTCTTCACTTACACAGATAAGCTTGTATTCACATGAGAGCTCCACTGATTTCCTGGACAACAGCCGAGGGAAGTAAGCCCTGACACTTCTGCTGAGCACTTAGCAGATGTGTAAATGACAATAAACATAAATAAGATATGTATCACTCAGGTCTGCGCTGTGTACTCATTTGGAGTGCCACTTGTTGATGGGAGTGCGCCAGCTGATCTCAGAGCAGTGTGCATGCAGGAACGACTGCTCAGCTCTGGAAGGAAGGATAAAAAGCACACAGAAACCTGTAAGGAGACGTTTCCCCTCTTTGATCATGGAGAAGACATAAACCATTTGTTACATATGGTGGCCAGAGGGAAAAGAGAGACAAGGAAGAGCTGTTCAGGTACCCTGACAAAGTCACTTGTGGTAAGCTGGAGTTTATTTATCCCATTCTAGGCTGATTGATACATGTGAGCGCACCATACTGAGCCCGCCCAGTGTACTTTCTTTATGTCCATAGACCAACTAAACACAGGATATACTGGTACTGGATTCATTCTGTTATTGTAATTCTAAAGACTGTCACGCAGTTGATGAGGCATCCTGCAACAAATAACTATCTTTATAGAAGAAACAAAAAATGGAGAAGGTACAGTTTATTTTTCCCACCTTAGAGAGGAGGAATTGGACATAGGAGAGATTAATTGGCTTTCGAGTTGTTACCAAAGAAGCCTGTGTCAGAGCCGGGAACTAGTTTCGTATCTCCTGATTCCCAAACTGTGGCTTTAATTATCCCTTCCTCTCAAGTAAATGAAAACATTTATGAGTTAGTGATGCCAATGAGGTCATACAGTGATGGGACATAGGCCAGTGGAATAAACATAAACTATACGTACAATTGCATCACCTCTGCCTGTAAATCAAAACTGTTCTTTTTCTGCCAAGAAAAGATGCATGCCTGTTTATTTCTTTACATGATCTTAATAAATTCATTTTGAAAGTTTTCTTTTCAGCTCTAAAGGATATATGTTAATATTTGCTATCCAAGCCAGCGTCCCTTACGGGGTGGAAATACTGCTGGGTGAACTATATGAATGCAGGTGAATGCTGTAGCTCACTGCAGTAGAATTTGCTACTCACTTTTGCCTGTCCCTGAACCTTCAGAGCAGAAATGTTCTGGGTGGGGGGGGGGGGGAGGGAGATGGGAAGAAGACAATGGGGATGTTCTCATCGCATAATTCTCAGAGACTGAGCCAAAAAAAGGAAAGAGCGAGCTCATGCCAAGCATACTGCAAATTTTCACATAATTTCTGTAAATGGGTTGCATTAGGAGACTCAACTGTTTGAGTTATGCAGAATCAATATGCTGTCATCCATGAATATGAACACGTCTCAAGGACAGTTTCATTTACACAGAGTGGGGCTAGGGTAGTTGGGAAATGATGCTGAGGGATGAAATTAACCCAGAAGAGTCTGCTGGACGCATAACAGAACAGAAGCCCAATAGGTGAACATTTTATGTAGGGATAATAAAATCTAGGAGATTTATTTATTTATGCTGGTAGCTATGTAGCTTCTGATAGATTTTATGTTATTATTTTATTTAATTTTTACAGGATAATGTCATACCCACATAACAGAACTGTTTTTACCACATTTTGGTGAGAAGCTTGAGGTTTTGATCTATTCCTTTCAACAATCCCACTGCACTTGATTTCAATCTCAATACATCATAGTAAATGTGATTTCTGAGTGCCATACTGTGTTCTGTATGGAAAAGTCATCCTGGATGTAGTGTTTTTTGTTAAAAATCACGATGTACTCAGAGGAACTGAATTCTCATTGGCATGGCAGGGCTAGCAATCCTGTTCTCCTTGTTGCCTATAGGGCAGTACAGCTTGTTACCAGCAACGTGGCACTTACTCACCCTTTGCTTTTCCAGATAGCAGAATAGAACCCTTTGAATGTCAAAATAAAATAATAATTAAAAAAAATCTGCATTTTAACATACTCTTCTGTTTGGACAGAAGCTTAAAAAAACCTTCCTCCTTTTCTCCTGAAGAAGGGAACTCAATAATTCTTGCTTGAAAATATCTTGAATAACATCAGGTTTACTCACAGGAGTGTTATGTGGAAGCACTGAGATTAAATTCAATTTTTCTCCTGTCATTTCTTAGAAGAAAACACGTGAAATAAAAGACATGATGTAGGAGAGTATGAGGTTCTGGCAGCCTGGCATCTTTTTGATACTGTCATGGAAAGCAACTATGATGCCAAATATATTCTGCTTTGTCTAAGCCAGATTCTTACTAAACAGTGGCAAAATATGTATATATATATATGTGGAATTTGATATGTTCATCAGCTTGAGTATGTTTGGAAACAGAGGCTGGAAGCAATGTTAGGAATTCAGTAGGAAACAGCTAAGAAAAAGGCAATGTTTTCCAATTATTTTCCTTCTTCTGTTCCATTAAGAGTGTTTTTCAAAGAAAATGAGGATCCCACATACAGTAGTAAACCTTTGATCTCAGGGAATTGTTGCAAGCTTTGTGGAAAGGAAGTGCCATCTCTTTGTGCAGTGACAATGCTGCTTCTCTGCCAAAGACACAGTTACTGTTCATCCCCAAAGTGAAGTCAGTAGGGGAGGGTTTTGTCCCACAAAAATTGCCATGTTAAACTATGACTGTGGTAGTTTTGATGGATTTATCCTTCCATTTTAAGTACATTCTAACTTTTTGCTATAAAAACTTTAAAAAGAACCTTAATTAGAGACTATGCCTAGTGTAAACTATTTTTTTCCCTCTATAATTGTAGCTTTTTTGAACTGCAGCCTTGCATTCCATGCTTGCAGGTTGAAGTCACCTCCTTGCTGCCCTTTTCCTCCTTCAAGCATATAAGATTTCTACGAAAGGCATGGGCACAGAGCTGTGCACATCTCACTATGCTGTGGGCACCAGAGTAGCTCCCTTGCTTAGAATGAGTTTGCTGCCTTTGCTTTCCATCTCATTTTCCTTTAGCATGGTGTACAGTTGAGGCAGTTCAATCCTCGTCTAGGTTGGTGTAAGAAAGGACAAGTTTGAACCTCAAATTCAAGCTCAGAGGTCTAGGTGATAGAATAATCTACAACCTAGCTCTGGAGCATCTGAGAGAGGTTCAAATTCTGACCAAGATGGAGAAATAAGTGAAATCTATAATTCCAGTTGGAATTGTGGGTGGCTCACAGAAACACCAGTTTTTACAAGATGTGCAAATTCATAAGCAGGAGCTTCCAGTGCAAGACAGCAGCCCGGCTACACCCACACCCCTTGTTTCTCAGTGGCTAGTACCAGTGTAGCTGGTGCTATCTGGTGTTGCGGGTTGCTGAGTAAAACATTTGCTCATAAGATAAATTCCTATTTCTATCCTCATCAGTAAATCTGAAGCCTGTGTCCCAAACAAAGAATGATTTTCTCCCTCTTTCCAAATTCTACCTATTGTAATTGGAGAAGCTGCTATTTTTCAGACAGCTTTAGATCTTATAAGATTCAGTAAACTGCTGTCCTCAGAGATATCTTTGACAGTTGTCTTCTGATACGCAGTGCCTGGTTTTGTGATGGTGAAGGATGCACAATTTATATTTCCCTATATTCTTTGCAACTGTATATTTTTCTACAGTGTCATTTCTTATTCATTTCCTCCTTGGGTTAAACTATCCTTGTATTTTGTATTTGCTTTATATGTTGTTGGTGCTGAGACAGCAAAGCGTCAACAACTTTGTACAGGACTCCTGTGAGACCTCATCTGCAGCACCACGTGTTACTTCTGATCAGGAGCAGACAGAGACTCTGGCAAGGATGGATGGGGAAAGGGAAGATATGAGAGAAAAAAAAAAAAAACACAACAGAAGATCCTGTCTTGTTTAGTTCCACAAATTGAAGGCTCTTTGCTCTCTGTGCATCAGAGAATATTTTCTGTGCAGCAGAAGGTTAAACACCAGCAAGGAAAAATGGACTTTTCATATAAAGGCTGATGTTGACATAAAGACCGCATGGGTATAGGCTCACTATAAGCCTTAGAGTTATGGGAACATCCCTGGTGATTACAGCTGTGACTTTCTGCAGTCATCTTCCCATTAGAGTACATAAAGATTCACTGCTTCAAGGATGAAACACGAGAGGTTACAGAGGAAAACATGACTGTGGTAGAAAAGGACCGAAGTCAGTGAATTTAGAGGTTCAGTCCAGTTTCTCTATCTGAGGTCCCAGGTCTAGGCTGTAGACACTTAATTTGGAGGAGATAATATGCCTCATTATATCCCATGGAGTAAATTCAGCTCAGCCAGAAGGAGGTATTTGGTTGATCTCCAGTAAGTCAGTAGACACCTACTTTTAAGATGTCTCAATTTAGATATTAGCACTGGAATCTCATCCTACTCTGAGTTAATTAATTGCGTGGACCACAGGGGCTTGATTCAGCTGGCTAAGAGAGTCTTGTGCCATAAAGGAGGCTCTAGGGCTAGTAAGAAATCTGCAGAGATGAGACAGACATGACATAGTAGCTGCAGAATGCCAGCTCAGCAGGCACAAGTGCATCTTAGGAGAAAGGTGCCTCTATTTAGGCAACTGAATTAGACCTCAGACAGGGGAAAATGATGAATCTTAGGCATAAGTGATCACCCCTTGGACAGTATTCTGCCCTCTCCTCTGCTTGTCTCCTCTCTTCTTTTTCTGATTTTCAGGTGTGTTTGTCTTACTTAGCTAAGGTGGCCTCAAAGCAAATACAATTATGCACATTTAAACTAAAAAGAAATGATCTTAGAGCATAACTTTCCTTCCCAAGTAAAGCCTTCCATGTGTGTTGGACACGTGAATTCCCTCTGCACAGCTCTGATCCTTCTACTGATTTTTCTCTTAGGTTCCCATCACAGTGAACATATTAAGATTTACTGCCAGGCTTCTCAGTGACACCAGTTAGTCTCTTCTTAGCCAGGAGAAGCCTTTTAGTAATGTAGGGCAAGGAAGAACTTTAAGGAAGGGCAAACAGCACCAAAAGGTAAAGTGCTGGTTCGCTGCAGGATCCCAGTTGCCAACGATTATTAATATGCTCATTTCTGGATTTGTCTTTGGGGCTTTCCTTGCACAGTGACGTTAAAAGTCTTGGCAGATGTTAAAAGTAAAAACATTTTGCAGTGTTCGTAGCCTCTCTGTAGGGAAGGAAGGTGTGACTGATCACTGCTTTGCAACCTCTTGATAAAAACAATCAGTGTTACTGAGGCACGTGGAAGGGAAAAACAACCCGAGTCAGACTGCAGTGAGAGTTTCTTGGGGGGCGAAGAAGGGAAGGAGAATAAAACAGACGATTTAAGGGGGGACAAGAGATTATGCAAATATGAACTGTGAATAGCTTCCTGGCAGTACGACCCCTCTGGAGATAACTTGCCACCTGCATTTCTCTAACAGGCACCTCCAGTGAAAAAAATGGAGTGGCTTTTGAACAAAAAGGGAAGAAAAGAATTATCAGACTAAGTGCTCTTTAATTCTAGCCACGTTAAGCTCTAAATGCTGCCAAAAAGCCAGTAATAAAATTTAATTCTTTCTGAGGACATGACGATCAGTCATCCGACCCGGAATCATAGTCTCCTGGGAGTGTTTCTTCCACTGTGGGGCTTGAGTAGACTTGACCCTCTCAGCATTTCATATTTCATAATTGAACTTGATGCCCCTCACACTTTTAACTTCTTCCCAGATTTAAAAAGAGCATTAATCACTTTTGCTTTGCAATAGAACCAAAGTCTTAACGCAAGACATGGCTTCTAAGAGGCCTGGGGGGGTTAAGGTGACCGGACTCTGGGAGCATGCATTAGTATTTGTTTGTGTTGTTGTCACAAACAAACCAAAAAAATCCCAGCAGGAGGTTACCAGAATATTGCTGCAATACATATAATCTAGCACTACCTTAACAGTTTCACTTGGGCATACAATTGAGCACCACACTTCTGCAGTTTATCTCTAGAGGAGTTAAAAAAAAAAAGAAAAAAGCTCCCTTTTCAACTGGGTACTTTGTTATGATTTATACATATTTTCCTTAAATAGCTGGGGTTTATCTTCTTCAGCTGCAGGAACTTAAAGCAAATGATAAACGAAAACATCAACCCAGAGCCGGCGCTAATGCCTGACACAAACATGTCACTCGATATTTAAGTATTTATTTATTCATTTATGTTTTTGTAGTCTCTTCTTACGCGCAGAACCTTTGTATTTATTATAACAATGGTGACAAAATGTGGGAATGGGAAAGGGGAGGAGGAGGGGGAAGGAAGAACATAAATGCAGGCAAGAAAAAAAGCAGTAACATCAAGAGTCAGGAGGAACGTTGTGTTGCTCCTTCATCTTGTTTTCGCTTTAACTGAGGAAAACTGATGTGGCGAGTGCGGTCACTGTAACTAAAGGCTAGAAGTGGTTTTCAGGGCTGGCTGGTGAAATGCTGATGGAGATGCATCCCAAGGCCTCTGTGCACCCACAGATGCCTGAGAGGAGCAGGTTGCTCCCCACACATTGTGGTGAGGCCAAGGCTTGGGCCAGGCCACAAGCCTGAGCTCAAGAACACGGGTGTTAGTGGACACAAAGCCCAGTGCTGCAGCCACGGGGGGCCGGGGCCTGTCCCCATCCCCCTCTCCCCCTCCCTGCCATGTATGGTTATTCATGGCGATGGGAAAGGGCTGTTTCACAGCCTGCTGCTGAATGGCACAGCGGCAGGTGCTGGGGAGAGCTGGGGGCCTGTGTGGGGCTTGCAGAGCTACCATGCACCTATCCCTGTCTGGGTACTCTGTCCTGTTACCCCATCAGCGGGTGCAAGGCTCAGGGCTGGGGAAATGGTGGCCCAGTGGGGTGGGCCTGCCACCAGCAAGGCTACAAACTTCATACAAGTCTGGACATTGGTGACTTTTTAAATATTATTTTTATTATTACTGGGGGGCCAGATTGATCTGCTGACCTGGAGATGGGACTGGAGAGAGGAGGGCAAAGGCAGCAGGCCTGCTGCTTGCAAGGAGCTGTGGTCTGGAATCCTTCACAGCACCGGGAAACCAAACCTCCTCCGTCTCATTGGAAAGTCATTAGAAATCTGCTGAGGAGCAGGGCACAGATTGCCAGGGGAGGGCTCAGAAGTCTCTGTACGCTCCACAATACCTGAAGTGAACTGGAAGGGATGGGGTGGAGCTGGAAAGCAGATTTCCTGCCATAACGAAAGCCCCCTTTCAGCCCGCTCCGCAACAGTTTTACGATGTGTTAGAATTTACATTCACGTGTTGTTAACCATTCTTCAGTGCAATGAAACGTTTTATCTGTCTGACCTCAACCTTTGCCATATGCTGGTGCAAACTGTTCAACTTAAGCCCAGGCGGGTTTAAAATAAGGAGGAAAGAAAAGAGGGAGAAGGGAGGGTCCAGAAAGCACATTGCTAGGGAGGCTCTGCTGTTGCTCTTGATAGCTGCCTTCCTCTCCATTTTCCATGGAAACGTTTTGAAAGCCAATTCCAAAAAAAAAAAAAAAAAAAAAAAAAAAGAGAGAGAGAGAAAAGAAAAAGATGCATGCAGATGAATGAATAGTGGCTCAGAACATGCCAGTTCTTCAGTAATTGTCTGCTTTACATATGCTCCTTCATGTCTGTTGATTCCTTTTATATTGTGGAGAGGCAGCAATGAAACTTCATTATATTGTGTTAAGGTGAGGCAAAAAGGACGCATTTAAAATTGATCAGGATGTGTTTTATAACATGTTTATTTATTTTATTCTAATTTCCCAATTGCCTTCTCAAATGAGTTCGTGTGAAAAAACAAGAGATGTGAATTATTGAATAATATTGCCAGAAAGCCCGGTAATTCACAGCAAGAGAGATCATTTTGTTAATTTGAATATGTGGGTCCAGAGGAGGGCCACAAAGATGGTCCAAGGGTTGGAACACCTTTCCTATGATAAATGATTGAGGGAGTCAGGCTTGTTCAGCCTGGCAAATAGAAGGCTTTGGGGAGACCTCATTGCAGCCATCCAGTACTTAATGGGAGCTTATAAGCGGGAGGGGGATTGATTTTTTATATAGTCTAATAGTGATGAGACAAGGTGGAATGGCTTTAAATGGAAAGACGAGAAATTCAGGTTGGATGTTAGGAATAATTTTTTTTCACTCAGAGGGTGGTGAGGTGGTGGAACAGTTTGCTCAGAGAAGCTGTGGGCACTCACTATCCCTGGAGGTGTTCATGGCCAGGTTGGATTGGACCCTGAGCAGCCTGCGCTGGTGAGTGGCAGTCCTGCCCATGGCAGGGTGTTAGAATTTGATGATCTCTGGGATCTCTTCCAATCTAAGCCACTGTATGATTCTGTTGTGGTATGTTACATGTATCTAGTTAACTCCCAAACACCACCCTTAGGAACCTGTGCTGTGGCATTGTCCCTGTCCTGCTATCTGATTCCTATGGAACTATGGTTACAGACCTGTCTCTGTGTTTTGCTCCAATGTCTTGATGAGTTTGTGTATTCATTTTGTGTTTTAGGTGGACTAAACAATCCAAAGTCTGCTTCCTAATGTTTTGTGTGATGAGTTTTCATGGAATTGTTGTTATTTTTGTATTAAGAAACATCACCTTTCCTTCATCTCATAGATGAAGTTCTAAATCAAATAGAAATGGAATAAACCAGGCTTTAACTCTTTATCTCCCGAATGGCTTTGGACTGGTCTTTAAGGAGGATGACAACAAAGGTGCTGTGATGTTGTCATGCTCAGCAGCAGGAATCAACAGAACTCAATTAAACTGCATAGCAGTGAAGCCCATGCCTGAAGAAGATGGTTTAACGTATGCATGCAGCTGTTTGTGAGAAAACTTTGAAAGCTTAGGGGTTAGATTATTTAGGGTTTGGACCAAAGTTTATGACAAGCCAGTGACACTTGGATTCCTGGTAGATCCCAAGATACCTTTGAAAATCTCAGCATTGCTCCATGAGCCTCCTTTTCTAAAGCCACGGTGTCACTGGGGACCATTCAGGTAGGAGAATTCCATGTCTAGACAAGGCTCATATACTCAGAAGGCAATAATGAATCCCTAAATGAAGAACCTAATTATGTATGTTAGGGTTGTAAATTGATACAGCTCATCCAGTAATCCCTGTGCTGGACCAACCACTGCTGCAGCTTCTTGCAGTATATATTGCTGCATTTCTTGGTATATGGCGTGTCTCTCAGGGAAATAAAAATCATTGTTGCTTTCTGTGAAACACTGCCAACCCATCTCACATTTTTATAAGTAATTTCCATTCTGCTGTGGTCTATTACACATGATGTTTTGAAAAAGTGGGAAAGAGTTAAGCAAAATGAAGACCATTATCAATATTTTATTTGTCACAGCTGAAAAGCTACACTTATAGGTCAGTTCATTGCAAACCATTCATTGATTTTGGTACTCAGAGCCCTTCAGGGAGTGTCTGAAACCCACTGATGTTTTGGAGTGCTAAGTTTTGTGTTTGGATTTCTGACAAAACCGAAGGTTGTGTCAAAACCATGTAACTGACTCCACGTCTGATTTACCACTGTACGCTTCTAGTCTCTGCTAGTGCTAACTCCAGTGATTTTGTTTGAGTGGAGCGGCACAGTATTGATTTAATTCTTGTATCACTGTGACCCTCCTGAGACATGCTGCTGTGCTCTTATTCCTGCTGACTTCAGTTCAGGAGCATAATCAGGATCATAATTAGGAATGATAACCTTATTCAGTCAGGCGTGTAAACACAATCCACTCTTGAAGTTTTTCAGTAATGCTTCTGAATATAGTGAGGCTACTTGCTTCACTTAAGTCAGAGATGTGCTTACATCCTTTGCTGAGAGTAACCTATGTATTTAGGCTTGCTTTTGAATGCTTTGAAATTGGAAATTTTGGCTGTTATAAGCTCTGCATCAGGAATATAAATAGGGAAATCTATTAACTAGTAGTTAAGAGATTTACAAAGGCTCTGGATATAAACTGAGGCTGCTCTCAATTCATAGAATCATAGAATCATAGAATCACAGAACGGCCTGGGTTGAAAAGGACCGCAAAGATCATGTAGTTTCAACCCTGTGCTATGTACAGGGTTGCCAACCACCAGACCAGGCTGCCCACAGCTACATCCAGCCTGGTCTTGGATACCTCCAGGGATGGGGCATCCACAACGTCCTTGGGTAACCTGTTCCAGTGTGTCATCACCCTCTGAGTGAAAAACTTCCTCCTAATAGGATGTGTGCAGTTCCTTTTGGTTCTTCTTATTTTTTTTTTTTTAACTGGTATTTGATCAAAGTCACTTTCAAAGTACATTCATCGTATTGTTTATAAACCTATTACTTTCAGAAAGCGAAGTAGAATAATGCACTTCTTTCTGCAGATTGTGTTATCTGTTCCAGTGGCCTTTTAAATATTTGTTGCCTCAAAAAGCATCCCCAGCAAGGCTGAAATGGTTTTGTCTATTTTTCACACAAAAACTTGCCACACTCTAGTGTTGCTAGAGAGCTGCTAGGGAGAGAATCTGGCTTCAAATTAAATACTTTCAAAATGGACTGGATCCAAAAGTGAATAAAAACTATTGCTGAGATGTAAACACCGTATTATAGCCACTATGTGAAAACCTGATGTGAAACTAATAAGGTAAATTACTCTTTGCATTAAAAGGTGATTTTTTTTTTCTAATGGCATTGAGTGATTTTAAAAACAGCCAAAATACCAAAAGCTAAGTGATCAAGGTATTTGTGGTCATTATTTGTATTCGGGTCAGAATGAAAATAACGGAGGGAATGAAATTTAGAAATGCACATAGTGTGATTTGGTTTGAATAGTCAACACTGGTAAAAAGCCCAACTGTTTACTGTAAGATTACTTTGTGATTCAGCATTAGCACACATAGCTACATCCATTTCTTTTCATTTTAATACAAAAATTACATCTAATCTAATTTAAAACAGAAGAAAAGCAGGTGATTGATGTCCTTTGGAAGTCCTCAAACTTACTAAAGCAAGAAGTAATTCCACGAATTTAAAGAATTAATTGAATTAATTTATCAGAGGCTGGATTCTGTCTAGGGAGCTTCATCCTCAAAGGCAACTGTGAGAAATAACAATTCTAATGCAACAGTAGCAGTGTTCTTATCTCTTGGTGGTATTTACTAAGTACCTGTGATATACTTAAGTTACCTTTGAAACAGCTGGTTTGACCTACCTTGCCTTTGAAACTGCCAGTGTGATTTGTGTGAGCCGTTCAGTTGCAGCGGCACTGAGCTCATTGTGGGTTGATTCATCCTGCTCGTACTGCAGGGGTCTAACTTCTGCATTTAGACTCTGAGCAAGTCAAACTATCTTGGATCTACAGACTCTGTACGGAGTGAGGAAGGCGATGTATGTTCAGATTGGCTGATTTGTCTTGCCCTGTCCCGCCTTCCTTCTCTGGCATATCTTTAAATTGTGACCTGAAAAGGGCTTGCATCAAAATTTACCCCCCAACAAAGTGAAAACATTATTTATCTTAAATACAGTAGATTGGATCTTATAAAACTAACCCAGCATCCCAGCAGTTACCAGTTATTTTCACTGCTGAAAGCCCGTGAAAACAAAGACAGGCATACACTGGGGAACACAGTGAGAATTTTTGAATGTTTCATCTTATGATAAATGGCTAATTAAAACAAGTGGAAAAATTAGTAGGTCTTAAGTATTTATGTAACATTATAGATTTCTATTTAAAGTCTCCACTGTCTATAGCTAAGGGAGGACATTGGTTTGTCTTTTTAATGTGGAGATGAATAATAAATATTGCATATGTTTTTGATCTTTTAGTAAATCCTGCTGTATTGCTTTGCAGTTTTCAGGTGGGATTCATCTCTTCTAGCTTTAGCTGTTAAAAAAAGAAATCACACACAAAAACAACACAAATACAAAACAAGACGAAGGTAGCTAGCATAAAGCAGCCATTTTGTCTTCCCTTTTAGTCCATGAAAAGCAGTAGAATTCTCCGAGGTGCAGTACATTCTTCCCAGGTGTATGCATGTAAGAGAAACATGTAAGAGAAATGGAGTGAGTAGCCTTTGGTGAGCACCAAGAAATGTCTTTGTTGACCATGGAGAGGGGAAACCCAGGGAGCAATTGGCTCAGACCAGGTGCCTTATTCTTAGGCACCTAGAGGTGGTTGAGGTAAAGCTCTCCTACTATGCTGCTGCTTTGTGTCTGTGAAAGGGAAAGACACCTAGATGTGATTGATGGTTTTAGAAGGTCATATG
Organism: Gallus gallus; assembly: GCF_016699485.2. Lineage (NCBI taxonomy): Eukaryota > Metazoa > Chordata > Aves > Galliformes > Phasianidae > Gallus > Gallus gallus. The sequence goes on along the minus strand of NC_052532.1, from coordinate 165,513,144 downwards.
AGATGGTCAGATGTAGATTTGGTAAAGTGAATGCTGATTGCAGTATCTCCAGCATTCCTGAAGGAAGATCTTTATTTCTCTCCGTCCTTGTAGGGAATGACTGTGGTGATTTCTAGTTCAGCATTTGTGTTATGCCTGGATGCTGTGTCACAGGTGGGACCAGTGGGACCAGAGCACTAAGCACAGATTGGAACCTGTGAGTACAGTCTTGGATGTGCCTGAGGCACCCAACTGTCACAAGCAGGGGCTGGTAGTATGCCATCCCGCCAACGTAGTGCCTACGGGATATTTGGGAGAAACCATTTGGACAGGAGTGAGATGAGACATACTGTAGATGTAACTATTCCAGAAAGCTCTTCCGCTTCAAAAATGCTGAGCACCCTGGTCTAATTCTGTAGAAAAGTTACTCAGAATTATGATTAGATTGTCCTTTTGGAACAAGTCAAAGCAGACAGATTTATTGATGTTACAGGAGCAACTTTCAAAGAATTCAGGTTCAATTGCTTAAGTATATGGGACAGAATTCATCTCACCTGCCTCTAGAAGTCTGTGGTTTAAATGATGTCTGTTTCTGAGCTAGTCACCTTTGGCTCCTGTTATAGTCAGCAGAAAGATGCTGGGACTGCCAAAGGGCATGTCTTACACACCGACTGCATGAGAGACGACTCACCCAACCGAAAGTGCTTAACTTTTCTCACCGACTAGGCTAGCCTGGAGCAATTAGCTCAGACTAGACACCTTGGTTTTAGACATTCAGCGTTAACTTGGACTTAAAAATTACAGATAAAAATTCTACGACAGAAATTAGAGGGAAGCTTGCTGATTTATGACCTTCCAACTTCATGGGACTACTCACAGGAGTAAAAATCATGTGGATGCTTCAGTGCTTTCCAGATCTAAACATTACTCACTGCTGTTTAGTGCAGAATAAATATATCTATCAATTTTAACTGGTACCCTGTTAAAAACCCAGGAATAGATCATTCTTTGGTGTGATACATGGGTGTCCAACCTTTTGGCTTACTTTGGTCACACTGAGTGAAAAGAAATTGTCTTGGAATGCATATATGTAGGTTGCACTAAAAGTAATGCCTCCTATTTATTTCCATGGAAACTATAAGCAATACAAAGACCACAGTAACACTATTTGACTGAGCAAATTCTCAGCTACAAAACTATTTTTCAACACAATCACTACCATTAGCTACACATTTTCATTGGTGCTGGATGAGAATTTGTATGTCATGCTTGTCAAAATCTGCACTGGTGGACATGACCCACTGTCACCGTTGCCACTGCTGAAATGCACCATCCACCACCTCAATGTGCTCACATATTCAGCAAGCATTAGTGAATGTCAGTGGGTGCCATTTTTTCCCCACAGTGGAATTCAGTGACAAACCCTTTCTTTGTATATTCTTCCATGTCAGATGTCATTTTGTCAGACTGCCTCTCTGCTGCCATCTGTCACACAGCAACAAAATGCAATGGAATATTGGAGGTAAGGTTCAGCCTCTACTGCCGTATTACCAACATCTGTTTCCAGTGTAGTGGATCAACATAATAAAACAGGAGGCATTACTTCTGAAGCAGCCCTCATAAAAAACATAATATAGTTAAAACATATATATAACAAAACTTATTTTAATTTTTGGTACTTCTTATTAAAACAAAACAAAAAGAAAAAAAGAAAAAGAAAAAGAAAAAGAGAAAGAAAAGATAAAAAGAGAGAGCAACAAGCCCACAGCACTAGTGGGATATTTGACCTTGGTTTTATGTAACTAATGCATCATTGTGGTTCAGTGGAAGTAGCTGCAATTCTTAGTGAGATTTCATGATGTTTGCCAGAGATCTTTGATGAAGTTTTACTCTTCCTTTACTTCATCCTTGAAAATAGTTGTTCACAAATGTATGTATTGCCAAAAATTGGTGACATGAATAAGGCGTGATAGTGAAATGAGGAACGTTTTTCTCTGTTAAGAAAGGGCATGTAAAAAGTCTGGTAGAGAGACGCGATCGAAGTTTTCTTTGATTTGAATGTCTGATTGCAACTCTTTACTTTCCATTTGAAAATTTGCTGGTAGCTTATATATGTTAACTGAAAAAGGAGTTGAAAATATACTAAAAAACTACTTTTTACAGTGATCTTGAAACCTATTCTCAAATTTCTCAAAGCATGGTTGCATATTTTCTGCTGTTCACAGGATGTGCTTAGCCAATGTATCAACATGCATAAAATTATTTGCTGTGACCTGAGCCAGCACTGCACTGCTCCCTCCCCGTGCCCTAGTTTCAGCTCAGACCACACTGATAGGACACTGATGGTTTGGTGGATACTGAGCAGTGGGTGCGTGCCTGGGGCTGGGCTGGGCCTCTCGCCAGGGCAGAGCCACTGCCATGACGTGCCTGAAATGTGAGATCTGCTTCAACCCACACCAGTGGGTTGCACCAGTGGTCATCCAGTTTTCATCATCTCTTTCATGGGGAGAGAGAGAATACAATGCAGAAAGGAAATTGTTTAGTCATTTTGGGATTTCAGGGCATATGTCTCCCTTCTTTCACCTCCTGATATCCTTCAGGGACTGTAGGGAAATTAACCCCATTCGCAGTGTGACTGCTTGCAATTAGAATACTCATTCACTGTTAATAGCCACTGGTATCCATCAAAGTCTTGACGTCCAGCCCTGCTGCATAGCACAGTGAAGAGGAAAAGAGCTGAAGGTGCTAAGTGTAGTGGCAGAAAGTAAGGGGAGCCGCTGTGCTGGTTCAGAGAGCAGGCTTGAGAAGCCCCAGCTATTCTTGGCATGCCCCAGGGTGCTGTGTGATCTTTAAGAGCTGGTCAGAAAAGCAAGAGAGTGGTCTTTTAAGCATTTTATTGGGCACTAGGGGTAGGGCGTTTAGAGTGTGTTGTCATGGTTCAGCTGACAGATGGCAGCTGGCGAGCAGCGGTATCTTGAATGCTTCACATGACTGAATCCCGTGCTGGATGGTCTAACGTGAAATAAGCTGATGAAAGTGTCCCTGTACAGAGAAGCTGTGCTGAACCAATTTGGTTCATCCACTTTTATACCAGTGCAAATTTTGTGTGCAAGCAAAGCAGTAAGGAGAGAGATACCATTAGTGTAGTGTATATAGTATATGTAGTGTAAGCCTGTGCTCTCTAGGCCAGGCTGGCACGTACTGAAAAGAACAAATAATTACCAGTCCTGTTATGTTATGATGATACGTGTTAAGTTATCCAATGTTAACAGGATCTGACTGACGATCAAGCTGTGATTCAGACCTTGAAACCAGAAAAGCACGCAGGAGGGCTGTGGAAAGTACAGAAACAGTGGATTAACAGGGTACAAGGAAGCCTGCCAGATCTGTGCGGTATCCTAAGCTCCACTTGCCTGTTTGGCAGCCTTCTCTGCACAGTGCAACAAGTGTCACTGTTATGAGCTGGCTGCACGCTGACACATCGGATGCGTGACCTCGTGTGGTGGCTCGACTGACCCTGCAGCCAGGGATCAGAAGGAAAGCCATTAGGGGTGGTTCCTCACCAGCGCAATGTCCAAACTCATGTCAGCGCCGCTTCGAGTCGTCCTGGGAGCAATCATCCATGAACTGATTTTATGGCAGTACTGACACTTGCCTTCATTCTTTCAGAGCCGGAGAGAATTGCTCTTAACCATGCCCCCTGCTGCCTCGGGATATAATCTCAGGAGCATAGTTTAGGGGCACAGTCAGCTTCAAGGAGCATTACTTTGCTTCAGTGGATTTTTATGTGTTTTCTTTTCCCTGCAGACTTTTCTCTGCTAAGGGAGACGTTTGGACCAGCGAATTCACTTTTTTTTCTTCTTATTAGTAAAGCTACAGTCAAAAAGCCTATGTCTGTGTGCTTCTGCCAGACATGCAAATGTTTGCCCAGTTTGCTACTGGATAGCATCCTGGACTTACATCTTAGCTCTAAGCTTGGTGATAATGTCCTCCCTTAACAAAGGATTTTACAAGCAAATGCACATATCAAAATCAGCCTACCAAAACAACTGCAGTTTGAAGCCCATATTTGCCAAAGCTACAATCTTGGGAATACATTTTAAAGATACAGACAGCTTCAGTGAGATTATTTATGCAAAGAAACACTTTATTTTCGCATCAGAACCAAAATAAGTTTTTTCCCATAGATCAGAAATCCTTTTGAAGTACTTCTTTTTTTGTTGTTGTTGTTGTTAATTCTCATTAGCTTAATTAATTGTTTCTCTCTTTTGAAATTAAGAAAAACAAATTGTTCCCCGGGTACCAAAAGGCACAAGAAAATAATTGCACTGTTTTTGTACCTGAGTTTTTTGTAATATTTCTCCTGAACGAAATCTTAGGAAAAAGGGAGTCAAGTTGTTCGTGGAAAAAGAGCCACTGTGTTAAAGCCAGAAACATATCTGTGTGGTGATTTCTTGTGGATGCATATAGCATTACATTCCGTTCTGCTAGCGGAAACAATTTGTTTTAGAAACAGCATAAAGGTAGCTAATTTCCAAATAATAGGAAACGGTTTGCTTGACAGGTTTTCCTTTATGGTATTTATCTCGCATGTATAGTAGCAAACACCAGAGACAATGCCAGGCAGGCTCTCCGGCAGCTGCTGCGACCCCTGCTGTACTGCTGCCAAAGCTGTGCTATGGGACAAGGACACTCACTGGCTTTTGGGGTTCTCACCGTGTGATTGGCCTTCTTCCCTCAGCCTGGAAGAAACGAGGAATGTTTCATTTAGAAGAAAATCAAAGCAACATCTGCATGTGCGAAAGAGAATTCATTTTGCATATTACTCCCTTCCATGAACAAATACCTCTGAAAAGGATGCACTGTTTGGGAATGTAACCTGGCTGGGGAGCTTTCAGAGATACATTTCTGCAAGACTGGTTTTCATTTTCCTATTGTATTTCATGCATCTGACACATGGGGAGGGAAGATATGCTTCTTCACTGCTGTTGTGTGAGGCAAATGACAGTGCTTTGTGGGCTAATAAGATGGAGGTGGCTTCCTGTCCTGTACCAGTGGGGAATAAAGGTACCTTCTTGCCTCATGGATCTATCTGGAACAGGATGTCAAGTTGGGTGTTAGAAAAAGAGCTGATGAAGTGGATGGAGAAGGAAGGAGTGTATTGGTCATACTGCTCAGGCAATCATAGAGTCATAGAATCATAGAGTGGTGTGGGTTGGGAGGGACCTTTAAGATCACCTAGTTCCGACCCCCTGCTATAGGCAGTGACACGTCCCACTAGACCATGTTGCTCACAGCCCCATCCAGCCTGGCCTTGAATGCTTCCAGGGAGGGGGCATCCACAGCCTCTCTGGGCAACCTGTTCCAGTGTCTCACCACCCTCACAGTCAAGAATTTCTTCCTAAACTGTAGTTTTAATCTACCCTCTTCTAGTTTAAAGCCGTTTCCCCTCATCCTGTCACTACTTGCCCCTATCAAAAGTCCCTCCTGTAGGCCTCCTTCAGGTACTGGAAGGCCGCTATGAGCTCTTCTTGGAGCCTTCTCTTCTTGAATCTGAACAGCCCCAGCTCTCTCAGCCGGTCCTCACAGGGGAGATGCTCCGGACCTCTGATCATCTTCATGGCCTTCCACTGGACCTGTTCCAGCAACTCCATGACCTTCTTCTGTTGGGGGCTCCATATTTGGGATAGAAAAAAATGGTGAATCATTTAGCCAGCTGAAGCTGATTTTTTGGGGGAAGAGTGGTTAGCCTCGATCCTATTTAGCTAGAGAAAAACCTGGAGTTGAGACAGGAAAGAAGGAAGACTTCTACCTATGCAAAACTTATTTCTGAGAATTAAAAATTGAACAAAGGATTCTATCTGCTGCCTTTGTTGACCCATTTCTTCCCCTGTTTACATGGGAAAGAGATTAGGAGGCACAGAAGGACTGTTTCTCCTTCAATATGTAGCAAGACTATGCGATGGCAGAGGATGCCACAGGAAGACTTTTATTTGACAGATTTTAATAGAAGATGAGCCATCGTATGATATTCAGTAGAGACATGGTCATATTTTTAGTGAGTTTTCTACTGACTTCCTTAGCGGTGACATTGTTTTCTCAAAACTTTTAGCATAGTCCCTTAAGAACTCAGTAAACTCTTAGACTGCTAACAATAGAAGCTTTTCAAATTTACTGTCTTTTGGGGTTTCATACCCTCTAAATCTTCTAAGGCTTGAAAGTAAAGGGTGGGACTTGCACGCTCAAAGAGCGCAGATAGCAGGAACATGCAGAACTTCTCTCAGTGAGATATGTATGTGCCATATGCTCAAGGAAGGCTAGAAAGCTACATGGTCAAGGAAGGCGTACAAGAGTAGAAGAACAGTCAAAGAGGTTAAGAAGAATTACAAAATGCCCTTGAGAAAAGGGGGATAATTGAGATCCCTATAAACTTCTCCCTTTCTCATTTACATTCTCTATCACGTCACAGATGGGCTTTTGGCTCTGTGATGCGAGGGTCAGCCATCCTATAAACTATTCTCAGAGAATAAAATACCACCTTGCGCATGAAAAATCTCATTTCAATGCTTGTTATTTTTTCTGATATGATTATTTTGATTATTTGATGTATCCTACATGAGAGTGAGTAATTAACATAATATTTAAATGTAGATTCTATTTGAACAGATACTGAAAGATAGGTCTTTTTAGCAAAGCCTTTTGGTATTGTTCTTTGCACCCTGGGGAGACTTCAGATGCCCGATCATTTCCCTTGGCCCCCAGCTCTGGGGAAATCAGATCTTTTTGTTGGCTCCCTTGGCTTCTCAGGCAATGCAAAGAGCTGGCTCAACATGGGACCTAAATGACAATTCATTGCCAGGAGGGAAGTAATTTTCAGACCTCCTACCCTTCTTCTTGCCATGAATATAATAATACACTGTGGAAACATTACTGGGATAATTTGAAAACAGCAATGCTGTCAGAAATCAGAAAATGCTTGATAGAACTAGTCATTCACATAGCTTAGCTATGATGTCTAGAATGACTGTACATAGTATTTCACTCTTCACTGACATCGTGCTGGATTCTTTCCCAGTGAGAAGTCATCTTTGCTTTAAACCACAGGAAGAGCACTACAGGTTGGACACTGTTGTTATTTTTCTTCCCTTCACTGCTTCCCCCCCATTCCCTTTTTATTTTTGTGAAGACCTACTTCATGTTGCAAAGATCATCAGATGAAATGAATGCAGCCCAGCTGGGATTTGCTGAAAATGTGTTCAGCTTGGCAACACCTCTCACTGAGTGGCTGGGTCCCTAAAAGCTTTGTTTAAAATGATGAAATGAAAACAAAGGAGACATAATTAGCTGGTGTGTAATAATAGACAAGGCTTGTATCCAGCTACTGTAAAAGTCATTTAATGAAGGGTAATCTGGACATAAGCCCGCATGCTATAGCTGTAAAATATTTAAGCTTTTTAACGAGAGGGAAAATGGAGAGAAGGGTTTGCTAACATGATTAGGAAAAATGCCCTTCATAACCATTTTTACAGGGGCTTGCAATTCCTAAACCGAGGTTTGTACCTTTCTTGAAGCCAAAGCAGCAATAAAACTTTTATACCGCACCAACACTTAAAAGGTACATACATCACATTGGTTTTATATGTCTGAGTGGGAACATCAGCGTACTGCTTTTTATGTCTGCAAGGGTCTACACTGGCTACTGAGCAGCGTCTCTAGCTTTTTCCACTTACCTCAGATTGTGGAGTGCTTGTGGATGAGCAATCATTAATCTTAAGCTGCAGTGAACGTTGCTTTCAGTGATGTTCTTTTGCATCTCCCCCTCCTTGTTCTGTTTTTCCCATCCATGCTCTCTCTCCTCCCTGTCTTTCTCCTCAGAAAACTTCCATTACTCATACTCCCTGTACCTGATACTACTAGAGCCCAAACTGGCGATGCATGATTTGATGTGATGAATACATAGCAGTACTTCTAACACATTCATAGGTTAGTGGGCCAAATGCAGGCATCACTTGGGGATGTTTCATAGTGGGACAATCATAAATGATGTAATAAAACATAATTATAAATTCCTGTAAAACACTTGGAGGTGAGATCTGGCACGATTATAGTATTTACAGAATCATAGGATCATAGAATCATTAAAATTGGAAAAGACCTCTAAGGTCATCTAGTCCAACTGTCAACCCGTCCCCACCATGCCCGCTACCATATCCCTCAGTGCCACATCTACACAGTTCTCAAACAGCTTCAGGGATGGTGACTCCACCAGCAACCCAGGCAGCCTGTGCCAATGCCCCACCACTCTTTCTGAGAAGAAATTCTTCCTAATATATCCAACCTGAACCTCTCTTTATGCAACTTATGGCTATTCCCTCTCATCCTATCTCTGTTACCTGGAAGAAGAGGCCAACCCCATGCCACCGCAACCTCCTTTCAGGTAGTTGTAGAGAGAGATCTCTACAATCTCTACAACAAGGTCTCCCCTGACCATTCTCTTCTCCAGATAGAACAATCCCAGTTCCCTCAGCTGCTCTCCATAAGACGTGTACTCCAGACCCTTCACAGCTTCATTGCCCTTCTCCGGACACTCTGGGCACTCTCCAGGACCTCAGTGTCTTTCTTGGAGTGAGGGGCCCAAAACTGAACACAGTACTCAAGGTGCGGCCTCACCAGGACTGACTACAGGCAATCCCCTTCCTAGTCCTGCTGATAATACTATCCTCCCCCTTTGCTTCTTTTCTCTAATCAGTGAGGAAAGGTGGACACATCTGAAACTTTTCAAGGGTAGATTTGTTCATTTCTTCATTCAAGAAAATGAATGGAGTGTCATAGACTTCTGAGTTGTTTATGATATACAGGAGATCCTGGCAAGGGCTGCACGATGCTGAGGCAGTGTGTGTGGTTACGCATGGCTAACTGAGATGCAGAACAGCTGAGACAGGTTGACTTCCACCCTATGCCTTTCTGTGGGAAAGCTGTGCATGACGCCTGAGGGTGGCAAAATACCCAACAGCAGTGCCTGCCTTGCAGTCCCTTAGCTCACTGACTGTGGGGAAGGAGGGCTTGGTGATGGGGCAGACCATGGCAGTTTTGCCACTTGAAAAATTTTCAAGCTGCAAAGAAGGAAGTCCTGGGATTTAATGTGTGCTAAAATTTCTCCAAGCAGTGCTTGTTGGCTGGCTTCTGTGCTGCCGCTGCTCAGCCCACTTCAGCTGTGGTCTCCCCCCAGTTTCCTAGCTGCCTGTTTTCAAGGGCTCCGTGGATTGCACTCATTGTCAGTGCAGCCAATTAGGGCGATGGTTGCTATTATTTCAGAGATATCTCCCATAAATAACATGCTCGGAGACGTGGCTTTCTCGCTTCTTCAAAGTCAGAACTTTGGCATCAGAATTTTAGCTCAGAGATTTTACTTAAGCATATAAATAATACCTGTAGGTCTGTTCCGCACGTTCTTGCAAATTCTTCATTTAAGCTTCCATGTAGGAATGGAGGTAATAAATATTCATGTGTTTCTTCCTACCTTGATATGCTAATTCTGGTGTGAATGGTAATCAAGAAGCAGTTAGAAAGGATGACTCCCTTCTGGTATTATTTATGAATCCTCCACTGAAGCATTGGGTTGGGGGTGTGTGACAACGCCAGTTAAGGGTGATTTAACATGAATTGCTCTCTGGAGATATCTCCTTTGCTTTTTTTTTCATAGTATAAAAACATTTAAGATGACTAAATTCCCTATTTAGTGCCCCAGTGAGTTGTCTCAAATTAGGTGAAATTAGTTCTTTCGTTCCCACCTCTTTCTCAGCTTTCTGAATAATGTACTGAATTCATGTGCTTCGAGTTGTGCTCCTGGTAGTCAAACTGAACTAATTAAACAAAGCCTTAGTGCCTGCAAGGGTGGTGGATCTTTTATAGTTACCAGCTTTGTAATATAAACTGCAGTAACAGTTTGATTCTGAGCAGACTGGATGGATATTCACGTTGGGTGGACGTTCAAGGTGACTACAGTCACAAAAATACTGTCAGAATACTGGGGGATTGAACATATGCCAAAAGGGAATTTCAGACACTAGGACCCACAGACTTGGTTTTGGAAATCTCCATTTTGGAAGAAGCTGGGACAGAAAACAGGACTTTGCCACTCACTGGCAAAGAGATGCATGCAGATGCACTGTACTCAGTATCAGCGGTATGGGTGGAAGTTTGGAAGTAAGTTTTGCATTGGGATTCTGAGAGGTGGGTTCTTCTCCGCACAGGGTATTACTATACAAATGTAAAGGGTTACAACATTTTCTCAGCCCATTATTTGTACAGGCTGAATCAGAGAATCATAGAATAGCCTGGGTTGAAAAGGACCACAGTAGTCATCTTAGGTATCTGTTTTTGACTTCAGTGACAGCAGGGACCTGCTGTCAAGAGTAACATGAGAAAAACAGTAGCGGCTCAAATAGAATCAGTCAAACCGAAGTCAAACCATGAGATAAAAGCCTGAAGGAAGGACAAAAGACACCTTGAGCTACTTGCAAATCACTAATTCTGTCAAGCACCGTACTGCATGTTTCCTCTAAGAGGTGTCATGTGATGGTCAGAGTTAATTTCAATTTTTATTTTTAGCAGTTCAGTAACACTGTGAATAACAGGAAAGAACAGAAGAGCACCTAACCTCACTGTAGCCAATTTCTCATATCACAAGCTGTTTTTCTTTCTTAACAAGTCTGAAATTATATTTCTAGTATCAACAGATCTTTGCTGAAAAATCAAGTGACCCTTGAATGTAAGGGGTTAAAAAGACCAGATGCTCAGAATTGATTTCATTGTATACCAAAAGTGCTCAGAGCAAAAAGCTGAAAGTCCGAGCATTGTCTTTTCTCATTTGATGTTGGAAGTCACCAAGGTTACACGCTGTAACTGTGTGAAGGCCCTATGAATATGAAGACTTCTTCCTTTTCATCTAGCTGCTTTAGTAGCAGAATGGCACATGGTTATAAATTACAGTTTTCTTTTCAGATGTCTGGAAAGACAAGAAGGGCTAAATTTGAAACCCTAATTCAAATAGGTCCAATTTCAAGCTGTTTAACATGGGAACTGTGGGAATTGTATCTGACTGGTGGAAGATGGCACTCAATTAAATGATATGAATTTGGCTCATGAACTGCAGCAACCACAGATGTACCCATAAACTGTAAACATTCTCTTTATTCTTTTTCCCAATCAGCACTGAGCAGGTTAAGGAAGAATATTAGCCTTGGTAAGTTGTCAAAAATTGTCCAGTCCATAATACAAAAAAAGCTAGTAAAAACTGTGTAAAACTTATATTTCAATATGACTTCTCTACCCCCTTCTATAATAGACTTACTGGAGACATATCATTATGGCATTTAAACACTGTTTTCTGTTTGTGAAGTTGTTGTTTGCTCTATTGATTTGTTCGTGGAGTGGGGGTGGTTTGCCAAATTTGATGCATGATGTTTGTTCTGGGCCTAGATTAGCTGGACCCAAGTCATGAGGGTGAGGGAGGCTGCAGGATGCAAAACAGTTTTTGTGCTTTCTCTCGAGCAGCCCTCGGGAAAGCAATATTCACTGCATTGCAGATTTATTCAGTCTCATTATTGCTATTTCACCCTGCTACAAGGCTGGAATGGAGAGGACTCTGACAACGTGAGAATTTAATATTTCTTGTTAAAGATGTGCTGAGACAATAGAAAGAAGAGTGGGACCTATGCCAGAGGTGTCAGAAGAAAAAAAAATAGGTCATTGATGCCTTCTATCAAAATGACAACTCCCAGTAGGAGCCCTTCATCAGGGGCTGCTCAGGAGCAGTGGCAAGGTAGTCAATTTTGTTGATGACAGGGGTGATCGGGAGCTGGTATTGTATCCACCGCACCCCCGCAACTGTACTGCTGCATGACCCGCTGGTGGGAAACGCAGTGTACAAAGACGGAGGCACCACTGGCATGGTAGGAGTCCTGTAGGAGTTCAGAGACGTCAGGAAAGCCCTGACAGCCTGTGCTTTTCAGATTTGGTAACCAGCTGATGCAGGGCTTGTTTAGCTGTGCTGTGAGGGTAGCAGGCCTCTACATGCTGCTTTGCGGTGGTGAAGCCAGTTAAGTGTCTGCTTCTCATTTATATTGGTTTGCTTCGCTACTGCTGAAGTTTGCATGTTTTTTATTACTCTTCTTGTTTCAGTAAGCAGATTGTAAGAATTACTTCTGTTTCAGCAAAATTCTTCTCTTAAACTTAAAGATGTCATTTTCACTCTGGCTCGCCCTCAGATCCAGGTGAAAATCACAGCTATTCCTGGCTGGCAATGTGAGGAACCTGCTCTGTGTTGGTGGGCTAAGGGTGAAAGACTTACTGAAACAGGACCAGGAGGAGAATGTTACAGAGGAGGCAGCAAGGAGCTGAATTACCTCCACACAACCAACTTCATTTACTCTTTCAGTACATCTTTTTGACCCTGGTGCTTCAAGGCTATTCCCTGCTGTAGGCTATTCCCTACACAGATTGTACCTAAATCTGTCTACAAGTTAGGATTCTGGTCTAAGCTAGCTAAACAACTTGTTTCTAGACTGATGGAGGGAAAGAAAAAGAGAGAGAAGTGATCCACCCTCCCTATTTTATACAGTTGAGCTTCACCCTCTCCGAACTGTCTCACACTTCTCTTTATAAAAGAATTGGGTGGCTACATCATTTGTAGCCACCAGAGCCTAAGCCTCAGTTTTGACATTTGTATGGGTTAGACAGAAAATATTTGCCTTCTGATCTTGAAAAACTCCTCAAAAATGTAGTGTTACTTTTGAAGATGGTCTCAGAGATGGTTCACTGCCGTTCTCACATTGGCAAGTAGTCACACAGCTGAACTTTCATCTGTAATCATTTTTTCCTTAGTGGTAATGCAGGATTGCACATCTAAAATGCTTTCTAGATTCTGGTCTCATTGCTGTCTTCATGCAAAAATTTTACACTGCATTTGTGCTCTCCCTAGACACAAAAAGAATGCTTTCTCTGTAATGTAGGATGACATATTCCTCTATAAGGATAGAAGTGTGTGTTTTACTGAAACACGACCCTGTTAAACAACATCAGTCTTCCTCTTAGCAAAATGGGCAGTTATTAGTAAGCTATTTATGTGACTGTCTCAGCCATAACGCATTTTCTTTTGTATCTAAATTTGATCAGTAGCTCTTCATTAACACTCTTAGATCCTTAGGAAGGGCAATAAGTTATACTGTCTGGCTGGGAGGCCAAGTACAGAAGCTGGCAGAAAACGAAACTCAGATGGTTACTGCTTACCACACAGCCTGCCAGGAGTGGGATTCACCAGGAATATATGGATTGCTTGACAATTCTTTAAAAAACAGACTATCTTATCTGTGATGTTCTCCTTGGTTCAAATACACTTGCTTTTCACCTCATCAGGAGTGTGTGACTGTTCCCTTTGCAAAACTTGGTTAGAGGTGTCATGCATATTCTTATAAATGCATGAGACTGTTGAGTGCTGAATATACCTGGATGTCAGCATCTACCTTTCAATTCTTCTGTCTGAATGAAATATAGGAACGCAACTTTGATGTAGGCACCAGCAAAGGGATTTATTTCACTTTTAAAAGTCAGACGTCTAGTTGAAGCTAATTGTCTATTTTTCACTCTAGTTAACATAAATATAGTCATATCCAGTATCCTTCTAAGACATGCCCCTTAGAGTGATGAATGTTGCTCTTTGGAATTACCTTTGTCTCTATGGAGTTTAGAGCTGAATTCCCTCCCTACTTCCCCTTGTTTTCCCCTTGATGCCTGTGAGAAGTTGGATGTTGATGTAGAAATTATGCACCTAAATAACTTTATGGATCTAGATCTAAGTTGAAGAATTTTTCTTGATTGTGTTTCTGTCTGCTTCTAAATTCAGAAGTGTCATCTTACCTTTTTAGGAGAAAAACCTCTGCATAAATCCTTTCTTCAGACAAATACTACAATCAGCTGAACACCAGTAAACTGTGTTCTAAATCTTTATAGCCTCTGTTCTAGTCTTTAATGTATATTTAGAATTGCATATTTATTGTATTTCTTCTCTTCCCTTTAGAATGCCAGGCACACCAATAGAACTATATGAATAATAAATTATAATGCTATTTATCATCCAAATTGTTATCGTTTAGAAATTTTGTCTCGAGTGTTTCTTCTGGAAGTCTATTCAGCTCTCCCTGATGACATGTTTGGATGAACATTTTTCAACTCTGAATGCCTAAACTTAGTCATCTAGATCTATCTTTAGACACAGAAATGAATGACCTGATTTTCAGAGTTGCTGATTACTTGTTTTGATGCATTAATATGAATTTAACAGCTTAGCTGTAGGTGCCAAAGTCTTTAAGAATTTTTTTTTTCCTGTGCACAACTTGCCTATCGAACCACAGAACACATGCAAAATTAAATTGATAATGAATGATGACAATGTGCCATATAAAAACAATGTTACATTGATTCATTTCATTTTTTAGATGATCAGGCTGGCTAATTTTATGCACAAATTTCATGATGAAAGCTGATTTATAATGATTTGAACAGAAAAGCATGTATTTCTCCCATTCAAGATAATGATGAATTCTATGTGAAGAAGGCACATCTTGTGATTGTTCTTTATTATGTAGCAAAAAGAGATATAATCTGGAGACATTTTGTTTGTTCAATCAGGAAAGCAAACTTAGTTTTCCTGGTAATTTTCATTATGCTAAAAATAGAGGAAAACTGGATACTGCAGAATAAATTGATGCATTTTGTAAAATAAAAGCCTTTCAGAGAACATTAAGAGCCATATGCTCATTTTAGAGATACATGGTGCCACTTTGAAATATGGCTTCCTTGTTGTTTAAAGACCCCATTCATCAAAGCGCTTGGCTATTTTCATTAGTGGGTCATAAGCTCTTGCTTAAGGGCACTGCTCAATAGGAGCCTAATAGCTTGATTTGCTATACCTTGCCTAACTGAGTTTCAGAAGTTCCACTGAACCACTTTGAGGAGGTCCAAGACTACTTACAGAATAAGGACTATTGATCTGTAGTGAGAATGGGAGGACCTTGGCTTTAAAGATAGGAGTAATAGATTGTGAATGGCAGGACCTTGGCTTTAAAGATAGGTATAATATATACCATTTGTTCAGGTTTTTTTTTTTTTTTTTTTTTCTTTCTCTTTTTACATTATTTTCTTCCTGATGTGCACTGGGGTTTTGTGCAAAGAAAGATGAAGTCATGGACTGCTAGGTTTCCTCATCTGACAAGAGCAGGTCTCTGGGCCCTGATCTGACAATGGAGAGACTCCAACCAACTGCAGGGACAGTGAGGCAGGATCCCACCTACCGCGCTTCAGTTGCCTGCAAGAGACTTGAAGAGAATGAACAGCTTGAATACAAGTAAGCCGAAGGAGTTCTGCATAGCTCCACCTGACATTACACTGGCAGCAGGTGGTAAATGCCTGACTGTTGCAGAATAAAGCACACAGTCCCTTCAGCATCAGCAGCTGTGCGATCACTGGGGAGTTGTTTGGTTACATGTGTTTTTTTCACATCTGTCATTTTAACTAAATTGGTGATCTAAATGAATAGTGTCATGCAGAGGAACATTACATGGATTTATGACAGCTGAAATATATAGCACCTAGAGGATTTGGGGTCCATGAAGCAGTGAATGGATTTCAGAACAGCATGATTTTCATCTGTGGTAGATATAACCTTGATCCATTATTCATCATGCTATGCAAAAGAGAATTACACATTGGGTTCACAGGCCAGACTTCTGGCATTTCAGATGGAAGAAAAAGGAATGTAAGAGAAGGATTTACACATTTATGTTGCCTGTGTTTATAATGTGAGCAAGATAAGTTCAATTTTCTCCTAATTAGATTATAACAGGCGCAAGAAAATCCAACAGAAACGAATCTCTTTGTGCAAGATCTGCACTGCATTTCGTGTGAATGTAGCAGGAAAATGAGAAGCATCTCTCTTCTGTGCTTTTCCCTTCCTACAGTCTGACATCTGCAGTGTGTTCTGCCAGTGGATTGTAATGCTGTTGGCCTTGATGTGGTGGTTTTGCCCTGGCTTGGACAGTGTATTTGAGTTAAGCTGAAACCACTGGCACCCATGGAGGAGGCACCACAACTCTGCTGCTCTCTACTGCTGGTCCTGCCCCGTGTTCTACCTGTCCCAGCAGCCAAAGAGGAAGAATCTTGGATGAAAAAGGCTGCCTCCTCCAGTGATCTCAGCAGAGATGCTTAAGAAGTGAGCAAAAGGCCTGGGGAGTATCACACATCCTGCAGTGTTAACAAGTGGTACTTCCAGCAAGGTAATGCAGTGTTCAGATAGAGGCAGAAACCTCTGTGCGTGTCATGCCATGAGCTGCCAGGATTCATCTGCCAGAGATTTCGGGTTCTCTCATTATCGATGGATGGTAAGAGTTATCTCCTCCTTAGATTTACACTGGTGAAACTGTTGACATCTCTTTGAAATACCACTGATAAAGAGAACAGGTGTGCAGATACTGAGCAAGGGGTGTATGGAGATGAGTGTTTCACCATTATTTTTAAGCAACGCATGGAGCAGTGTTAGTTCCATTAAAATAAAAACTGATGAGTTAAGAAACTTTAATAACATTCTAAGGGGGGAGGTAGAGACTTTCTACCTTCATTTGGAGTTTATAAAAAAAGGTGAAAATACATTTTTCAAGTAAACAACGGAAGAGATCCGATTTGTAAATGAAATCCTATTGGACTAGGATGTTAATGCTGTTATTTAAAAACTTCAATTGAAACAGAAAATGTAGCAGATTACTTTATGGTAATTATAGAGGAATGAACAGAATCATTCATCATGATGGAGAATCATCTTATTGTAGGCAAAAATGAACTATTCGGATGTCGTATAATGCATTTGTGTGGGAACAAGGTTTATTGCTGTGTAAATACCCTTTTACCATTGCTTCAGACTCCTAGGAAGATCACGATGATAAAGCAGTGCAAATACTGTCACAAACTGGCAGAAACCAGCCTGGCAGCAAACTCCAAATCCAATGGCAAGCTTCCACAGGCCATTGGAAATTAGCCGCTGTTCTGCTAAAGCAGTGACTGGGAGTATGTCTTACAGGAAGAAAATTGAGGTTTTAGTACGTAGAGGGGCAGATGGGTCCTTGTCAAGCTTATGGAATGACAATCATTACCCTTCAGGGAAAAGCTGAAATCCAAACTGTAAAATAAAAACAAGTTCCATAGCCAAGATCTGTGAGAAAACTTATCTTCTGCAGTTATGGATTTGACTATTCAGAAAGGCATGTGAAGAAACTCGTTTACAACTGTTGATGGCTAAATAGATGAACATTATGGTTCTTAAAAAAAAAACAACAAAAAAAAAACACAGATTTTATCACTGCTCATCTTTCCTTTTCACCATCATTTCCTCCGGTGGTAAATTCTTACCTGTTTTTGATATGCGTTTTGAGAATTTGCTCCAACTTTGTCCACAAAGAGATATATTACTATAAAACCAGTTCTGGATCCCTCAGTACAAGTGAGACATTGAACTACTAGATAAAGACCAGTGGAGGACGCTACAAAGTTTATTAGGGAACTGGAGCATCTCTCTTATGAGGAGAGGCTGAGAGAGCCAGGGCTGCTCATCTGGAGAAGTGGAGGATCAGGGAGATGTTATCAGTGCCCATAAATACCTGAAGGAAGGATGTCAGAGACTGCAGCCAGGCTCTGTCAGTGGTGCCCGGTGCTAGGATCAGAGGCCATGGGCACAAACTGGAGCGCAGGAGGTTTCCTCTGAACACCAGGAGCCCTTCTGTGCTGTGCAGTGACGGAGCACTGGCACAGGCTGCCCAGAGGCTGTGGGATCTCCTCCTTGGGGATCTCCCAGAGCCGCCTGGATGTAGCCCTGGGCACCCTGCTCTGGGTGTCCCTGCTGGGGTAGGAGCTGGAGCAGAGGGACCCAGAGGTCCTGCCAGCCTCAGCCGTGCCATTACCTATTCATTCTTGAGGTGGGTGCTCTAATTCCAGAGACAGGGTTTCTTTTGTGAATGTGCCTAGTTCGAATCAGAGTGGGCTAATCAATTTCAGAGTTAGTCACTTACATTTTGAAATGAGAGCCTATGTAAAAAAATGATTGAGTCTTATTTTCCTTTAAGTTGACACTGTCTCAGACTAAATACACTTTGTTGTGTAAACAAGCCCTCAGGAACATGCCATATGTTCTGAATTACATTTGCAAGCCTTTGTGAGTCCTCCAACTCACATCCCTGTGCAATTCAACCTATAGCGATTCAAGATGTTATCACTTCTCTATTCTTCTCTGTTGTTTATTGCAGGGATTCTGTTAGAAAATCCAACTGGGGTGGCAGAAAGCAGACAGAAGCATGTGCTCATTCAGGTCTTACCCCTTGAATTCATGGGACACCATCTTAGCACAAACCTGGTTTCAGTCACGTGTTAATCTGGGCTGTGAACTGGGATGGTGGCACATGTTATGTTTCTTTGACCATTTTGGGGGCACTGAACTGCTGCAGGAGGGCAGGTGGGTGCTGCATCATCTTTTGATGGCGCAGAGAGATTAGCCAGGTCCATAGACTTGTTAGAAGACACTTGAGGTAAACATGGCTCAGCAACTCACTGTTGGTCTCTGTGTTAAAATCTTCCCCCACCGTTCTATGAATGACCTTGTATTACATATTTGATAATTTTCTGTAAAATGTGAATTCATAACTTGGAAAAATTGGATTGTTTTTTCCTTGAGCTCAGCAAGAAATATTTTTCAGCTTCTGCACTAGGTTCGTTTGAATACTAGGCTCCTTCTGAATGCCAGAGAGGCTTTTCACAGCTCTGCCAGAAAAACAGCATTCAGGAGAACTGTCTGTTCTCCTTTAACCTCATTCTCAAAGCAATAGCAACAGAAAAATTGTTCTGGTCCTCCTGAGTCTTAAAAAAACATTAAGGCAAACACTGAGCTCAGACACTTGAAATTTAGCTTTATTACCAAAGGCTGAAAATGAGGCATTTGCCCTTGTAAATGCTTTAATACAGGGGTCGTTACCTATGCTCTCTGCACGACTGGATTAAGCTCCCTGCAACAGAGGATGGATTGGACTAATAAACTCTGGAGCTAGTAGAAAGCCCAAAGTAGTCTTAACAGTAAGGAAAACAATCAGCATGCATGCTATAGTGCAAGCAGCATTGTAGGAAACCTTTTCTTGCTCAAGGTTCCCCAGGGTATGGAGAGGGTGGGCTACTTGGGCCAGGCTATGTTCTTCAGACTCTCTTGCTTTGGATGTCTCAAAATTTGAAAGCAGGTATGTTAATTTGTTCTGAGAAGCAGACTGAGTTGCATAATAGCAGCTGCAGATAATGCAGAGCCTACCCTATCCTGAGATTTGCAGATTTGTCCCTCCTCCACACTGTCCAGAATGCCCATTCTCCTGTGGTTCATCTCTTTATTTCTAGGAGAGCAAGGCTGCTGTGGAATTGCTTGCAGTTGCCATTATGCAAACTGTATATCTGAATGAATTACTGCGCCCATTGCAAAACCCAAAGCGGTCATATCTGTGTTTACAGGTACAGGAAAATAAAGTATATGAACAGTTTACAAAACCAAATGAGGACCTTATTTTCTAGAATTAAGCATCATAAACACAGCACTCAAGGTATAGCCTCACTCAGCCCTGGTGAGGACACACCTTGAGTACTGTGTTCAGTTTTGGGCTCCTCCATACAATAAAGGCACTGAGGCCCTGGAGTGTGTCCAGAGAAGAGCAACGAAGATGTGAAGGTTCTGGAGCACGAGTCATATAGGGAGTGGCTGAGGGAACTGGGATTGTTCTGTCTGGACAAGCTGAGGCTCGGGGGAGACCTTATCTTCCTCTATAGCTACCTGAAGGGAGGTTGTGGAGAGGTGGGGATCAGCATCTTCTCCCATGTAACAGCGATAGGATGAGGATAAATGGCTGTAAGATGCACCAGGGAAGGTTCAGGTTAGATATTAGGAAGAATTTCTTCCCAGAAAGAGTGGTGATATACTGGAACAGGCTGCCCAGGGAGGTGTTCAAGAGCTATGTAGTTGTGGCACTGAAGGACATGGTTTAATGGACATTGTGGGGATGGGCCAATGGTTGGGCTAGATTATCTTAACGATCTTTTCCAACCTTAATGATTCTATGATTCTACAATTATCTGGGTGTGAACTCTTTTTTTTTTTTTTTCCTAACTCCTGCGTGATTAAAGTAGCTGAGAAGAAGGCGTTACTCATGCAAATATCTGCTCATCTATTCTGTTGGATCGTACTCAAGTCCCTGTGTAGTCTATCTCATGTATGAATGCATCATATCTGCGTTGCACAGTATCAGTCTGTTTGAAGATGCAATGGCCACACCTTGATTCTGGATATTTTAATGCTCTGGTGATACAATGCTTCAAGCAGCTAAGTAGATGTAGGGTAAGTTTAAATCTGTGTGAATGCTACAGGAAAGGCATGAGAATATTCCCCCTTGCTGGGAGTCAATGAGGTCTTTGAAATACATGTTACGGGCTCCTCAGGGTAATCTAATATTAATGTGAAAATATTCATGAAGCTAATGGCTAAATGAAGTAGCACCGATATCTAGCCAATAATCTATAAGTTTCCTCATATTTTATTTTCCGTGTTGTCTTCATTGTGTTATCTGGCTGAAGATGAAGATGTAAAGGAGGACTTACTGCTTCCATGCCAAGCTCAGAAGATTTTGTCTTTTAAAAGCAAGTGGTCATTAATATTTTTAGTGGGCTTGGACATATTACACTTTACATTGCTTATGTAAATGAGATGAGATTGCTTTTGTACCTCTGAGAAGGAAAGTACTGGTAGAGCTGTTCTGAAAAACCATTTATCTTATCACCTCAGGATGGCCAAGACAACCCTGTGCTGAATTTTAAAATGAGTGGGAATAATAAGAAGTGGAGGACGTGCTAGCATGAGTGGTGCAACTGATATGGTAGAAGGCGGAGAAGACATCTAGAGGGATGAGGACAGTCTTGAGAGTTGGGCGCACATGAACATTGTGAAGTTCAGCAAGGCCAAGTGCAAGGTCCTCCAACATGTTCAGGGCAATCCCAGGGATGAATATAGGTTGAGTGAAGAATGGATTGAAAGCAGAAGAGGAGGACTTGGGAGTCCTTGTTGTTGAAGTATTTAATGAGAGCCAACAGCGTGAGTTTAGAGGGCCAACTGTATGTTGGTCTGCATCAAAAGAAACAAGATCAGCAGGGTGAGGGAGGTGATTATCACCCTGTTTTGCTGTCATGAGGCCCCATCTGGAGTGCTGCAGCCAGGTTTGAGCTTACCAGTACAAGAAAGATGTGAAACTTTTAGAGCTGGTCTAGAAGAAGGCCACAAGGATGATAAGAGGGCTGGAGCACCTCTCCTGTGAAGAAAAGTTGAGGTAGATGGGCTTACTCAAACTGGAGAGGAGAAGGTTCAAGGGGAAACCTCACTGCGGTCTTCTAGTACCTAAAGGGAGCAAATAAACAAGATAAAGACTGACTTTTTATATGGTCCGATAATGATAGGTCAAGGGGTAAGAGTTTTGTACTAAAAGAGGAGAGATTTAGATTATAATTTAGGAAGAAATTCTTCACTAGAATTCTGGTGATGCACTGGAATAGGTTGTTCAAAGAAGATATGGATTCCCCATCCCTGGATGGGGCTTTGGGCAGCCTGATCTAGTGCCCATGGCGTGAAGGTTAGAACAAGTTGATCCCTTTCAACCCAGGCTGTTCTGTGATTCTCTGATTTTCTCACTACATCATTCAGATGTGGCTTATACTGTAGGGGTGGGGGGAACATTTTTCCTTTGTTATTAACTCTGCACATCAGGGTACGTGCACGTTGAGTCCTGTGGTCATGTAACACTCACCAACCACCTTCTGCCTGGGCCAGACCCATTTCTCTTTCATGGAGCAGCTGGGGCCATCGATGCATGAGTCTAGTGCTGCTCTTCAAACTGACAGAGGTAGTGGTTTGCCTCAAACGTGCAGAGTCATAAAACCAGCTGGGAACCTTCCCTTTGGCCAAATGTCTGTGTTTATATTCACCAGCCAGGAGCATGTGCAGGCATTAGAGAATTGGCTTTTGTTTTTTTAATAAAGGTCTTGTTGTTCAAGGGGGTGGAATGTTTTGGGATCTGCAATATGGTGGTATGTGGAACAGATGTTTCAAGAACCTTTCTGTATGAAGTCTTTATTACGTAGCTGCTCGTAAGTGTTGGGATTGAAGTCAGTGACTCAAATCATGACCAGACTGAGGATATTAATATGAATGTCAAATCTTTCTGAAGGTACAGTGATTCTTCTCATCACTGGATGTGGATTTCAAGGAAAAGAGCCAGGACTGGAGTCTTCCAAAGCTGTGCATTGAGTTTTACTTCTGAAAATTGACTTATCTTCAATGTAATAGTGAAATGAATCATTCATTTCTACTTCATGCTGGCTCTGTTTCCAGAGTATCTTTTGATGGAGCAGTTATCTGTTGTTAGCCATAACAAGCCCCCTGCTTTGTCATTGCCCCAGGTTATTGTTAAGCAATTATTATTGCTTCTTTGAAAGCATATGCATGCTGGTTTCCCTGCCTTTACACGTGGCTAGCCCCTCGTGCAAATGTATCTTAATCTAAGTGTAAAGATACACCTCTTTCCCAGTTTACTTGTCCTCTGACTCTCCTCAGATGTTTTCTTTTGCCTTTCTTTGTCATGCTGTATGAATTTACCTTACACTTGGCTTTATTCTTTGTCTTAATGAAACAGTGATTGCTTTTCCTTAAATGTCCTCCAGCAGGATTTCATTCTTACTGCTCATGACAGCATATTTTTTTTCTGCTGTACTTGTTTCATATACACACATTTGTCTCCTCTAGGTTTTGCTTTTCATGCATTTTGACGGTCTCTAACAAAACATGCTATTTTTTGTCCATGTTCTCTCCTTTTTGTCATCCTCTATTTTGCTGATTGTCTTCTCATTCTTAGAGACCAGGACTGCATTTCCCTAATTCTTTTTGGCTTTGAACTTACAGGCAGATTATGGCTAGACATTAATTAATTTATCCAAGAGTCTCTAGGCTGCTTTGTTTCAAAGAGTAACAAGCTCTTCTGTCAAGACACAAAATCTGGTGCTAATCATTCTTCATCCTTCTGTCTGATGTATATCTCACCTGCTGTCTTCTTCCTCTTATGTCTTTTCTAGTGAAGGTTATATTACAGGTAATCTTTTCTTTTTCTTTTTCTTTTTTTTTTCCCCCATCAGTTTTGGCAGCTCAATCAGCTAAGCCTGTGTCAGCAGCATTTTTAAAGCTCTAAGGCATATTTTGCCCTCTCCACAAATAGTGCTCTGTGTCTCAGTCTGCTACAGAGAGATGCCTCTTTGCTACAGTCTTGGTAAACTGAGGTTCATCCTCACTAATGCTGTTTTTTAAATCACTTTTTAAAGTGATAACATTTCTCATACACTTTCTCTCTTTGGACACAGCACAGCTTTTAAAACACTAACCTGACATTGTACTGATAAAGGGATTAAATGAAAGTATTTGCATGATGGCTTCCATAAAGATGATCTTTTTGATAGCTGACACCAAAATACATTACATAAGCACGTGAATCACTTGGAGGGGAAAAAGAGCAAGTAATATATAAAAAGACCAGCAGAGAAGTAGTGAGCTATGTCTGACATTGATTTTGTGGGATTTTATGGTGCCAATCGTTACGTGGTGTCTTACCAAAGAATCTGCTCATCCTGACCTCCTTGTTTCACTGTGTGATGATCCTATAACCACAGAAGCCCAAACTGGAAATGCTTCAGGAAGAACCATTTTGCAATCACCATAAAAAAAAAAAAAGGAATATTAACTGTTATGTTCTTGTGTCACCGGATGAATTTGAATTAACATTTTTTTTTTTCTGTCTTTTTGGCTTTACTTCAGAAATGCATACTTTGGGGGGAGGATGGATTTTACAAGCTTTAGGCAAGCTTTGCTAAATCCATAGCATACGAGGTACTGGACGACAGGCACTGGAATGCTGATTCCATGAGACTCGGTGTCTTATCGCGTCTGCGGGCAAAGAGTGGAAACGCTTTTACATTAGACTTGCAAAGTGTAAGGTGCAGTGCAGTACTCTCTGAGCCATTCTATCAGGTTCGTAGAGTTAGACACTACAGCCAGTTTTGTAACTTTTTGTTTTTGTTTTTTATTTCTCTTGTAAGGAAGTATACCATAAATCTGTGCTGGGCATGTCCTGAAGAGTTCAGAAACAATTTGACATAGTCATGTAAGTTTGAATGAATGTATTAGTGGATGATTATTTGATAGAACCAGGATGCAAAAAAATTCAATTCTTCATCCTGTCATTGGCCTGCTAAGCTGAGAGAAAGTGTATCTTTGTGCCTTTGGTTCCATGTGTATAATGTGATCCTTCTTCCTGTAGTAGCTGAGTGTCTCTTATTCTTATTAATGCATATAATCTTGAATCATGCCCCTGTGGCAAGTAAACAGTCTCTTTTTTATATGTAGGTGGGTTATATTCATACCACCAAACATAGCCAAGTAGTGTTTGACTCCAGTGACTTCAGATCAAGCCAATAGCTTTGGACAGCAGATGGTATGAACCATCTTTCCCTCTGCTGAATACTAATCACAGTAATCTCTGCTGTAATAAACATAATGCCTAAGTTAGGCTGAGTTTGAGAAGATCTCTGCAGAATAGGCCTCTGGGAGATTAAAAAATATTTTTTTTTGTATTGTTTTTTTAATATCTAACTCTGAAGACAGAGAGAAGTTTTGTGCACAGGGGACTTCACCCCAGATTGACCACTTGGTCTGTTGCACAACAAGGAAGTAATGGTAGGTGCAACTTGACAAAGAGAAAATCCCCACATTCATCTGTTTTTCTGTGTGGAAATTACTAAATAAGTACAGCCTTCCTTTATGACTTGCAAGTAGATTTCTCTCCTTCAAAATGCAGACAGAAACACAGACTTATTTTTCAGATGACGGATGCTACATAGAGCTAAATGAGATATTTATATTTAATAGTAATTATGCCTTGACTAGGAAGAAAATGTAGGTCCCTGTTTTCTCTGTGATACCACATACAAACAGAAATACAAGACAAACTACCAAAGCAAATGATTAGCTATCATTACTTAGCAAATATTTGCTTCCTTGATCAGAAGTGACTATCATGGATAAAAGAAAAACCGCTGAGAAGCTGTTAGGTGTACTTTGCTGTTGGTTTGCTTTACCAGCCTCTGCAGAAACAGAGGCTCATTGTTACTTTCAGAAAACAGGTTTTTCTCCTGATTACAGATCCAGAGTCCAAACTCACAAGCTGTGTCTATGCTGTCTGCCCAAGGCTGCCTTTAAATCTGTCCTCTTTGTAGCCAACAGGGCTCCAGATGCAGTAGCAAGGCCAGTGGATTCATGCATGTCATGGCTAAGCTTCCTTCCAGGCTGCCTTGGGATTGCTGCATGGGTTGGGAATGGAGTATGCTGCTCATTTAGTGTCTGTATCTGTACAGGTGTGTCTGTAGCTTCAGGCTGTTTTCCATGTTTTGCTGTTTTAGATTGTTCCTTGAGGCTACAGCTATACCGCTAAAAGCACCTATACTTGGGCATGTTGCTGGTTCTAAAATGGTGCAGAGTGGTCTGCTTGCAACCCACTCAGAGCTGGCTTCTTTATAGCAGCTTGCTTGATTCCTTCACATTCACATGATGAAGCACCTGTTCTTTTGGGTCTCTTCTAGAGAGCCAAATCTCTCTAGAGAGGTTTGTTGCCTGCCAGGGGCTTACATCTGGGACATAAGGAAGAGACTACCTGGAATGACAAAGCCAAAGGACTACTCTCTGCTCCTGTTCTTTCAAGCTGAGTCACATGAGGCTACAACTAGGAAATTTCTAAATATCAGAAAAAAATTTATGTCACTTGGAAATCTGCTGAAGCAATCAGGGGCACAGGTAGTGTTCTCAGTCCTCCTGTTTGCAGGCTACAATCTGGGCAGAAGGAGGAGAATGGAACAGTTGAATGAATGGCTGCATGGATGGTGTCGTTGCTCAGAACTTTGAGTTCTATAGAATCATAGAATCATCAAGGTTGGAAAAGACCCACAGGATCACCCAGTCTAATCATCCACCCATCACCAATAATTCTCGCTAAACCAAGTCCCTCAACACAACGTCCAAACGTTCCTTGAACACCTCAGGGTTGGTGACTCCACCACCTCCCTGGGCAGCCCATCCCAGTGCCTGAACACCCTTTCAGAGAAGTAGTATTTCCTAATGTCGAGCCTGAACCTTCCCTGGTGCAGCTTGAAGCCATTCCCTCTAGTCCTATCACTAGTCACACGAGAGAAGAGGCCGACCCCCAGCTCACTATAACCTCCCTTCAGGTAGTTACAGAGAGCAATAAGGTCTCCCCTGAGCCTCCTCTTCTCTAGACTGAACAATCCCAGCTCCTTCAGCCACTCCTCATAAGGCCTGTGCTCCAGACCCCTCACCAGCTTTGTTGCCCTTCTTTGAACACACTCCAAGGCCTCAATGTCTTTCTTACAGTGAAAGGTCCAAAACTGGACACAGTAGTTGAGGTGCGGCCTCACCAGGGCTGAATACAGAAGGACAATTACTTCCCTGTTCCTGCTGGCAACACTGTTTCTGATGGAAGCCAGGATGCCATTTGGCCTTCTTGGCCTCCTGGGCACACTGCTGTCTCATGTTCAGTCTAGCATCAGTCTATACTCCCAGGTCCATTTCCTCTACACAGTCTTCCAGCCACTCTGCCCCAAGCCTGTAGCATTGACTGGTGTTGTTGTGGTCAAAGTGCAGGACCCGGCATTTGGTCTTGTTGAATCCCATTCCATTGGCTTCAGCCCAGCTATCCAGCCTGTCCAGATCCCTCTGTAGGGCCTCACTGCCCTCAGGCAGATCAACACTTCCAGCCAACTTGGTGTCATTTGCAAACTTATTGAGGGTGCACTCAGTGCCCTCATCCAGGTCATCAATAAAGATATTGAAGGGGACAGGCCCCAGCACCAACCCCTGGGGAACACCACTCGTGAGCTGCGCCTTTAAGACTTCCTTTTTGAAGAGTGACCAGCCATCTTGGACCCTTTTACTCTCTAAGACTGAATCACAGGGGACTCCCCCTACTAGTCTCCTGAACAATTCAAAGTCTGCCCTCTGGAAGACTAAGGTAGCAGTTTTGCTGTTCCCCATCCTGGCTCCACCAAGAATCGAGAACTCTACCATTTCATGGTCGCTCTGTCCAAGACAGCCCCTGACCTCCACATCTCCCACCAGACCTTCTCTGTTTGTGAACAGCAGGTCTAACAGGGCATCTTCTCTTGTAGGCTCTCTCAGCAGCTGCATCAGGAAGTTATCCTTCATGTATTCCAGAAACCTCCTAGACTGCTTCTTCTGTGCTGTGTTGTATTCCCAGCATATGTCGGGGAAGTTGAAGTCCCCCAGGAGGACAAGGGCTGGTGATTCTGCAGCTTCTGCCAGCTGCTCGTAGAACACCTCATCTGTCTCTTCATCCTGGTTCGGCAGTCTATGATCAAGGATGCTCCTTCGATAGACTGGGCATGTTGACTTTGGATGGGACGCAACAGATCAGGAGAGGCAAGAATATCCTGGGCAGCAAGCTGGCTATATTAATCACCAGGGCTTTAAACTAGACGTGGATAGGCAAGATGTTGTACTTGATTCTTCTGGCTGAGTGACAGAAGAGCCAGGGAACACTGTCACTTTAGGAAGCAGTGGGAAGAAACCTCAGATTTGTCCCAGAGGAGTGAGTGGTTGGGGGGGGGGGGGGAGGGAATTCTCCAAGAAGGTAATGCCACTGATAACTCAGCTGAATTGCCTCTGCACTAATGCACGCAGCATGGGAAATAAGCAGAAGGAACAGGAAACCATGGTGTTATAGGAAAACTACAGTCTTATTGCAATGACGGAAACATGGTGGGATGAATTGCACAACTGAAATACTATGATTGAGAGCTAAAAGCTTTTTAGAAGGGATAAGCAATGTAGGAGGCTTGGGGGAGTTGTCCTCTATGTTAAGATGTGGACAGACAGTGAAAAGCTGTCTCTGAGAAACAGTCATAAATAGACTGAGAGCCTGTGGATTAAAATTAGGGAATGGACCAATGAAGGACATTCGGTGGTTGGGGTCTACCACAGGCCATAAGATCAAGGGGATCCTGTTGATAAGACCTTCTTGCTTCAGCTGCAAGAGGTGTTGCACTTGCGGCTCTCATCCTGATGAGGGATTTCAACCATTCAGTTATCTGCTGGGAAAACGTCACAGGAATCTGCAAGCAATCCAGGAGACTCCTGGAGTCTGTTGAGGATAACTTGCTGGTCCAGGTATTGGACAGACCCATCAGAGGTGAAGCGTTGGTGAACCTGGTGCTCACCAATGTGGAGGAAATCATTAAAGAGGTTAAAATTGAAGGCAGGCTGGACTATAGCAATCATGCCATGTTAGAGTTGCCGCGATCAAGTGATCAGGTCTGGCAAAGAGTAGACTCAGGACCCTGAACTTCAGGAAAGTGTGCTTCAGGTTGTCTCAGAAACTATTGGACGAGATCCCCTGGGATCTTTAAGCTCCCTTCCAACTTAAAACAGTCTCTGATTCTACAAGCCTAAAATTTTTCTGGACCCTTTGGCTCTAGAATGGGAAACTGAGAGTTGGGTTGCAGTCCACCAGAGGAGTATTTTCTGAAGAAGGAAGGGAGGCGTTTATTAAAGGAAGACCTAAGGGGACAGCACTGGAGGGCTGGTTAAGACTCATCAGGATTAGTAAGGAACTAAACCCCATCAGTGTCACCTTTTGGGAGTGATCTGTTTCCAGGATATCCCTCAGTTTTATTTGAAGAAGATTAGTTAATTACACCAAGAGACAGACTGAGAAAGAAGTGGTGATTATGCAATATCGGCTGATCACTTGTCTGTTGTCTGAATTACATATGTACTGCTTTGCTCCGGGGGATGGGGGCCAATTGTTTTTCTTGTATTGTCAGAAGATGGTTAGTAGCCTATAATTGCTCTGATGTGAGCCCTTCTGCTCCTCATGGATGGCGGCTCAGGGTTTGAGCCCTTTCAAAAACACTGATTACAGCATAGGCCTCTGCATTCCCTTCAAAGGACTGTGATTCACCCCAGGAAAGTGGATTGCTTATAAACTGGGAGAAAGAGACCATGATTCTGTTTCTTGCTTTACCACCATGGCTCTGGTTCTTTGAGCTTAGACACCCAGGTTTGAGCATGCCTCCCAGGTCTTGTCTACCTTACATTAAATTACTAGCTATACCTTGAAATCCTCCAGTGGAAATGCTGCTTCTGCTACCAAAAAGTGTTTTGCAAGAACAGATTATGTCCTTGCCCTACAAAATGAGCTACTCAAAAAAGATGCTGTTGCTAGCTTCATGAATCTATCTGGAGGCTTATGCTTATGCAAAGCTGTGGTTAAAACATGTCACCCTTAGTGGACTTTATTGCTCTGGAGACTTTTCTAGTATGGATCTACCATAAGCCTCAGCTTTTCCATTTATAAATTGGAGCTGATAATGCAATGATAGTAACAAGAAAGCTGTTTGAGACAGGTTTTTTTATGAGGTAGTACTGCTGCTCCTGCTCTTACCACTGCATTGCAATGCTGGCAGAAAATTAGGGCCTCCTAACCACTTTCTCCACTTACACACTACTACAGCCATTTGCCACTGACCCAGGAGAAGAAATAAGTCTGACAGAATGAAGAAGGAAACAGTAAATGCTGCATTGGTGGTACAGACACTGAGACAGGAAGGGACAAAAGATAACACATTTTAGTCTAGAGGCTTCTTGGCTTCTTTAGCAAGTGCACAGACATCTTCTCTGTCCCAACTGAAACATTCCTCCCAAGCTAGTTTTCTAAGTCATCCACAGAGTCTAGAGAGTAATTTTAATCCCTGTTTTGCTGGCTGAGGACTCGCAGTTGACACCACTGAGGTGGTAGCTGGTCGCTTGGTGGAAGTGTGGATCTCATGTGGATGTTTGGATGCCCTGGGGATGGCAGACAAATCATACCGTAGCTGTAGTTGCAGCTGGAGAGTGTGAGGCCACGCTACACATTGTCTACAGCCTTTTTTATCTCTCTGGATCAGAGCTTCAAAGACAGAGCAGTGAGTTATTGTGGCCAGCTGGCATGAAACTCCTTAAAAGAGAGCAATTGCTTAAGCATTAACGGGTACACAGTGTTGATATATGAGTAAGCACTAATGGGTACATGCTGATAATGTACAAGATATCAATAGGAGGAAATTCTTTCCCACCTGTGCTGTGTGAGAAATGAGACCCCGCATTTAACTTACTGTAAAAGGTCTGTTGGGCTTTCAAGTATATGGAGGGTGTTCCTGTTGCATAAGTCTCATCTGATCTGCTCTTCTCTGTTACTATGAAGAGGAATAAAGACCACCCAGACCCATATTGTCTGCATATCTTAGGATGGATCTATGAGAATTTTTGTGGTTGAGTTACATTAAGAGGAAGTTCTTACAACCCGCCGTAGCAAATAAGCACCTGTTATCCTGCGTAACCATAATTAAGATTAGATAATGCACCATGTGGGAACGCTTTCTTTTCAGGAAATTGGGTGACAGTTAATTTCTGACAGTGAGTAACTTGTCTTTGTATGTTAGTAATGTGACACCTTCATAAGATTTTATGACACCACTTCTCAAAAAACATAAAATATCAGGCAAGTTCCTTAAGATTTGGCTGGGGAAATCCCCAGCCCCGACGATAAAAAGAGCTCCCATTCCCCTGGCTGTCACATCTGCTGGCAGAGATGAAGCACACACAGGTGGCTCTGCTGCTCCTTGTGCAGGGCATATTCGCACAGGCAACCATGGTGACAACGACAGACGTGGTAAGAAGGGATCTCATCATCCAAGCTTTGTGCCTTTGGTTCTTTTCATGTCATTTAGATTGTTGCAAAGTCTTTTCAGGTTGTTGGGAAGTTATTAGACAAATGTTGAGATCTTTGCATGGAGAAAGTTTAAAGTATTTCTCCATCCTCCCCTCGACTAATGTACAGGGACTGGGTAATAAATGTGAAAATGAGGCATGGGTTTAAAATCAGAGTCAAATTCTGCCTTTGGTTAGATGAGTGCAACTCCCAGTGAGGATCTCAGTGGATATTAAATGCTCTGTGTAGCTTCTAATTAATTAGCAAGGGCTTATAACAGGAAAGGATACACATCTTTGATGTGGAAGGAGTTGGGAGGCGGGGGCTTTCCCAGCTGCTCGATTGCTGTCATAATCACTGTCCAGGCACATGAAAGCCATGGTGGGTGTTTTGCATGGAGTGTTCTCCCTCTTCCCCCTAAAACTATATCTGGTTGTGCATGAGAGAAGTTCAAATCAAAGGCATCAGTCAGGAAAAATAGTAACAGGGAGGAGGGGAGAAAACTTTGAAAATATGTAAGAAATAGCATCAGTGAGAGATTTGTTTTGATTTTCCATGGTCTCATTTTCGTTTTTAATTTAAAACTAGGCTTAAATTGTCATTAGAAAAAGTTTTCAAAATAGCTTTTAAGTATTCCCAAATGAAAGAAAACATTTTGTCTTAGCTTGACCCAAGAGGCTGCCTTTTAGTATTTCTAGAGTTAACATTAGGAAGACTCCCACTTTGTCTCTCAGTGACTATGGTATGTCTGGTTTAGTCACCAACCTGGAATA
This sequence comes from Gallus gallus, assembly GCF_016699485.2. NCBI lineage: Eukaryota > Metazoa > Chordata > Aves > Galliformes > Phasianidae > Gallus > Gallus gallus. Next base: position 165,481,400 of record NC_052532.1, on the reverse strand, counting down.
CCTAGTTACATTTTTTGATGTTTGGGAGTGCTGTGGATGCAGGCAGTGGATGCAGCATGTCCTGGAATGTGCATTTACCTGGGTAATGAACTGAGAGCTGCAAAAGTCAAGGAGATTTAAATGTATGCTGATAAACTGAGGAGAGGAAACTTAAATAGGAGATATTTCTCCTCATTCTGCTTAGCTTAAAGCTGGTTCTGCATTTGTGTAATTTAATTGCTACTACCTACGTTCACACCATGCCTGAACACACATATGGTTGTTCAAATGGATAGCTTTGACAAACTGTCCCACAAAAGTTTGTCCATGCTGTCCCCTTTGCTACCCACTTGGAGTTCGCTATCATCCCCTGTCTCAGGAATGGGGGCTGGGATTTGGGAAATGCAGCAAGACTGAGCAATAGGTGTCCTCCTGTGGGGAAGCCCATTTGGTGCTTCGTCTGTCACACCATTTGACACTGAGGGTGTGTTGCTGCAGTTCCCAGCTTGTCACAAGTTTTGGTGAGGCTCTCCTGTGGGCAGCAGTATGCTGCATCACCATGGCACACTGTCCTTAGACTACACTCCATGTAGTCGTGGCAGACCTCCAGGGATGCACAATGCCAGGGTGACAGCTGCTCTCTTTTCTGTGACAGGGAGGCACATATGTTCACATCTGAACATTAAAGGGGATGTATGTTGTTTTATTACATAAAAGACTCCCAGGTGGATCAGCTTCCCAGCTGAGAAGCATGGCAGCTCACCTCATGCTCACTCCCCATGGCACTATGCTGTCCCCTCTGCAGTGAGCAGAGTGTCCCAGCTGTCACAGCTTGCAGCCTGATGGCTTAGATTGAAGGGGTAGCAAGTCCTGCTCCGAGAGACTGGCGTGCAAGCTGGGTGGCCAGGAGCAGATGTCACTGCTGGAAGAACAGCAGTCTGCGAATTTAGGGCAGGGGGACACATTGCTGTCGTTTTTGACTGCCACACAGATCTGCCAGATCTGTCTGTCAGAGACCCAGCTCACACCTCTTGATCAGGCTGATCGTCCCCTGCCTTCCTCTGGCCACACATAGCCTATCTCTGGGACGAGGTGTCTGCAAAGTGACACTGTGCTTGGGGAAATGCTAGTTGTCAAGAGCATCCAATTAATTTTATAGTTTCTGGGGATGGCTCCCACAGTAAAAATCAAAGTGCTTTGTAGCTGTAGGATGGAGGCTAGCTGGTGGAAAAGGGAAGGTGCCAAATGCAGGAATTTGCACTGAAAGAGGCTTTCTTTTCCATTTTAGACTCCTCCTGCCAGCACACTTCAATATCTGACCCAGCTTAATGAGAAGACTACCAGCCAGCACACCTCCCCAAAGGTATGACCATTGCTAACTGTTCAATAAAGTCCAGAAAAGAGTATAACTAAGAAGTTGCCATGCATTTTTTAATTGCAACATAGTCACTTGGAGGCATAACCCTGATGCAGGTAAGTCAGTCTACCCAGATGTTGTAGTAAGAAGTCAGATGAGGTTTAACAGAAGCAAGTGTAGAGTCATGTACCTGGGAAGGAATAACTGCATGTGTCAGTAGAAGTTGGGGGATGACCTGCTGAAGAGGAACTCTGTGGAGAAGGAACTGGGGGTCTTGGCGGATGACAGGCTGGCCATGAGCCAGCAGTGTGCCCTGGTGGCCAAGAAGGCCAATGGCAATCTGGAGTGCATTAAAAGGAGCGTGGTCAGCAGGTCATGGGAGGTGATCCTTCCCCTCTGCTCTGCCTGGTCAGGCCTCATCTTGAGTGCTGTTTCCAGTTCTGGGCTCCCCATGCAAAAAAGACAAGGATCTCCTGGAAAGAGATTAAGAGCAGGGAGCCACAAAAATTATAAGAGCCCTGGTGCATCTTCCCTGTGAGGAAAGTCTGAGAGAACTGGGTCTATTCAGCCTTGAGAAAAGAAGACTCAGACTCAGAGGTGATCTTATTAATGTTTATAAATATCTTAAGTGTGGGAGACAAAGGGACATGGCCAACCTCTTTTCAGTGGTCTGTGGGGACAGGACAAGGGGAAATGGCCATAAACTGGAGCATAGGAGTATGCAAAACAAATTCTTCCTGGTGAAGGTGATGGAGCCCTGGAACAGGCTGCCCAGAGAGGCTGTGAATTTTCCTTCACTGGAGATATTCAAGACCCTCTGGACGCCTACCTATGCAACCTGATGTAGGGAGCCTGCTTTGGCAAGGGGATTGGACTCGATGATCTCTGGAGGTTCCTTCCAACCCCTACAATGCTGTGATTCTGTGATCTAGGATCCATGAAGAGACGAATTCCCAAAATTGTCAGTGTTGTTGCCATGTCATTCTCTGCTTTGCTCGCATACAGTGATTTGATACAGCCCTTATGACTACTGAATTGCATCCCAGACATGAAACAGTTTGGGCCACAGGGATCTGATGACAGATTTTCAAACGGTTTAGTGGTGATGACCTCCCTGGAGGAAGGGGAAGGCTTCTGTTCAATTCTGTCTTCCTCATGCAAATGAGAGTAGGGCCTTGAAATAATATTCTGTCACCTCTAAAAAGTGCCCTCTAGAGGCTGATGAGAGTGAGAAAATCTTGATTCTCCCTATTCTACTTAGTTCAATTTTTACTCAACTATTTACTGGCAGAGGGACTCAAATCTGATTTTTGAGAATTCTGGTACAGTGCTCAAGTCCAAGGTCTGTGGATTTCAGAATTTGGTCTCTTTGCCTCCCTCTGTCATTGACTGCTCAGTAACACGTTTGCTTTGGAGATGATTCTACAGGCTACAGTTGCTCTGAGTGGTCCTGAAACCTAAGCATCAAGAACAGTGTTTACCGAAAGCACAGCTCCAGCTCGAGTCAAAGACAGTAGGCAGCTTGACAGCAGGTTTTCATCACCCAGGCTAGCCCAGTGTGGGATGTATGGAGGAACCTCTTGTAAGAGAGTGTTAAATCTCCACCTCCAGCTGAGAGCTTAAAAAATTAAATGGAATTAGGAGTGGGACCCCAAACCCATCCATCTCCTTGTACAGCTGAGATGGCTCCTGTCCTTGCCATATGGTTTCTGTGGATCACATTCTGTCTTAGGAAGAGCGAGAAGCTAATTTAGAATTGTGAATGCCACTGGGATGAAATGTAGCTGGAAATTAAGCATTGAAATGGCTAGGCTGTTTTGAGGATGTAACTCTAATTTACAGTTTAGGCAACTGAATATATTTTCTGGTGTTCAGCAGATCAGGTACCTGTTGGCTCTTGGTATCTTTCTTAAATTGAAGGGATGTAGGAAAAGAACATTTCTCATAGCTTCAAATATGTATATGTAACAGCTTAATTTTACAGTGATATGTTGCTGTCGAGTCCTTGCTGTAGGCTAGGACAGTTTGCTCTCATTTAAAGATTCAGTGTAAATTATTAAACTTTAAAAAACATACAACTCCATCAAAAGTAACAGCCTGTCCTGTGCATTTTTCGATAGGATAAGGAAAGACATTTTTGCCATGTGGTCATCATTTCACTGATGTTATACCTTGATTGAAGCACTTGCTGACCCAACAGGATGTTAACTAAGAAATGCTTCTTTTTCTCATCAGTATTATGATCCTAAAGTTATCAACGTCAGTGGAAGAGAAGAAGCTGTTTTCCCTACCCAGGCTGTCTTCTCCTTTGGGGAGACTGTCTCTTGGCACACATATAAATAGCACTGAGTGCAGTGAAGCTCTGCCTTCAACTCTAGGCTCTCTTTCAACACAAATATTAAAATAGAATGATTGTTTTTCATAGGGAATTTGAATGCCCAAGTTGGAGGTTTTTCTGCAGGATCCTTTTGGGTGATCATTTGAGTAAACTTATGAAGAGTTTATTTGACATATGGAATAAGCATTGTACCACTAGAAAACAAAAATGATAATAATAATAATAAAAAAGGATGGCTCTGTATAGTTAGGACCATAGTTTAGTGAAATGTAAAACATATATTTCACACATTTCTATATATAGAAACATGTACATATGTATAGTACATACTATGCTATTCTATATATAGTATACTCTCCCCTAGAATATGCGTGTATATGTATTAAATATGTACACATATATGTTATATCTATGTTATATACGGAAGGGATGGAATACAAGACCTTCCACCCAACAGTTAGTATGCCAATGCTCATGACAGTCCTACAGATACTCAGTAAGCCATATTCATATCTTCCTTTGTTCTTTTTCCCCTACCTGTTTATTTTCCTGTTACTGCTGAGCAATGTACCATCCTTATCATGCCCATGTAGAGGAATCAGAGATGCAAAATCTCCCAAGTGACCCATTCTTAAGACCTAAGGACATAGGGACCTATTTTTCATACTAGTTTACATTCTGTTAGACGTACTCAGAATTAGTCTGCAGTATGTTTTCAGCGTGATATTCAGAAGTACTTTCGTAACCTATCTGGCAGGGAAATCAATAGAAATGACATGCTGGGACACTCTTGCATCCTATGAGATACTTCTTTGCTTCTTTTCATGTTAAATGTCTTCAGTAGTCTGGCCTGGAGTGAAGTTTTAAGGACCATGGTGCTTGAATAACACAGATAAAATGTCTTTTCATGATTTCTTTCAAAATGAGGCATATGCTGCTTGTTAGGGCTGCAGAAAGAGGTTGCCAGAAGTGTGAACTCGGATAATTCCTTCTTGGGCTTTGCTGCTGGCCATCACTGCATGTTCTGGCCTGGTTGGGTTGTGAGGAAGTTAACTGAAACCACTGTGAAAAAGTGAGAGTACTGCTGGAATTTCATCTTTTTGGTTAATAGTTTTGTTGTTTGCTTCTTTTTATTTTTAAGAGGGAGAGAGGATAAGAATATGATGAATAACACTGGGATTTCTGCAAGGCAAGAGGAGAGATTATAGAAAGAAGTGTATTTGAAGAGCAAGTTTCTAGCTTTAAAATATGCAGCTGCACTGAAGTATGTGCCAGAATATTTTAAAGTATCAATAAATAAATTTATTAATAAATTCATCATAGGTTTATGAACTGGCAAACATTTTGTGTACAAACAAAACCCAAATATTTCACTGCCCCAAACATGCTCTGAATTCAACCTGGTGTTTATAGGAAATTATGTGATTTGGCTGTAAATTATGGCATGACTATCAATTGCCAGCCCTGACCTTTCCGTACACCATATCCATTGCTCCAGTGGTAATGCTCTGAGCGTGCAGATGGCCAGGACAAGGCAATACATATTAATGGCATGGGTCATAGTCTTGCAAGCTATCCATGGCTGAGGATGAGTGGGCTGTGATGTGTAGGTGTGATGTTCAACACTGTAGGAAAAGAGATATCTCTGCATTAGGTTGAGCCTGAATATTTAATTCTTCACCTTTCAGTAGCAGATGATTAAATTCATGCCTGTTTGTTGGGGCTGGCTGAGAAATTTCAAACAAAGCATGTTTCTTTTTAAAACTTTCCCAGTCACTATTTTCTATTTTGCTGCTTTCATCTCTATGGATGGAAATAACTAGATGATCTGATTAATTCAATTTGGATTAACAGAGCAGTAAATGTAGGACTTAAGTTACTAAGTTATTATTTTCTTGATGTTGTGTGGTTTCTTACCTCCTGGCAAGATTTTCATTATCTTAGGATAACTGTCCACAATGTACATAGAATCGTGGAATCATAGAATGGCTTGTATTGGAAGGGATCTCAAAGATTTTCCACTCCCAATCCTCTCCTATGGGCAGAGCTTCCACCCAGCAGGTCAGGATGCCCAGGGCCCCATCCAACCCGGCCTTGTGTGCCTCCAGGGAGGGGGCATCCACAGCTTCTGTGGCAGCCTGTTGCAGGCTGGGGACTTAAGGACTGTTCTATGCTTCTGATGCTTCTATTTTTCCAAAGATTAAATCTTTACAACAACATTTAATTTTTTATTATTATTATTTTATTTATTTTTTTTAACCAGACAATACTCCTTCTCTGAAGGGGTGGTCAGGCACTGGGATGGGCTGCCCAGGGAGGTGGTGGAGTCACCGACCCTGAGGTGTTCAAGGAATGTTTGGACGTTGCGTTGAGGGACATGGTTTAATGAGAACTACTGGTGATGGGTGGATGGTTAGACTGGGTGATCCTGTGGGTCTTTTCCAGCCTTGGTCATTCTGTGATTCTATGATTCTATGATAATAGAAATTCCTTGGAATAAAAAGTTGAAAAATATCTAACAGCAAATTTCTTGATCCTATAGTTGTCAGATTATTGTCAGGCATTAGCTATTGGTTCTAGAGAAGAATATTAACGTTTTTTTCATTACTGCCTTGTTTTTGCAGTTCTTTGCCAACGTGACTGGCTCTCTGGATGACCACGGAAGTTGTCAGTGTTCTGTGTACTTGCCGGATACCACCTTTCCTGTGCAGAAGGCCGAGCAATTGCAAGTGATAGCCACAACGCTCTTGCAGAAATTTGAAGCAGAACTTTCTCAAGTAAGATGTTCTTTTCTCACAAATATAACAATTGTACCTTTGCTGAAAAATGGTTTTCTGTGAAAGAGTACAGCAGTCAGCACTTTTCGGTGACCTGTCTTTCAAACAGCAGGAAAGAGGGCTCTGTGAGGGCAGGGAGAAGGGTGATTAAATCTCAAATCTCTGATACTGCAGCATGTCATACATTTGAATATCCTTAGCTTCTGTTCTAGGCCCTTGCAGCTAGAGGCGCGTGGCATTTCAGGAAGGAGTGTTGTATTTTTCCTCTTTTGACTCTTCTTTTATTGGTCTGTGATTGCTATGCAGAGCTGGAGGAAGCCAAGCCTCCTGCTCTTTCGTGTGTTATCATTTGTATCAAGCCAGATTGCAAGAGAGAAACAAATGGAAAGAGGAGTAAGGTCAACATATCTCAGAGCGAGGAAGTAGGTGAATATTTTGTCCCCTTACTCTTTTTGTTTTCATGGATTAAAAATCAATCCAACAAACAAAGTTCTATGTCAACATCTGAGGCTGTGGCAGGGAGAGTGCTGAATTATGTATTATTTTTCAAGACAAACACTTCTTCTGCTACTTTGGCTGCTTGTTGTACAAATTCAGATCAATTTCTGAGGAACTCAGACAGACTTACACGTGCTGCAGTGCAATGGGGCAAGCTGCCTGTGAGGGCAGAAATCTGCCTTTGACTTTTGATGGTAGGTAAATATTCAGGATTCAGATGAGGTGTCCAGCAGAAAGTGTTTTCTTCAGGAACTGGGCATCTTAAGGAATGAAGTGTCCTTGAATTAATCAGCAGAAAAGGCACAGCATTAAATTATAAATTCTAACCATAAATATTCATAAACCTCCTCTGGTATAATCAGGAACAGATAAGAAATTAAGCATAAAACATCACAACAACAGGCAGAGGATCCTACGGAAAGATCAGTTGAAATCACTAGATTTGAAAGAACTGAAGCTGATGAAGCACATTCAGCTGTCAGTGGGGATGTGGAGGGCAAGCTGACAGAAGCTCCACTGTTTCCAAATGCAGGAGCTACTTGTCCTCCTGCAGGAAGGAGGTGTTGCTCAGTTAATGATCCATGACAGTCACAGAGATTTCAGAACTTCATACTGTTCCCATCGTGGTCACTGCCAGCATTTGAGACTAATTGCACTGGGAAAAGAGCAAGGCCATGATTCCCAAACAGAAACTTGGTGTGATTCTTCAAGGTGTTTGCATCCCTCTTTTCCCAATTGCTTGCCATGTTGAAACTGGCCTCTTACTGGTACTCTCCTCAGAGCACTGCATGTTCCATTTAGGATGAGTGGCATATCTGCCAGCCTCACAGATCCGCAGTGCATCTCAAGTGCTGCTTGATCTTTCTATGTGGACAACCTCAGATGTCCATTGACTTTACAGGGAGTTCAGGCATCTTGCTCGTAGGAAGACACAGGTTACTATAGATACCTGAAATTAGATGTCTGAGTTTGTATCTGAAACTCACCTTTGAAGTGAGGGCAAGATGAATCCTTGCTGTGAACTTTAATGTCCAGGCTGCTAGCTGGTATAAACTGGTATAACTGTATTGTCTTTAGGTGCCCAGCAGTGTACTGCAGTGTAGATGCTGACCTTGGCTTTAAATTCTAGCTGCAGACAGTGACAATTCTTGACCTCACTCAGGCTTCACTGAATTTCACCCTGTCGAGACCAATCAGCCAAGCAGTGTTACAATGCATCTGGTTAGATGAAGTGTGACATACAATGCAGTGTGATACAGGCAAAGAGACACTTCGGGTCAGAAATAAAAACGAACATTTTATTTTGTCGTAACTGTATGTGTGCAAATTATCTCAGTTATGATGTTGTTTTTCTGCAGAAAGGAGAAATCTCTCAAGCACTGCCCTGTAGATACCTGAACTTAAGCAATCTAAGATCTTGTGATGCACGAGTCTCTGTACACACAGATACTTCACCATCTTTCTTGTGAAGTCCCATATACTACCTTCATTGTAATAATACTCACAGAAAGAAGAAAATAATGGAACAGTGAAATGAAAGCCTCGTTCTCACTGTTAATCGTTATTAGAAAATATCCTGAACAAAATTCTAGGGAATCATTCTGCCATCTGCAATTCTGTTGGCAATTCAGATCCCAGTCTGTCTTTGTAGCTCAACCTAGTCTCACCACAGTGGTGGGGATTTCTACTAAGTGCTTGCTTTTTGGACACTGAGAACCCATGCTTTATTCAGTCTTCTACAACACCGTTTGAAGCTCATGGGAGCTTTTCCTGGGTAAGAGCTTCAGGATTGGGCCCTCTTAAGGATGCTTTCCATGTGCTACAAGTCCCAGATAAACAGCCTGATTGAATCATTAACCTTTTGCCTGATTGTACGCTAATTCAAAAAAGCAAGGGGGTCCTTTTATAGAATCAGCAGGCAGGGAAGCTTGCAGATAAAGAGATGCTCTCATGCGCCAAATGAGTGCAAACTGTAGGCTGAAAATACCAGACTAATTTTTCCTCTGTCACATCAACCTTTGCCAGCATAATTATGATTACAGAAGAAAATTAACCTTTCAAATCAAAGCGGGAATTGGCTGCTCCTCTCAATAAGAAAGGGGAGAGGACACCTCAGTAACAGGGATGGATCAGCACTTTATCCCAAGGAGACAGAGTACCTTTTAGAACTTAACTCACAATGGTCACGACATCCTCACTTTAACAAAGACAGGAGAAAAAAGCACTCCTACCCTCCACCAGGAAGAACTGTTTTCAAAACAGATCAACCTGGAGTGGAATTCTTCTTAGTGTCAGCTTGCAGACTGCTTGCCAGCTGTGCTCCTTATGGGTTTGTGGAGGTCACAGCTGCCCGAAGCCCCAGGCCAAGTGGCTTTATAGGACTGCTGGTTTGTCACTTCTTTCTTATCTACCCATGTTTACTTTTCTTTTCTTCTTTTGCATCTTCATCTTGCACTTCAGTTCCCCCTTCTGTAGTCTCCAAATGTATGCTGGAGAAGTGTCTGTTTGCATGCTGCAAAACCTGTTTTGATAAATACCAATTGCAGGTAAACGACACAGTATATGAGCACTGAAGATTTTTCCTGCCCTTTTCATTCCATGAGGGTGGAAGAACAAATGAAACTAGTTCTTTTTTTTTTATTTTTTTTCCCCTACATATACATCGCATGGCTCCATTCTCTTCCTATAAAGGACTGTTTCAAGCTCCATGCACTCATTGTGCCCTACTTAAGGCTTTTACGACAAATGTGACAGCAACCAGTACCAGTTGTTGGTCTGTGTCCCTAAACATGGGTCATGCACAGAATTTCTGTGCCAGTCCATCAAGAGACAACAGCCAGTTGCTAGCACACAGATATTGTAGGAGAGCAGGAATTACAAGCTGCTTCAATCTGTCTGCCAAGCAACAGAGCAACACCATGTTCCTTTTTTTTTTTTTTTCTACTGATATTTCTCAGCTACAGAAACCCCTGAGCTAGATCTGGTCAGGTTGGAATGTCCACTCTGCACCACAGTGCTCAGTTTTCGTTCTGGTTTTGTCTGCAGAAAAAGTATAGATCTGTTAAAACATCACTGCTGAGAAAACTGCATCTGCCTAACGATTAGCCGGGGGTCCTATGAGTTTAAATCCATTGAGATACTGGTGGGGCTGTACAGAGCACTGCAGAGTACTGGAGCTAGTTCAGACTCGGCGTACATGGACAGCTCTCAGCTATGCAGGATAGTGTTGGTGTCCTTGAAAGACCTGGATGGCTGTCTGGTGAAGACAGTCCGATGTGGAAGGAGAACTTCCAGTCTATGTCCTGCAGCACTCTGCAATCAGGGCTGAAATAATGACGTATGCCTTGGTTCAGCCCTCTGTGCTGTGTTCAGAAATTCAAGAGCCTGGAGAAAGCTCCAAGTGCACAGATTTCTCACTAGTGAGTAGCTGTTATTAATTCCAAGAATCTATTTCAGCTGTTTGCAGACTTGGTCTGCACAGGACAATCATAAAAATAATAATAAGAATAGTAATAATGTTGGTAATATTAATAGTAACAAAGTATTAAATGAGCTTATAACCCTTTGGACTATTAGATGGACTATTAGAGTAATAATAGACTAATTATTAAACTAAAAATAGACTAGTTACAATAATAGACTAATAGTCCCAAAAGACCAAAAGGACCTAGATAGAATTCCAAATACCTCTATGATAGCTGTAGTTTCACATATCAGTGCAATTTTGTTCAGACACGGACCAGCTGGATGTTCCTCAGAATGTAATCATATCTCTTTCTTTTTTGTTGTGAAAAATCTAGATGTACAGTTTAGACACTAATCTTTAAAGATATTTTCTCAGAACTATTTTGGAGGATATGTTCCAACTCCAAACTGATTTCAGTGACTTGTAAAAGTACACGGTCCATATAAAACTGGGTTTTCCAAGAACGTTGCCCAGATCTTCTCTCCTAACAGGTAATGGTGACAACTCAAATAAGGCATCCCAGCTGCCTTTTTTTTTCAGCCAGATATGAGGAGCTAGGTCTTTATATGCTGTCATTTTTGGTCCTTAATTGTAACAAATAGCTAGGTTATTCTTTACCCAGGCTTAGCCTGGGAGATCTAGAGCATCCAGTGTCATGAGTCAGTGTGTTTCTGCAGCAGCTCGTGGTGGTATACCTGTTTATTTCAGATTTATAGCACAGTTATGCTGATACTGAAAATTATACTTTTAAGAAGGGATCCTTGACATTTTTGGATCTCCTTCTTAAACCAATTATTGGGATATCTGCTGATCTTAAAAGATTCTTTCTGTCCTTCATGAGCTCCAATACATATTCTTCAGACCACAAGAGACTCAGCAAAAAATACATGGACTTATTTGATGTGTGTTTGCTGGCCTTCCAGCCTCAGAGGCTGAGGGAAACAGCAAATCCGTGATCTTCACATCCTGACAGGATTTTGAAGGCTATTCCAGAAGCAGTGGGGAAAAACATTAAGATAATGCAAGAATGATTGACAGGATGGGGACTAAAAGCATTTCAATTGAAGAAGTAATAGTTAAAGAAATTGAGAAGGGGCTTATACTACAGATACCAGTTGAGGTATAAATACAGAGTTATTGGTGCAATGAACTAATAATATTTACTCCTACTTAACTTTTGTGATATGATTATATTGACTTAAAGGTAAAAAAAAAAAAAGATTTCTATGAAGCATATGGGAGAGAAATCTCCCAAAGTGATGTAAAGGAACTTAAATTTTCAAATGAACGTTCCAAGTCTATATAATATTCTTACAGTATTAATTCTGCATCAGAATGCATGTGCTGTGACCTTTACCTCAGCAGATTCATATGTGAAAACATATTCATCTGGACAACCATTTAATAGTTCAAGGGCTGAAGAAGCTGCTGCATAAATTAATTTAGCTAAAGCCAAGCCTGTAATAAAATTTCCACTTTCATTTAAATGCAATTTGATTTGATTTGATTTTTAACACTATGTTTAAACACTCCATACTCCCCAAAGATGAAACAAAAACCAGTTCTAGAAACTTTTGGCACAATTCAAATGTAACACAGGTTAAAATCCAATTTGGACTTTGAATTAATAAGAAGTAAATTTAAAAAAAGTGGAAATCCTTTATTGCATTTCTCAGCCTCCTTGGGTTGCTTTCGTGAGATAATGCACTTCAGCTTTCCTAATAAAAAAATTGCCAATGTGGGTTGTTGGCATACTGAGGATAAAATTAGCTCACAGAGACAATATTGGCAAAGAATAAAAAAAAATATGGAAGATTCTGAGAAGAATTCTGCCTTCAGTTATCCCCAGGCATTCCTGAGGGGACTATGTGGAACTGCCAACAATAAATGAGGGTTAAGTTCTACATTTTTTATGTATGTGATGATAATTTTGTTTATGCAGTTTATGTGAAGAGTAAGTATATTGAGTATATGTATGTTGTATATGGGGTACTCAGAAATATGATAAATATGTCAAGCAGGCTTGTTTTATTTGCTATATTTGCTAACCTGGACCTGAATATGTATTTTTTCCCCCTTTCTTTAAGGTTAAAGAGTATTCAAAAAGGATTGAACTGTATCAACAGCAAATTCTTAATATAACCATCAGAGTGGAGCATATGGAACAGAGCAGCATATCTTACACAGAACTGGACTTCCAGTTATTGAAAGTGGAAATCAGTGACCTAGAAAGACTGGTCACTCAGCTGAAATCCAGTGTTGTTGGAAGCAATGTCGTCATCGATCAAATATATTTGGAGGTACTGCTAGAATCTCAATTAGCCAAAAGGGCGTCAATATACAGAATGTCTATTCTCTCTTTAGTGTTTAGGTTGGAGAAATGTAGCCTATCTCTACTGCAGCCAGTAGTATTACTTCAGTATTTCATCAGAACAAATTAAAGAAATGCTTGACCTTACATTTATTAATGTCTTTTTCCTTAATGTAGGGTACAGAAAAGCAAAAGCCCCATCCAAACAAATGGGGTCCTCTTTATTTTTGCCAACTCTCTGCCTGGAAGAGATTTTTTTTGCACAGCATTAAGCACATGAACTTATTAAGTTATTATAATAAATATGAATTTATTGACACCCATGCTTGAAAACCTCTGCGCTTTAACTTAGATAATTAAAAAATTAGCTTCTGGTTGCTGGGGCAGTGACCCAATCAATATGAAATCAAGAAATGGGAAAGACTATCACCTTCCCAGTGGACTATAAATCACATTTTCAAAGTTGTAATTAATCACTCACCTAGAGAGAATAATTGCTTTGTATGAAAATGAAATATCGTTAGTTTCTCCACTGTCCTCTAGATCATCAAGTAGGTGATTGAGAACATTACTTATCTTTGCAAATAAAATTTCAAGATACTTTTCAAGACAAGAGTGAGTACTTTCTCACATACAATAGGGTGCACTTGTCTAGGACCTACTGGATATTTTTATGCTACATATAAAACAACACTATTTTGCATGATGGTATAGAGCTGAGTGTCAAAGCAGATAAAGCAGATCACATTGCACTGTTGGAAATGTAAAGCCAGCAGAATAGAGTGTATTCCTTAAGAATTGTTTTGCAGCATCTTCTGTGATGCGATGAAACCTGCCTACAAATATCTATAAAATAAAGTTGACAGGAATATAAAATGTTCTTCTTTTTTTTCCCCCTTAGATCACAAATCTAACTATATTGGTAAATGAACTAGAATCAATGGACAAAAACAATATCCTTGCAATACGTCGACAAATTGTATCCCTTCAGAATCAATTGAGAGAGTGCGAAGAGAGCAAAAACAAAACTACAGCACCCCCTTATTTCCCACCAGGTAAGCATTTGTCTTGTTTATCAGGTGAAGGGCAATATAATACATGGGTATTAGAAACAATTGTAATGATACTACCTGGTCTTGACAAATTGAGCAGACAGCTACTAATCTTTCATCAACAGGTTCAAAATGAAAAAGATAGCAGGAAACAAACTCTTGCAGACAAATTAGTTGGTTTCAGCTGGAAAAAAGCTGTAAACTTCCTCTCACCCGGAGTGTGAAAAGCGAGTTTCTTCCCATATCTTCCCCCTTTTTTTTTTTTTTTTTTTTTTTTAATGTGGGAAACTGCTTTTTTTCAGACCAGCTTTGATTTTTAATGGTTCCTGTGAAAGTGACCTATGTCATGGCAATTTTGCTTTAAATCTGCTTGAGAAATTATGAGCAACAACTGATGTGCTAAAGCTGTTGGTATGCAAACTCAGAAAGGTAGCTTTGCATGAATACTTTTGCTTCACAGGCAAAAGGCTCTTCTAAATCAAGAGGTCAAGAACCTTGAGAGGGGAATTCTGGCTTCAGGGAAATAAGTGGGAGTTTTCTTATTGATTTCAGTGGAAGTAGGACTTTACTCTTCTTAACAATAGGAAATGTTTTGCTCTGGATCTTATATCTGTGGTTCCAAAAGCACAGTTTGTAATAGAATCGTAGAATCATTATGGTTAGAAAAGACCACTAAGATCACCTAGTTCAACCATTAACCCATCACCGCCATGCCCACTAACCATGATGATGACTCCACCACCTCACTGGGCAGCCAATGCATTATCACTCTTTCCGAGAAGAAGTTTTTCGTAATATCTAACTTGAACCTCTCCTGGTGCTACTTGAGGTCATTCTCTCTCATCTTAGAAAGCATCAGCTGTCACAGGGCATGTGGTAATTAGCTTACAACTGGAGTAGTTTTTGTCTTGGCCTATGCTCAGTTTGAAAAATCACACTGCAAGTGAACTGCAGTCTGAAGAACTCTGAGTCAATGATATGCTGGAGCAATGGGAAGCACGAGCTGAGGTGTCAAGCTTTCCACTTGCTAACAGATGGTAGGATTTACTAGACTGTATTGATCCCCTGAGTATTTTATATGCAAGGGGTTCCTTTTGACAGAGTATTGTAAAAGAGTAAGCACTCTATTGTACACAATAGCTGGGGGAAGAATCCTGCTTTTTCACATAAGCTGGCTAGCAATCAGCAAGATTACATGCAAAGGAACTCATAAAAAAATGAGGTGTGCACTGATTTGCACCCACCAGCATTTACCTCTCATCACATTTGGGTTAGCAAGTTCAGGTGTCTTGTTGAAAAGGCGAGAGTGTGGGACTAGTAGAAATATAAGCTTTCCATAGGTTAGCAGCATCCCTGCTGCGATCTCCTCAGGGCCTTATGATGGTGCAGGCAGCTGCTGTGCTTCCCTAGCAGGATGCATGAGTATCACCTTGTCTGGGGATCAGGCAGGAGAAAAAGCTGAAATAAAAATCTTCACAACAAAATTTCAAGGCCCCTCTGCTGCTCAGCAAAGGCTTAAAATGCTACAATGGAAAGAAAAAAAGCAAGCAATGTTTTAAAAGTATTTGAAGGACGTCTCATTGATTTATTGTGAGTGACGGTGTGTGGAAAGAAACAGCTTCTTTATCTTCAAGCCTACAGCAAACCTTTGTTTCGGTGGGAAAGTAGAGAGCTCTGGAACAAGAATGCTGTGTCCTTCCATGACTGATAGAGGCAGGAGCTGCTTTTATGCCTGGGTGGCTGACGTGAGCGTCTGTGGAGCTTTCACAGAGTGGAAGAGGGAGGTCTGCACTTCACAGTACAGCTCTGTGCATAGATAGGCAGGTCATGTGCAGAACAGGTCAATAGCTCTGGGGTGGAATAAATGTACAGAGTGACTGCACTTAGGGACATGGCTTAGTGGGCATGGTGGTGATAGACTGATGGTTAGACTAGATGATCTTGGAGGTCCTTAGTGATTCTAAAGTTCTATGACTATAGTAGAATTAATTAGTATTGCTTCTCGGGGCATGGTGATCAGATGGATAGAGTTTATCTGGGACCGAATTGGCACTGCTTTAGCATTTTCTTATTCTTGACGGGTGTGCCAGCCGTCTCAGGTACCTTTGCATGCTACTGCACTGTGTGGGAGCCACAGAGAACAAAATTATCTAGATGGTCCAAACCCCAGGTGGTATGAATCATAGAATCATTAAGGCTGGAAAAGACCACTAAGGTCATCTAGTCCAACCATCAGCCCATCACCACCATGTCCACTAACTGTGTTCCTTGGTGCCACACCTCTACATTTCTTGAAGACCACCAGGGAGTGATGGTGACTCCACCACCTTTCTAGGCAGCCTGTTCCAATGCCTCACCATTTCTTCTGAGAAGAAACTTTTCCTAATATCCAAACTGAGCCTCCCTTGGTGCAATTTAAGGTCATTACCTCTTGTTCTATCACAAGAACTTCAATAGGTGTGGTGACTTGTTGTGAATTATCACCACTGGCATCATCTAGGAATGTCCTTTGGTGTCATTTGTGAGTTCTTCTCATGCCTCCAGCAGCAGGAATTTCAGAATGCTTGGAAGATGTGTGTGGGTGTATTGTCATGGTCACCTCTGGGTTGAGGGCAGTCTCTGAGCAGATCTCTGGAGGCACTCAAGGCCCAGTTAGATGGAGCCCTGTGGCAGCCTGATCTGGTGGGTTGCAACCCTGCTCACAGCAAGGTGGTTGGAGATCAGTGATCTCTGGCGTCCCTTCAAACCTAAGCCATTCTGTGATTCTATGATTCCAAGGCTGTCAAAATGGACTAGCAGACAGATTGTGGAGGGCTGGCAAATTTTCTAACCACTGGAGTTGCCAGCTGTACAGATAACCTGAGTGTTGTGTAGAATCAGGCTGCTGCTAATCCATGCAGGACTGGAATAACGTGACACTGTGTGCCTAATGGAGAGCAAATATTCTCTGGGTAGAGACTTTGTAGAGCAATTATATGTACTGCAGACTGTATCTGGAAACAAGTTGTGGTAGAACATTATTGCTTGGGGAGATGGAGTAAGTATGTGAGAGAGCTGCATTTTCTGGATGGTCACTTTGAAGGCTTTGCATGGATGCTCACACCTAGTGCTTTAAAGCTCTCCAGCACTCATTTGAGCATTTGAACAAAATTTCCATACGTTTTCTCTGCAAGCCTGAATGCCTTGAATTCCTGCCAAACCACTTGGCCTTGCCCTGCTTTTAGTTCATATTATATTTATAATGTTTGTATTAAACTGACTCTTTGTCCTGTTTTCAGACTGCATTTTCTTTCCTCCTTCTTCCTTTCTCCTGAATATTTTGGGTAGGCAATATGAACCAGAGAGAGCTTGGATAATCCCCAAGCTGTCTAAGACTATGAGTCTAAAGGCAAGTTTAATTAAAGCTTCTTGCTTCTCAGTGCTGTACTACACAGCCCCTCTGACTCTGTCCCCTAAGGCTTTTGCTGCCTTGTTTCCAGAGTGAGCAGCCTCTCCTTCTCAAATAATGTATCTGAGGGAAATCTCTGGTCTTCATTTGCCCTATCTTCCAACTGGAGATGTGAGTATCTGAAATTGGATCAGTAAATACATAGTTACTCATCCTCATCATCATCACTAACTTTCTTATCTGCAGCAGGGCCCAACTTCTCTCTCTTCTCTAGTCCAGTGGGAAGAAATATTTATCCATTTGTTTTTCCTTTGTGCTGATTTCATCTGGCTGTGTCAGGACAAATATAGAAAGGAAAGGACCCCATGATGGTTCTTTGAGGATTCTACAGCAGATTTTTTGTCACATCTCACTGAAATGATCTGAGGGAGGCAACAGAGAGAAGTGAGTCAAAAAAAAAAAAAAAAAAAAAAAATTGCCCAGCTTTTGTATATTCAGAAATTAAGAATTTCAAGTTATTGGTGAATAGTTCTCAGCAGGGGGAAGACTCGATGCAGCCTAATCCTGAAACTCAGGCATTCATATTGGAGTTTTAGAACAAATTAACTTTTACGTTAAATTTTACATCCTGCATAACCTCAATCCATCCCCTTTTAGATGTTGTAATCTTATGCCTACTCTGATTGCAGCTCCCTTAGTCTGAGTTCATTCCCAGTGGTACTGGTGAAGGTTGAGGTGCCTGTGGGTTTTCATGTTACTGAGAAATAAATAGCAAAGTTAAGTTTTCCTCCATTCAGTTCTGCCTCCTGTGTCTCAAGCCATAGTAACATCTGGTAACAGCTCACACATCTGGATGCAGTGGGTCATCTGCTGGGAGCGGAGAATGCACATTTGGTGCATGGGAGCACATATGAGAGTGGAGCACCAGCCTGCTTATGGTCGTTGTGCCCCTCATAGGAGTTCCTATAAATGTGGGTCCACATGCATGGTCCCTTCACTTCTGCAATTACATGCAGCTACTTGCTTGGAGAAACGAGACCCAAAGGCATGTTTTGTGCATGCTCAGTTCTGCAGCCCATCAGCCAGAGAAGTCAGGTTCTTTTCAGTTGTGACTTCTGAATGACAGCTCCTTTTCTGATGAATCAGAAGGATTAGTAAGCAGTTGAGCTGAGATATTGGTTCTTTATGCAGGGAGCAGAAGATACCTGTGTGTATGTACCTGTGTTAGCCCATCTCTCCTCTATTTGCTATACAGGCATGAAACAAGGGAAGGTGAAAATACCAGGACTTAATTTATCAATAGCCTAAAACAGTCTAAAAAGGAGTTAAAGACATGAAAGTTTGCATAATGAGTATGAATTTATTTCAAGTGCCTTCTAATATTTACAAAATTACATGACACTTCGTTCTCTTTGTGCATTTTTTCCCCACAAGATCCAGACAGGAAGGCAGGGTTAGACTGAATAAACAACAGTGAGTTCTTCTGAACCCGTGCAGAAGACAAATCACCCCCTGACTACCACTGAGTTTTCTGGTTAAAAAAAAAAAAAATAAAATAAAATTCTGGGAGAGTTTTCAAGGAAATCAAAATCAAGCACATTCTGTATAGAAACCTCAGACAATTTTTGATGTCATTAAAACAGAACATGCTTCTAACTTTATTTTAATAATTCATTGTTTCATAAATAAAAACCAAACAAGTGTTCAGCAGAGAGATCTCTTTAAGGGAAGAAATAATAATTTATTATTTCTTTTGTAAAAAAAGGTCTCTCTGCTGAACACACGTTTGTTTTTTATTTATGAAACAATGTATGAATTATTAAAATAAATCTGGAATTGTGTTCTGCTTAATGACATGAAAAATTATTTGAGGTCGCATATAGATGAGCTTAGAAGTGCTTCACTACCTGCAAGCTTTGGTACTCTGTTTTTCTAAACAAATCAAGAGATCTGGAGCATTTAATAACCATTTAATTCTGTGATACGTTTATTGTGATTTAATCACAGTAATATATTCGATATGTCACCAGCTTAAAGAAGCCCTCATGCCGGAGGTAACAATATATAATAGACATATAAGAAAAACACAGTTTAAATTGATTCATGGAGTTGGCAGGCTGCAAGCCATTTTGCACTCTCTGCTTTAGCTTTCTCCTGTTGTGTGAGCTGAGGTATAAGCACCTCCAAACATGAGCGTTTGTGCCAAGTGCTGAGGCAGTGTCACTAGCTGTGCTATGTGCCATTTCCAGAGATGCAGCCTGGCTGGCCACACAGCAGTGCCTTCCTGGTGTTCTATATTTGGAAAAGAGCTTTCTGCTCCAGGGGCTTTTCCTTTGTGAAGGACTTAAGTGCATGTTTAAGTACTCATCTTCTCAGAGCCAGGAATGTTGATTTGCCGTAATTTTTGGTGGCATGGAATCATAGAATGGCTTGGGTTGGAAGGGACCTCAAGGATCATGAAGCACCAATGTCTCTGCTGCAGGCAGGGCCACCAACCTTCATATCTAATAGTAGACCAGGCTGCCCAGGGCCCCATCCAACCTGGCCTTGAACACGAGGGGACGTGCCCCAGGGATGGGGCATCCACAACCTCTCTGGGCAGCCTGTTCCAGCACCTCACCACTCTCTTGGTAAAGAGCTTCCCCTTAACATCCAACCTAAATCTTCCCTCTTTCAACTTAAAACCATTTTCCCTTGTCCTGCTCTTATCTACCCTTGTAAAGAGTTGACTCCCCTCCTGTTTATAGGCTCCCTTTAGGTACTGAAAGGCTGCAATGAGGTCACCCCACAGCCTTCTTTTCTCCAAGCTGAACAAGCCCAGCTCCCTCAGTCTGTAAGGTGAAAACCTCAAGTGACTGGAAGGAGGGAAGGAGTGTTCAACCAAGACCATCACATGTTTCATCTGAGAGAATCTCAAGACTTAAAATGGCCTGTGTTATGACACGAGTTTGTTCACAACATGTGTCACCCTCTCTGCTATAAGCTGGGCACTCACATGCAGACTTACTCCAGGGTTCAGTGCTGACCCTAATGGAGATGCCAATGTTGCGTGGGACATTATTTCTGCACAGTGATTTATATTTAATATAATGATGTTTCCCACCTTCCTCACAGACTGAGAGAATGCTGAACATGAATCACATGTCCACCCAAGTCATGAGCACAAGTGAGCACATGACTGTGAGGGGTGAAGGTGTTATGTAGCAGAAAGAGGTAAATACTACACTTTGAGAAAGGAGGAGACATGGAGAGCTTCACTGCCCAAATAGACTTTCCACACTAACACAACTGTTACGCACTTTCCTGGACAATCAGACTACAAGTTTCCTTGTTCCAGAGGAAGGGCACATTCTCCTACCTCTCAAAAAGATCTTTTAGCATTTGCAGTGGTTCACTTTTCACAAAATATCTTGTTTCCAAGTATTTTTTGTAGGAATGTATCTTAGGTTGGACTCTCTCCACATTTCTATTTGTGGAGTAAGACTAGGATGTCTTTGAATGCAAGATACCATGTAGGCTTTTCCTGGCAGTTTTCAATTTCTTTTCATAATTATACTCCACCCTTTAGTAGGAATGGTCAGCTTTGATGGTTAAAGATAAGTTTTTGCTCTGTTATTTCTCTGTCTTTTATTTTTTTTGCCCTGAGACATAGGTTATATGCTAGATGTTCCCTCATAAGACTGAGTTTATAACCAGCAGCTCTTTACATTCAGGTGGTAAGCCATCATGACATGGTACCCAGAGAATTTCTTAAAAAACAAAATATAAGTTTGGCTTGAATTATTGATACCACAGTTGGTGGTACATGAAGGTCCTATACTGTGAGGCATTCTTAACACCAAACAGTTGTGCCATTAATTGTTGGTTAATTGAAACACGAGGCTTGAGCCTATTCTAGTGGTAGATATTCCATCTTTAAGGAGAAAGGCTGAGCACCTCACTGAATTGGGAAACCTCATAGAAGCATAGAAGCATAGATTTACTGATGTTGGAAAAGTCCTCCAAGATCATTCAGTCCAACTGTTCACCTACCACCAATATTTCCCTGCTAAACCATGTCCCTTGGTACAGCATCTAAACATTTCTTGAATGTCTCTGAGCACCATTGAACCTGTGAACTGTTCCAGTCAGTTGACATTTCTACTTCCACTCCCATAGGTGGAATACCTTCACAAAGAAAAGTGTGGGACCCTTTTGTGGCAGTTGTATAGAATGCTAATACTTACACTTGAAAAAAGTCTGCTGGCTTTGGACTTGGCAGCTTTGGACTTAGCAAAGGTGCATAAACATTTCTGAATGGAGAATTTTTTCCACCAGTGGCTGATGATGCTGAGAGTTTATCAGGAAAACAGAATGTCACTGATATTCATTAAGAATAACATATTTATTGTTGATACATTTTGTTCCAAATACTGTTCACCATCATTGAATGTTCCAATTTGTGGTTTGCTCCTAGTAAACATGGAACAAATTCTATTCATTCCAAAAGCACATATGTTCTTTAGGTACAAAAAAAGTAGAATATTTTGGGTGGCAAAATGAAAAAAAAATATATTGCCACGTCCCTGGAGATGGCTTCATAGTTGAATGGAAAATAAAACTGTTCTGGTACATAGAATCATAGAATCATATCTTGAAGTTAGACTCTTTTTAGAGTTGCTTCATATGAAAACTAGGAGTGATGTCTATCTATATTTCCTTGGCTGTAATTGATACTGTCTGCAGATTTATTTGAGGGCCTGAGGTGGAAGGCACCACGTGACTGTGATGGACTGTTTCATAACTGTGATTCTGACAGTAGAATGCTAATCTGAAATGGTGCCTTGGAATTACTACTGCTGCTTCTCCTTCCTACTCCTCCTCAACAAAATAGACAGAAATCGGATGCTTCTCTTTCCCATCTCTCACAGTCTCCATTCTACTCAGGTAGAAAATAGCCTAAAATGCTTCTGAAATTGTATTTACCAGGGGATTTCCAAGTGCACCACACATCAAATCTGTCCCCTGCCTGGAATGGTGCGGTAAGCACTTAGTTTCTGCAAATTAATCCTGGTTGAGGATGAATGTCCCCTGTCTTTTTTTTTTTTTCTTTCTTTCTTTCTTTTTTATTTTTTTCCCCTCACAATATTCACTGTAATTATATGTACTCAATTTTTTTTTTAATCAACTTTTTAAGTCAGCTTGAAACACTCCTGGGTCCAAAAGGAGCTCTTTTACACATGAAATTATGTATTTTTGTCTGTGCTTTGCCACAGAGCTAATCCCTAGTAAACACACTGTAGAAATTATGCTATGCAAAGCCTCTCCCTTAATGATGACATTTGGAAAACCTGTTTTTTCTCTTCCATTGCAGGTAGCTGCACTCATCGTGGACTGCTGAATGTTAGCCAGCCCTATGTTGTAAAGCTGAACTGGAAAGGATTTTCCTACAAATATGGTTCCTGGGGTAGAGATTATTCTCCCTCCAACCCTGAGAAAGAAATTTATTGGGTTGCACCACTGAACACAGCTGGGAGATATTTTGACTATTTTAGAATTTATGGTTCCTTTGATGATTTGCTGCTCTTTAAACCAAAGTATGAAAGAACACTAAGCTATGGGGAAGGAAGCGGTGCTGCTCTTTACAATAATTTTTTCTACTATCATGTTTATGCTTCATCAGATATAGCCAAGTATGATATAGATAGAAACAATGTGGTTTTGCGTAAGGCCCTTCCCTCTGCTGCTGTTAGTAACCGTTTCTCATATGCAGGTGTATCATGGCAAGACATAGATTTTGCTGTGGATGAAAGTGGGTTGTGGGTAATTTATTCAACAGAAAATAGCATGGGCAACATTGTGATTAGCAAACTCAATGAGACCACACTTGATGTGCTAAATACTTGGCAGACAAGACAGTACAAGCCATCTGTTTCCAATGCTTTCATGTTATGTGGCGTTCTGTATGCCACAAGGACACTGAGCACTAGGAAAGAGGAAATCTTCTACATGTATGACACAAGTACTGGAGAAGAAGGTCGTGTTAGTGTCGTCATGGATAAAAAGTTAGACACAATCCAGAGTCTTGCTTATAACCCCACAGATCAGAGACTATATGTTTACAATGATGGTTACCTTCTAAGGTACGATGTGACCTTTCAGCTTTAGTATCTCAGCAACACAAGCATTCCATGAAACTGGCAGTAGCAGAAATAAGAGATCTGATATGCCTTTAGACAATGCTATCAACACTACGGGGTTTGTTTAGTCTGAGGTACTGTGTCTCTGCGTGTTACATATATTGCTTTGATTACTCTCATTTAAAGAACTGACCACCCTGATCAGTTGTATTAATGACATTGTGCTTGGCAGTACTGGGTTCTTCAGGTTTTGTTTGGTGTTTATTGGTGCTTGATGCTTTACAATTGTCCTGCCCCTGAGGGCAGATTTATAGTGTAGATGTAGATTCTATTTTGCTCATGGAAATTGATGGGCATAGGCTATTTGCTGCCTGAGAAGCTAATTAACCAGTGATGGGCACTTACGTAACACAGACATGGCACTCAGAAACCAAGAATGAATTTCCACCGAACTTTGTCAGGGTGTATTGAGGCCTCAGCAAATTAATAGAAGCTTTAAAACAGTGTAGGAAGCAGGACTTGATCTGAAGACAGCCACCCATCTCTTGGGTGGATGCAGAAGAAGCTGGGCTCAAGGCTTCAGGATAGGGAGTGGAAATGCACTTTGCTGTTCAGTCATCCTGTGGGTAAGGAAGAGTAGGCAATGGGACTGAGACAGCACAGAGCTCACTGTCCTTTCCAGAGCTGATGCAGTGGGGCAGCTGCCATGCCTGTGGCTGCCTCCCTGGACTTCAGCTCCCCCACCTCCCCCCCCCCCAAGCTGCCAGAGTACCAAGCAGGCTTCCTGGAGTGACTGTGGGGCCAAAATTGCAGCACTGCTTTTGCTGTCCTCTCTTTCCTGTTTGTTGCCCTTAGCACCTCCTTGTGCAGAGGCCTGGCCTTAGGGATGGTCTTACTGCAGTCTAGCCATGTTTTGTGGCCACTGTGGCTCCACTTTCCTGGCACTGCAAGAAACACACTTTTCCACAGTTTTCCCTTCCTTTATGCCCTTGTAAGCTGTTTCAAATCCTTCTGTTGACTTTATTGGCCACAGCCCAATTATATATATATCATGCATTGCCATGGAATGACAGGAGTGTTATTTAATGTGCCTCTATTCAGCAGTTTTGCCATTCTGCAATTGGATTTCTGAGAGCCTTGTTACTGTAGGGTCCAATTCATTCCCTGTGTAATTCTGTCTTACAGTAAGGCAAGTGGTCTTGTGGAAAACAGAAGTCTGGTCAAACTAGTTGGATATGTGTTTGTTTTTTAAATGGCTGGTGTGTAATGGCTTTTGAATGTGTGTACTGTATCAATGTCTTACCTTCATCATGTCAGAAAACAAGATGAAATACTGAAATTCAGAAGTCTATGATGAAGAAAGCAGTTCATGTCATTCATTTACTTCAGCTACCTTTGCAAACGTTTGTGTCTTCTGATAATCAAAAGCAATACATATAAATAACTAGTTTTGTTTTAATTAAAAAATATTTTGAAGAATCTCAGCTGTGCTGTAGTCGTGTGAAACTCCTTGTGACAAGTAGACAACTTTGGGGATGCAACAGAAAGCCAGGCTCACCAAATGAGTATCATTGCACTCACTTGGGCTTAATGTGCTTACATAGCTCCAGCAACAACACCAAGGTGTGAATCAGTATGTCAACAAGTTCGCGAGAGGAGTTTTATTTCCCCACACTGAAATATGTTAGATGGTTAGGGTAGCATTTCTCCAGCAAGCTGAGATGTTACTGGAGATGTTGGAAGCTGATGAACTGATGACAAGCTTTCAAGCCAGGTGCTGCTACTTATCAGGTATCAGCATCTGTTTCTTGCAAACCTGTGAAATGAATTTGAAAGCCATGGAGGCGTTGATGCAGTAATCTGAACAGTCAGCACTGGAAAGGCTGCTGTGTGAATAATCCATAGAAGCTCCAATAAGGGTTTGGCTGAAAAAGAAATGAGAAATGAGAAAAAAAAGAAAAAAAAAAAAAAAAACCAAAAAGAAACCATCTCTGTGTGTCATGGAAGGTGAGCAGCGTTTAACTTATGATTGAGAAACTCTGGAGGCACAAACCTTGAGGTTCCTTAGCTCACTGCTTATAGGGAGTGAACTGGTGTTAGCATGAATGTGACTGATTCTGGTAATGAACTGCCATTCATGCAGTCCTTTGTGGGTTGGCTTTTGTGGTCTGGCCTTTTCCTCTTTGGGAAGAGCAAGTGTGTCTGGAACAGAAGCTTACATGGTGGTAATGGGGTGGGGATGTGATAGATGTCTGTCATGCTCTGTTGTGGTGTGACCAAGACCCAGTGTGACCTGGCACTGGGCTCCAGCTGGAGCTTGGGTGATGTGGCCCAGAGGTGGCAGGATGGTGACAGCTGTCTCCTGTGTACAACACAACATCACTGCAGAGAAGATGAGATGAGACGTGATCAGATGAGATACTGGTAGCTCAGGACTAGGGGGGAAAGAGAAACATCTCTGCATTTAGAAAACCATTAAGTATATAGCATGGAGGGGCTGGCTCATGGTGAGCAAGGCTGGGATTGTCCTTTGATTTTGTCCTGTCCCAGTTCTTCTCATGCAGTTGGTGACAGGATGTGGCAGAGCCCTTCTGGGGCTGGGCACTATGGGGACTCCCCATAGGGATGTTAATGCAGAGCCCAGTGGGCAGAACCCATCACACAGCCCCAGCCACCAGCAGGACACTTCCCTGTAGCTGCTCAGGACATGGGTCTGTGTGTGGGCCCGCTTGGACAGGGCCATGGCCAGGCTCGGCTGGGCTGTGGGGAGCTGGAGCTTGACGGGCAGGGCATGGGCAGCCGTGGGCATGGGCAGTGACTGCCAGGCCCATTAGTAGCCCCATGGCCCTGGCGGGCAGTAGTGCTTCTCTCAACAATTCTAAAAGCCTTTACAGAATTGTAGAAATACCACTGTCATTTTAAAAATAGAAAAATAAAGGCACGAAATGACTGTATTCCAACTCTTGGCCTATTGATTTGGCATCTCCCCATGGAGGTTTTGGGGAATATAAACAATATTGAACGTAAATATTACCTGCCAGAGAGCCTGGAAGAGAGGACTTCTGTCTGTATAGTGGCATGGTAAACTATAGCACAGGGACTTCAGTGTAATTTTGTTGATGAGTAGTTTTCATGCCACCTGACTCTCAGCCCCTAAGTCAGGGGACAAGGCTGTGGTCTGTGTAACAAGCAAACACACAGAGGGAGAGCATTGCCGTCTGAAAACCATTCAGAGCACTTCAAGAAGAGGGAGTAATACATCTTTTCAGTGCTTCCCTTTGACTTGTCCTTTTGGGCCCTGGGTGAATGTGGTTCAATACTGCTAAAATTGAAGCATGATCTTGAACTGGCCTTTACACATAACCTTGGGCAGGCTCCACTGCTTGTGCCCATTGCCACTTCTCTTGTAGGTAGTGTTACTCCTGCTTTGTCTGGGAGGTGTTTCCTCCCCTCCTTCCTCCTTCGGCCTGTTTCCCAGCACTGTCTGTTACTATGTTGGTGGCTCTACACCATTTCTTAGGCATGGCTTTTGCCTGTTGTGACAGAAATTTTGCTCTGATCCTTTTCACCTAGGCTTTCCTGACACCCACTGATCTCATTCCCCTCCGGTCTGTCCAAAGGTAATAACAAATTCATACTCTTTACCTTTTGCAGTCCCTGTCCCTCACTTTCCCCTACCATCAAGCAGGTTAAATGCAAACTTCTTTTCCTGTATTCTAGAATTTTCACATCTTTTCCTCCTAGCCACCTTGTTACCTAAGTGCTTCCTGCTTTGCTGCCTATATGATGCCAGTCTCCTTCATTTACTTGTTCTCTAGCCACACACTCTTCTCTTTCTCCCACAGTGACACTTTCC